>NC_045547.1:84355371-84707871 GCF_009769535.1 Thamnophis elegans
CCCAGGGATGAAGCCCCCACAGCTTCTGGAGGCAAATGGTTATCCCCTGATTAATTCTATTAATTTCCCTCTTTTGTCCACAGTCTATTAACGATAGACACCTTCAGGGGATAAATGGATTCTTCCAGGCTAAAGAAGAGTATGGTATAGGAATTGTTGTATATCCTTGACTTGACAATAAGAATTTTAGTTAATTCAGTACTTGGCTGAATTGGATCAAGATGACACAGCTTAAAAGTCAGGGGCAAAAATAATTAAAATTTTTAAAAGTCTCCCTATATTCCAGTTATGTCTCTCACCTTTAACAGCTGCCCTAGCAGATTTTTTTTTAATCTCCAAAAATGCCAGATCTCCCTTTCTTTCGTGGCCAAAATAAGGCATTTAACCTCCAGGCAGAACAATGCAATGGTTATTTCTCATTCAATACCAATATTGTTTGAACTCTCAGCTCATCCAACAAATACACAATGGATGGGGATTTAATACTCTGATTTTTCCATTCCTTAAAGCCTTAAGGAAGAAATCTAATAATAGCGATTGTAAAAAAAACCTCAAGTGCAGAGTTGGTTCAATCTATTTTTCGGACTCTGATTTTGACATTTAGAGTATTAAAAGACTTTTTTAAAAAAAACCTTTGAGGTTGCATTCTCTCTTTGTCTAAACGCAACATCTCTTCCTTGTGCTTATTTTGGAAACAATTTGCAGAACAGGGATTTTTTTTAAAATCTACATTTAACGGGCGGAGGGCCTATTCCCCACTCACATAATTCCTAATTTTCTCTCCGTCAAGAATTTCATTCTATGCTGGGGGATTTTCTTCAGGGGAATTTTTTATGGCAGTGCAAGATACTTTAGGTCAGTGTTTCTCAACCTTGGCAACTTGAAGATGTCTGGACTTCAACTCCCAGAATTCCCCAGCCAGAATGCTGGCTGGGGAATTCTGGGAGTTGAAGTCCAGACATCTTCAAGTTGCCAAGGTTGAGAAACACTGCTGTAGGTAAACAGGGAGCAAGCCCCCACACCCAGCTGCACTGATGATGTTACCTAGTTGGGTCAGGAAACGTCTTGAACGAAAGCAGCTAAGATCAAAGAGCACTGAGGACTCCACATTTCTACCCTGAGCTACAAACATTCTCCTCTATGTTTTTCTTTCTTTTAAAGAGCATTTTATTTCTGGTTGGCTTCTGTAACTAAGAGAAAGTACATGCTGCGGCATTTTTAAACAGAATATTGAAAAAAAAAATCTATCATAACTTTAAAAGGCCATTTTTACTTGGAGCTAATATTGCAGAAAATAGCTTAACTTGTACAAACTTTTCTTTTTTTTACATTTTAGGCTAGCAATAGAGGGAATATCTGGTCAAAATACAACGTCTTCCATTAAAACAGAAGAGAAATCCATCACAGACCTTTTATTAATTAAAAAATTCTTGCTTAAACTGTTGTCTACTTTTTTATATCATGAAAAAAGGGGGGGGGGAAAGGATCCTTGGGTCTGTAAAATATAGAATCTTACATCTCAATGTTAACTCACGCAGTGCCGCTTTAAAAAGGAAGGGGAATTCTGCTTCGCAATAGGAAGATACCTATTTCTCAAATTTTCATATCTGAAATATCTTGCTAACATAGTCCGTCTCCTCTCTGCAAACCCCACTCCCTTCTAGCACTGATGCTGTTACCTAGTTGGGCCATGAAACATCTGCAAGAAAACCACCAAGCTGAGAGAGCACCAAGGATGCCACAGTCCTCCTCCCCACCGTCCCCTCCTCCAAACTCATTCTCTTCTGATGCTGTTACCTAGTTGGGCCATGAAACGTCTGTAAGAAAACCACCAAGCTCAGAGAGCACCAAGGACCCCACCGTCCTCCTCCTCTCTCCTCCTCTGTCATACTAGCACTGATGCTGTTACCTAGTTGGGCCATGAAACGTCTGCAAGAAAACCACCAAGCTCAGAGAGCACCAAGGACCCTTCATTTCAACCCTGAGCTGCAGATATTCTCTTCCATTGTAATCTACAGATTGTGTACAGTGTTTTTCCAATGTACTTATTAAGTGAAGGTTTTTTCTCTCTCTTCCTATTGATTTCAATTGTTATAACTGAATAACATTAAGGTTCAATGGACACGTTTTGACTCGGATGGGGTTTGAGGTCTGTCTATTTACCTATCTATCTATATCTAACTACAGTTAGTAACTTACGACATTTGAGCCCAAAGTTTATGTTGCTGAGGAAAACATTTGCTAAGTAAATTTTGCTCCATGTAATGACCTTTTGCACCACCGTTCTTAAGTGAATCACTCCAGCTGTTAAGTTAGTAGCAATAGCAGTTAGACTTATATTCCACTTCATAGGGCTTTCAGCCCTCTCTAAGCGGTTTACAGAGTCAGCATATCGCCCCCACAGTCTGGGTCCTCATTTCACCCACCTCGGAAGGATGGAAGGCTGAGTCAACTTTGAGCCGGTGAGATTTGAACCGCCGAACTGCAGATAACAGTCAGCTGAAGTGGCCTGCAGTGCTGCACCCTAACCACTGCACCACCTCGGCTCTTAGTAACTCAGTTCTTAAGTGGATCCGGCTTCCTCATTGACTTTGCTTGTCAGACAGTCGCAGAAGGGGATCACACCGGGATACTACGACCGTCGTAAATATGGATCCGTTGCCAAGTGTCCAAATTTTGAACACGTGAACACAGGGGGGCTGCAATGGTCATAAGTCTGAGAAATGGTCATCGGTCAATTTTTTTCCAGTGCCATTGTAACTTTTAACAGTCACTAAATGAATTGTTCTAAGGGACGCGGTGGCTCAGTAGCTAAGATGCTGAGCTTGTTGATCAGAAAGATCAGCAGTTGGGCTGTTCGAATCCCTAGTGCCACGTAACGGAGTGAGCTCCCGTTCCTTGTCTCAGCTTCTGCCAACCTAGCAGTTCGAAAGCAGGTAAAAAATGCAAGTAGAAAAATAGGAACCACCTTTGGTGGGAAGGGAACAGCGCTCCATGTGCCTTCAGCTTTGAGTAATGCCGACCACATGACCACGGAGACGTCTTTGGACAGCGCTGGCTCTTCGGCTTTGAAACAGAGATGAGCACCGCCCTCTAGAGTCAGGAATGACTAGCACATATGTGCCAGGGAAACCTTTACCTTTACCTTAAATGAATCGTTGTAAGTTGAATGTAAGTCCTCAACTTACATTCAAACATTCTAATTAAAATGTAAAGAAAGAAATCATTTTTTTTTAAAACCCCAGAAATAACTCCATGCCTCTCTTGGTGACGGGCCTCCAAGGATCACAGAAGATCACATGTGTGGACTGAGGAACTGCAAAGAGTAATCGAGGAAATTCATATTCTCTTAGTCACCAAAGGAGAAGAGAATGAGGAGGAGGAAGCGAAGAAGACACATTTTTCCTCCCGTCCAAATTGTGTTTAGCTGATCCATTCAATTAAGCCCTGATGAATTATATGTTGAGAAGCCTAATGAATCCATTAAACACAGCACAAGTATCGGCAAAACCCTTTTTCACCCCACGATGGGAATTATAGGCTAACCAGTATGACAATTTGCTCGGAAGATCACACAATATTGAAAATAACCTCTCTCTCTCTCTCTCTTTTTTTTAATTTAGCGGCTGGTTAAAGGGCCGAGTGGAGATGCTGAGCTTGATTAAGCTGATGGAGCCCTTTTGAAAATCCATTTCAATCGGAACAGAGCTGGAAGGGACCTTGGAGGTCTTCCTGTCCAACCCCCTGCTCAAGCAGGAGACCCTGTTCCATTTCAGACAAGTGGCAGCCTCGTAAAAACCTCCAGTGATGGAGAAGGAAGGAAGGAAGGAAGGAAGGAAGGAAGGAAGGAAGGAAGGAAGGGAGGAAGGGAGGGAGGGAGGGAGGGAGTACAGAGTAAGAAAGTTGGAAGGGACCTTGGAGGTCTTCTAGTCCAACCCCCTGATCTCTGGACTAGAGACCCTATACCATTTCAGACAGGTATCAAATCTCTTCTTGAAAACCTCCAGTGATGGAGCACGCACAGCTTCTGGAGGCAAATGGTTCCTCTGATTAATTGTTCTTATGACAGCAGTGTACCTATATTTGATGAGCTTCCCCAAAGAAGCGGGGGGGTCAAACTATTCTCCAAAACACCTGAAGGCAGGACAAGAAGCAATGGGTAGAAACTAATCAAGGAGAGGGGCAATCAAGAACTAAGGAGAAATAGAATAGAAGAGAATAGAAGAGAATAGAAATAGAATACAGAGCAGAGAGCAGAGAGCAGAGAGCAGAGAGCAGAGAATAGAGAATAGAGAATAGAGAATAGAATAGAGAATAGAATAGAACAGAGAATAGAGAATAGAGAATAGAGAATAGAGAATAGAGAATAGAGAATAGAGAATAGAGAATAGAGAATAGAGAATAGAGAATAGAGAATAGAGAATAGAGAATAGAGAATAGAGAATAGAGAATAGAGAATAGAGAATAGAGAATAGAATAGAAAATAGAATAGAGAATAGAATAGAAATAGAAATAGAAATAGAAATAGAATAGAGAATAGAGAATAGAGAATAGAGAATAGAGAATAGAGAATAGAGAATAGAGAATAGAGAATAGAGAATAGAGAATAGAGAATAGAAATAGAAATAGAAATAGAAATAGAAAGAAATAGAAATAGAATAGAGAATAGAGAATAGAATAGAAATAGAATAGAGAATAGAATAGAGAATAGAATAGAATACAATAGAGAATAGAGAATAGAGAATAGAGAATAGAGAATAGAGAATAGAGAATAGAGAATAGAGAATAGAGAATAGAGAATAGAGAATAGAGAATAGAGAATAGAGAATAGAGAATAGAGAATAGAGAATAGAGAATAGAGAATAGAGAATAGAGAATAGAGAATAGAGAATAGAGAATAGAGAATAGAATACAATAGAACAGAACAGAACAGAACAGAATTCTTTATTGGCCAAGTGTGACTGGACACACAAGGAATTTGTCTTTGGTGCAGATGCTCTCAGTGTACATTAAAAAAAAAAGATACATTCATCAAGAATCATCCGGTACAACACTTAATGAATTTCGTGAGAGTGAGAACAATTAATCCGTGGAACAGAAGTTCCCTCCAGAGGTTGTGGGTGCTCCATCACTGGAGGTTTTGAAGAAGAGATTGGACACCCATTTGTCTAGAATGGAAGAGGGTTTCCTGCCTGAGCAGGGGGTTAGACTAGAAGACCTCCAAGGTCCCTTCCAACTCTTGCGATTCTGTTATTCCAACTCCACAAACTTCTCTTCTCTTCTTGAAACCTTCGGGTGATGTTTCTACCTCCGTTTTGTGGGTCCTATTCTTCCTGAACAAGAGCACCGGTGCATAATCCTGCAGCAGGCTTCTTCTTCTCGGATGCTGGCAAATAGTTTCTTAGCAACGGTTGTTAGGAGCAACTGCAGCATCCTTCATCGAACGCGGGGCCTCCGTGGGGCTGCGCTGGAGGAGGGCTCCCGTTTGTCCCTCGGAGAGCATGCCAGCCCTCCCTTCCCACCCCCTCCTTCCACTATAAAAACCCATCTCTCCGACAGTGCCGTGTCACAACCACAAGCAATTATTAAAAGTTCACAACTGGGAGCAGTTAAAAGTCGCCGTTCTACAGAGGTGGCGATGCGGGGTCCTTCCTCTCCGTCTCTCTCGTCTTTGAGAGTGTGTGACCGCGTGCTCTTCTCCCCTCGGCCTGCTTAAAATTCAAGCCATTGTTGTTAAAATGGGTTGCGTGTGTGTGTGACCTTAGGTGGCACAGTCTGAAGCAACCCCTGTTATTAGCTGCCTGCCAAGAAGATGCCCTTTAATGGATTCCCAGCTCCGTAGGTGGTTCAGAAAAACCTTCCACAACATGCTGAGATTACGAATCTCCAATTTTCCAGCCGTCAGGAGCGATGCAGGCTGGGAATCTGCGAACGTCTTCCCCAACTCACCTGGAGGGCACTCAGTGGGGGTGGGGGGACACACCTGCTCAAGAAGCACATTTCTGGTATTTCTTTGACCCCCCACCCACCCATCCCTTCCGCGAGTAGCTCCAGAGGTTAAGTGTTGCCGATCAGAGGCATTGCAGCACCCAGTCAAAAGGGAGGAAGGGTTGAGGAGGGCTTGCTCCAGGCAACTCGCCATGGCCAAGGGAAAAAGAAGGGAAGGGAAGAAGAAGGGAAGGGAAGAAGAAGGGAAGGGAAGAAGAAGGGAAGGGAAGAAGAGAAGAAGAAAGGAAGGGAAGAAGAGAAGAAGAAGAGAAGATGAAGGGGGAAGAAGAAGGGAAGAAAACGGGAGGGGAAGGCAAGGGAAGAAGAGAAGAAGAAAGGAAGGGAAGAAGAGAAGAAGAAGAGAAAATGAAGGGACAGAAGAAGGGAAGAGAAGAAGAAGGGAAGAAGAAGGGAGGGGAAGGCAAGGGAAGGGAAGAAGGGAAGAAGAAGAGAAGATGAAGGGAACAGAAGAAGGGAAGGGAAGAAGATGGGAGGGGAAGGCAAGGGAAGAAGAGAAGAAGAAAGGAAAGGAAGAAGAGAAGAAGAAGAAGAGAAGATGAAGGGAACAGAAGAACAGAAGGGAAGAAGAAGGGAAGAAGACGGGAGGGGAAGGCAAGGGAAGAAGAGAAGAAGAAAGGAAGGGAAGAAGAGAAGGGAAGAGAAGAAGAAAAGAAGAAGAGAAAAGGAAGGAAAGCCTTGCCTTCCTGTGTTAGTGACATGACCTACTTCAAGGTTAGCATTTGGCCTCTAGGAGACTCCAAGAGTTGAGACTCAAAGCCAACCAATCCTCTCCTCCAAGGGGAGCCCAGAATTGTTGCTTCTGAAATGACCACCATCCGTTCCCCACACAACCCCAAAGGAAAAACACGAAAACCCAGACCTCCAAGGGCAAAGCCAAGGGCAGCGGTGGGGGGGGGGGTCATCGCAGGCCTTTGTCTAGTAGCCCCAGCAGCAGCTGGGGGGGGGGGGGGCGGCTGGCCAGCGCAGGAGCCAAAGCATGCTTCCAAAAGAAGAGGACCCCTGCCAGTGTTTTGCTGCAGCCCCCGCCTTCCTTAACTGAAAGGAAGAAACAAATAAAGTCCCAGCGAAGACCCCGATGGAAACGTGGAGAAATGCCCGCAGGCTCTGTCAGCAGAAGCCAGATACTGAATCTTAATTTATTTTTCTGAACTGCGGACTAAACGCCAGGGAAATCCTCCCGGTACTCTAGATGAAAATAGAAGTCTCTCGCCCCCCACCCACCCCCAAAGACCCCCTTTCTCACGCCGTGAAGATCACTGGCTTAGCGCTCCCACCCCAATCCCAAGCACTGCCAGGGGCAGCAGCCCTGCGCTACATTAATTCGGCAAGAGCGTCTCTCTGCTCTAGAGAACTGAAAACCGAGGGGGGCGAAGACAGGGCCCATCCTTAAAAAATTAGAACGAGACCTAGGAGACGGGAATAGGCCCTTCAGTAAATGAGCTGTTGGAGAAGAACTTCACGAGTGGCGCGTGAAAAAGAAAAGGCAGCCTATGAGCCGACAGTGTCAAGTGTGTGTGTTGTGTTTCCCACATTTTTATTTTGTAATAATAGGTGTCCAAACACACAACAGTACTTGTGCCAGGTACAAGAAACCAGGAACAGGTTTCCGTGTCCAGTTGTGTCCCAACTCTTGAGCCAGTCAGAGTCGAACTGCTGCCCATGGGCAGAATTAACCTGCAATCTGCATTCGAACCACCGCGCCCTCATGGCTCATCATCACGGCTTATTCTCCATTTCTTTTTTTATTTTTTTTTTATTTTATCAATTTCATATATACATTCACAATTATATGATCTCATAACTGTTATTAATAATATGTACTTATAACAATTTTTTCCCTACAGTTGACAATCTACTTGAAGATTGCTTTTTTAACATCCCATAGATCCATCTTATCTTACAACGGTCCTACTTCTTCTTCCCTCCCTCCCTCTTTCCTTCCCTCGTTTCTTCTCTCCTACTCCCCTTCCTTCCCTCCCTCCTTCCCCTTCCCTCCTTCTCTCCTTCCCTCCTTCCTTCCCTCCTTCCTTCCTTCCCTCCTTTCTTTTCTCCTTTTCTCCTTCCTTTCCCCCTTCCTTTCCTCCTTCCTTCCCCCCTCCCTTCTCTCCTACATTCCCTCCTTCCTTCCCTCCTTTCTTCTCTCCTTCTCTCCTTCCTTCCCTCCCTCCTTCCTTCCCTCCATATTCTCCATTTCTTGGCCAAGAGAGCCAACGTTCTCCAAAGATAATTTGTGGCCATCGTGGCTACAGTATATGCCAGAGGTGCAGGAAACGCTGTGACCTTCCCACCAAAGTGGTACCTTTTAATCTATTCGCATTTGCCTGCTTGCGAACTGCTAGGTGGGCAAGAGCTGGAGCAAAGGACGGGAGCTCACGCCGTTGTGCGGTGCTCAGGTCTCGAACCTGGACTGTCAGCTGCCCCAAAGAAAGGGGGGGCAACCTATTCTCCAAAGTACCTGAAGGCAGGAGAAGCAATGGATGGAAACCAATCAAGGAGAGAAGCAGCCTGGAATGAAGGAGAAATTTCATGACGGTGAGGACAATTAACCAGAGGAACTGCCTGCCTCCAGAAGTTGTGGATGCTCCAACACTTGAGATTTTCAAGAAGAGATTGGACAGCCATCTGTCTGAAATGGTACAGGGTTGGACTAGAAGACCTCCAAGGTCCCTTTCAACTTCTGTTATGAAGATTCATTTGAGGCTAGAATTGAGAGTCTCACTCTGTCTCTCTCTACTTCACACACTTCTCTTCTTGAAACCTCTGGGTGATATTTCCACCTCCATTTTACATGTCCTATTCTTCCTGAACAAGAACACGGGTGCGTAATTCTAACTTCTTTTTAATACATCAATTTCCAATAACCTATTCTCTGCAAAGAACTTTACAGAGTACAAATGAGACTCTGAATGTTTGGTCACTCTAAAACTTCTGCTAAGGTATGTTCAAAGTGACCGCTCCCCATAAAATGTTGCTTAGGTGACCCTGTTCCTTCGTTTTCCCTGCCCGCAATGATTCCTTCTTCCCTGTGTCCTTCCTCCTCCCTTTGCAATGCGCTAATCACAAGAGCAAGGAAGCAATTAATTTGCTTTCTCCCTCTGGGCTCAACGAGATGAAGCCACAACTTTTCCAAATAAAAAATAGCGAGAAATTGCAATCAATCCTCCTTGCCAGGAATAGATACAATGTCAGATCTGCCATCACAGTACTTCAACCCTGCTTCGCTTTGATGGCATCTGTTGTGGCCCACCAGCGGAGTTGGAAGCAGATTCGGACACTGAGGAGGTTGGGGAGGAACCTGGGCCAGTCCTGGAGTCTGGGGAAGGCTCCGATGAGGGCTCTGTGTCGGAGGCAGAGAGGGGGCCAGGGCCGTCTGACAGTTATCAGCTGCCTTCGGAGTCGGACATCAGTGAGGCAGAAGAGCAGCTGGAGCCTGTTCCCAGTGTGTGCATGCACAGAGTTGCCAGATGAATGGAACAGCTAAAGAACAGGGGTCGACTTGGGAGTAAGGCCACAGGTGGACGGTAAATGACCCCTCCTAGAAGGAATAAAAGAGGAGCGAAAGGGGAGTGGAGTTTGCAGGAGACAATCAGTTTGCTTAATTGGTTCGTGACTCTCTGAGGCTCCTTGCCAAGTTTTGCAGATATCGGCCTGGCAGCTCTCCAAGCCAGATGAGGTCTGTGACTGTAAATCCTCCCTTGAAAGACTTTGTTAGATGTGAATGAGCAGAATTCACAGTAAATCAGTAAAAGGGTTTTTTGTTGGGACCAAGAGTTGGCTTCATGCTCTTGGGAAGCCTCGGTCAAAACAACATCCCGCCATAAAGTATGGGGAGAGGAGATGGGAGGAGATGGGAAGGGAGGATGACAGGAACCAGAAGTGCCCACCAGACACAACAGTTGAATGACCCAAGGACTCCGGCATGGGAAGGGAATGTGAACCCCACCGAAAAAGTGCCAAATTTTAGAATTGTTACCAAAACAACTTATTGGACACTAACAAAACGGATAACCCTTTGTCTGAAATGGTAGAGGGTCTCCTGCTTGAGCGTGGGGCTGGACTAGAAGACCTCCAAGGTCCCTTCCAGCTCTAGTTCTGGTGGAGACTAAGGGGGGAAGGTTTACTAGCTTTACTAGGAATCCTCAGATCTGGCTTTGCTTACCCTGTAACCACTTGGCTTTAGTCAAATGTACCTTGTACTAGAAATGGAGTCGAGGGTCTTTCTTTCCTAAATCCCTACACTGGGACAGCCTGACACCCAAATAGACTGATTTAGCATTCAACTCTGCTGAAACGTCCTTAAGAAGTCCACACTATCCTATGTGGCAGAGACGCCCCAAAGCAAGAAAATATTGAACGAAAATACATACATGGCTGGAAAAAACGACAAAACAACATATAGATTTGAAACCAGAGATATTTTTGTTGGGCATCCTACCTGAAACATATGATAAAAAAGACCACATAACTGATCTTGCATATCTTAACTGCAACTAGAATTGTATTTGCGCAGCAATGGAAAGATGGTGAGATCCGGCCTGAGGGGAATGTGATCAAGAAAACATTAGACTGCGCAGAAATGGATCGATTAACACTATTAAGGATAAAGGAGATTTTAGTAGATTTAGTAGATTTTAATAGCATTTATAGGCCGCCCTTTTCCCTGAGGGGACTCAGGGCGGCTTACAATAACAAGGAAGGGGAGTGAAGACAAAACATAAAAAGAAATGTGCAATAACTGAAAAATACTAAAAACACAACATTCTCTCAGCATTCGGGAGGGGCGGAAGAGGTTATCCCCAGGCCTGACGGGCTAGCCAGATCTTGAGGGCTGTACGGAAGGCCTGGACTGTGGTCAGGGTACGAATCTCCACGGGGAGATTGTTCCATAGCGTCGGAGCAGCAACTGAGAAGGCTCTCCTCCGGGTAGTCGCCAGTCGGCACTGACTGGCGGATGGAATACGGAGGAGGCCCGCTCTATGCGATCTGATGGGACGCAGGGAGGTTATTGGCAGAAGGCGGTCTCTCAAATAGTCAGATCCACTACCATGGAGCGCTTTATGGGTGGTAAGTAAGACCTTGAATTGCACCCGGAGATCCACAGGCAGCCAGCGCAGCTCGCGGAGGATAGGTGTTATGTGGGCGAACCGAGGTGCGCCCACGATCACTCGCGCGGCCGCGTTCTGTACTAGCTGAAGTCTCCGGGTGCTCCTCAAGGGCAGCCCCATGTAGAGCACATTGCAGTATTCCAGCTTAGAGATCACAAGGGCTCGAGTGACTGTCGTGAGAGCCTCCCGATTCAGGTAGGGCCGCAACTGGCGCACCAGGCGAACCTGGGCAAATGCCCCCCTGGTCACAGCCGATAGATGGTGATCAAAACTCAGCTGTGGATCCAGGAGGACTCCCAAGTTGCGGACCCTCTCTGAGGGGTATAAATTTTGTCCCCCCAGCCTGATTGATGGTACGGTGGTCAAATTATTGGGAGGAAAACACAACAGCCACTCGGTCTTGTCTGGGTTGAGCACCAGTTTGTTTGCTCTCATCCAGTCTTTAACAGCTTCCAGACCCTGGTTCATCACGTCCACCGCTTCATTGAGTTGGCACGGGGCGGACAGATACAGTTGAGTATCGTCCGCATATTGGTGATACTTTATCCCGTGCCTCCGGATGATCTCGCCCAGCGGTTTCATGTATATGTTAAATAGGAGGGGGGACAAGACCGACCCCTGTGGCACCCCATATGTTAGGGGCCTCGGGGACGATCTCTGCCCACCCACCAACACCGACTGCGACCTGTCCGAGAGGTAGGAGGAGAACCACTGCAAAACAGTGCCGCCCACTCCCACCTCCCGCAGTCGTCGCAGAAGGATACCATGGTCGATGGTATCGAAAGCCGCTGAGAGGTCAAGGAGAACCAGGATGGACGCAAAGCCTCCATCCCTAGCTCTCCAGAGATCATCGGTCAATGCGACCAAAGCAGTTTCTGTGCTGTAACCTGGTCGGAAGCCGGACTGGAAGGGGTCAAGATAGTTTGCTTCCTCCAAGGTACGCTGAAGCTGGAGGGCCACCACTTTCTCAACAACCTTCCCCACATAGGGAAGGTTGGAGACTGGACGGTAGTTATTAAGAATAGCTGGATCCAGAGACGGTTTCTTCAGAAGGGGTCTCACCACCGCTGCCTTAAGCTCGGTGGGAAAATGCCCCTCCCGAAGAGATGCCACAGCAACCGCTTGGATCCAGCCTCGTGTCACCTCACTGCTGTTGGCAACCAGCCAGGAGGGACACGGGTCCAGTACACAAGTGGAGGTACTCACAGCTCGCATAGCCTTGTCCACATCCCCAGAGGCAACTTCCTGAAACTCAACCCAGAGATGGTTTGCCAAGTCTTTCCCCTGTGTCTCAGCTGGCTCTGCAAGAGTGGAGTCCAGGTCCGCTCGAAACCGGGCAACTTTGTCCGCCAAGAACTGAACATACTCCTCAGCCTTACCCTGTAAGGGGTCCCCCGTCTCCCTCCTATTTAGGAGGGAGCGGGTTATCCTAAACAGGGCGGCTGGGCGGGACTCGGCGGACGCTACCAAGGAGGCAATGTATGTTCTTTTTGCCGATCTTAGAGCGCGAGTATACTCCTTGGTGCATGCTGTTACAAGTGCCCGGTTCAATTCGGACCTGTCTAATCTCCACAGGTGCTCTAGGCGTCTCCTCCGGCGCTTTATCTCCCGGAGCTCCTCGGTGAACCAAGGAGGCCTCCGGGGGCCGCTGACCCGGAGGGGCCGTAGTGGCGCAATCCGGTTTAGAGACCCCGAAGCTGCCGAGTGCCAGGAGAAACGGAATACTTTTTGATATGGGACGTATTTTATCAATGGCTAAATAATAGAACTTAGAAAGGAGGAGATTCAACTGGAGAAGATGGTAAAGAGGAGAATTGTTGAAGAAAATGATATCAAATGTTAAATATTAATGTTATGATATTATGTTATTATATTATTAATATGATGGCGAGGAATTATAACAACAATGTATAATAGGATTACTTAAGCACAATTGTACCCAGAACACACACTATTCGATTAAAATTGGATGTTACATAAATAAAACAAATAAAACTTGGGGGCGGGGAAAGAAGTTTGAAAAGTTTGCATTAGATATTTCATTTTAATTCTGGCACAGTTAATATGATTGATGCTACTGCAAGGGAAGACACCAATGAGCCGCAAACATTTCCCTTCATGATAATCAAAGAACTGCAGATTACCTGCTGAACAATTTGTTCCACCTTCGGGATTAGATGTTTTAAATAATAAAACCATTAACCAAACCGATGCGATGCGCTAAAGGTCTCCCCACAAAAGGAGGAAGACTCTTCGCAGGTAAAATGTTCTCTCGAAATGAAACAGGAGGGCGGTTTCTACATTCATCAGAAGAACAAGTTTCATTTTCTTTCTTTGATGTTTAAATGCACATTAAGACCCAAAAAAAATCAACTCTGGTCCTTTTCTTCTTTTTTTATTTTAAGTTCCTGTTCTATAAGTAGCTGGGCTCATTTACTTCTGAGAAGAAATGTGTGGGATCAGCAGGCTTCAGGCAATGAAACTTTCAGAATTGTTGCAAAATGGATAAAAAAAAATTGGCAATCTGACTGCATTGCCGGCTCCAATATTTGGATCATGTTCCTTTGGTGAGATGTGGAGCACAAACAAGAATAGCTGAAGTATGCATGATGATGATGATGATGATAGCAATAGCAATAGCAGTTAGACTTATATACCGCTTCATAGGGCTTTCAGCCCTCTCTAAGCGGTTTACAGAGTCAGCATATCGCCCCCAACAACAATCCGGGTCCTCATTTCACCCACCTCGGAAGGATGGAAGGCTGAGTCAACCCTGAGCCGGTGAGATTTGAACTGCAGAACTGCAGCTTAGCAGTCAGCTGAAGTAGCCTGCAGCGCTGCATTTAACCACTGCGCCACCTCGGCTCCTATGAGGAAGAGGAGGAGGAGGGGGGGGGAGGAGGAGGGGAATAACCGAATTGGAAGGGACCTTGGAGGTCTTGTAGTCCAAGTCCCTGCTTGAACAGGAGAGTCTACACAATTCCAGACAAGGGGCAGTCCAGTCTCTTCTTGAAATCCTCCAGTGATGGAGAAGTTTGGAAGGAAGGAAGGAAGGAAGGAAGGAAGGAAGGAAGGAAGGAAGGAAGGAAGGAAGGAAGGAAGGAAGGAAGGAAGGAAGGAAGATAGCATAACAGAATTAGAAGGGACTTGGAGGTCTTCTAGTCCAACCTCTTACTCAAGCAGGAGACCCTCCGATTTCTCCTTAAAAACATCCAGTGATGGAGCCCCCACAACTTCTGAAGCCAACTTCTGTTCCACTGGTTGGTTGTCAGGAAGTTTCTCCCAGCCCTCCAAGGCCAAACACAACCCTGGCACGGCCCTCAATGAAATCGAGTTTGACACCCCTGCCATCAGAGGGGAAGAGAAATGCAGAAACGACCAAGGCCCCCTTCTCATCTCAGGCTGGCAGAGGGGGAGCCTGCGAGAGGGACCCATGAAATGGCACAGCCCTTCCATAGTTATGGGTCTCTCTCTCTCTCTCACCACGGCTTTGATCTCCCTCTCCGGCCCCACAGGCGGAGGCAACGAGGCCCAGGGATAAAAAAGATGGCTCTGCCAGGCTTAAAGAAATGCCGCCAGATGGTTTCATCTTCGCTCCATTGCAGGAGCCAGGAGACCCATAATCGGCGGGCTTTTTCAGCTCGGCAAAAAAAAGCACCCAGTGGTGGGTAATTCTTTTATTCCCTGCCAAAAGACATTCTCCCCCCCCCCCCCCGTCCCACTCTAGGGTGTGAAGCTTCAACAGCTGTTGCCTAGTAGAGGCCATATTGGACTCGCTGGTGCCAACCACAGTGGGAAGATTTCACATTTGCAATTCAGATCTCCCTGCCCCCCTCCCTTTCCTGCCTCCCCCTCCCCAACTCTCATCCCGCCAGTCGGCCTCATCTAGGTGGGCTGTATCTTAAGTAATAAGCCCCCTCTTGTCTTACCCTGCCCAAGGTGTTTCTCGCAGTTGAAAGGAAGAGCCAATCAAATGATTGGGGTTCCCTTGGTTACCTGAGCAGCGAAACTTGGGAGATGCGTTGAATCTACGCGGGGTTCTTAGGGAGGGGAAGGAGAGGACGTCGCAATAAGGATTGTCTCCTGGTGGCATGTAAGGAGCTGTGCGATGGGCCGTCTCCTAAACCAAAGCAAGGTCATGGCACAGACTTGAAGGTAAATCAGGAAGACTGTAATTGTGGGGTCTGGCTGGCAAGAACAAAGAATGATTATCCACAGGAAATGTGCATGTGTAAAGCTTGTGGCAATTCTGGGTAGTTAGCAAGTTGATCAAAGTAACAAGAGTTAGACAAATTGCAGACTTCAGCTAAAGGTTAGGAATAGAGATGGCCGGCAGCAAATGAAATGTCTATTACAGAGGTTCCCAAAGTTAGCAACTTTAAGACTTGTGGACTTCAACTCCCAGAATTCTCCAGCCAGCAGAGCTGGCTGGAGAATTCTGGGAGTTGAAGTCCACAAGTCTTAAAGTTGCTAACTTTGGGAACCTCTGATCTATTAGATAACTCCTGGGGCATTCATTAGCCAAGGCTTAGGAATAGGGACAGCTAGAGACCAATAGGACAAATTGTAGAACGATTACTAAAATGTTTATTGGTTGATATTTCTTGTTATCTCACCTTGTCCCGCCTTCTCCTTTAGTGGAAATGCATAAAGCTTTCTTAATCCTTTGTTCTGGGGTTTTCTTGGCCTTTTTGACCAGGGATCCTTTTCCTTGGAGGACTCCAATAAAAAGCAATCAGAAAACCTGCACCTCGTGTCGGGCTTCCATCATCGGCTTCGGCACCAGGGAGAAGGTGTGCTTCCCAGGTCTGCACGAGGATTCGCAGTCTGCTTTCAGAAGGATTTGGGGGCCTCCAGGAAAAGAGGAGGGGGCTTTAAGGCATTGCAAAGAGGTGTTAATATATACCTGCTTGTTGTGTTATGTTGAAGAACTTTTAGGAGGTGAAATTTCACAGAACATAGACTAACCGAGTTGGGAGGGGCCTTGGAGGTCTTCTAGTCCAACCTGCGGCTCAAGCAGAAAACCTGCATTCCCTAACCCTAACCCTAACCCTCCGGGAATAGGGCAGCATATAAATGAAATAAACCTATTTCAGATAAATTAGTTGTCCAGTTTCTTCCTGAAAGCCTCCAGTGATGAAGCGACTGCAACTTCTGGAGGCAAGTTGTTCCACTGATTAATTGTTCTCACTGTCAAGAAATTTATCCTTAAGTCTAGGTTGCTTCTCCCCTTGATTAGTTTCCACCCATTGCTTCTTGACTTTCCTTGTGAAGCTTTGGAAAATAGGCTGACCCTCTCTTCTTTGGGGCAGATATTGGAGGACTGCTATCATGTCCCTCCCCCCAGTCCTCCTTGTCATAAAACTAGACATACCCAGTTCAGTTCACTTTATTTGTATGCCGCCCTTTTCCCTGGGGGGACTCAGGGCGGCTCACAGTTCAAAAGGGGTGGGGGAAGGACAAACAATTTACAACATGAAAGCACTACATCATTTAAGAACTCAACAGTCATACAATTCGAGTAGGGGTTAGAGTCTTTAACCCCAGGCCAGCCGGGATAGCCAGATTTTAAGTGTGGCGTGGAAGGATTGGAGGGTGGTGAGGGTCCGGATCTCCACGGGGAGTTCGTTCCAGAGGGTCGGAGCAGCCACCGAGAAGGCTCTCCTCCGAGTAGTTGCCAGTCTACACTGGCTGGCTGATGGAATTCGGAGGAGGCCTAATCTATGCGATCTTATCGGTCTAGTGGAGGTGATTGGCAGTAGGCGCCAATACCCAGTTCCAGCAACCTTTCTTTATATGTTTTAGACTCCACTTTCCTAATCATCTTTGTGCACTTTTCGGAAATGAAATTCCGGGCGCTAATGATGTGGGTTAAGTATAGCTGCTTGATCAAAACAAATCTCTTAACTCGTATATTTATGCATATTTCTGCATGTTAATTGTCACTGTTGTGCACTGAGAAACCAATTACTGCAGAATTGCATGTTCATGCTCATCATCGAAGGATCCCACACGGTTGACGGAACCACAGATCACTTGGAAGAAGACTTCTATGTCTTTTGGCTACCCGAAGAAGTAGTAACCCATACGGGCCAGGTACAATTATTCGGCAGCTTTTTTTTACTGTAAATTATCAAGCTTGGCAGAAGACGCAATGAAAGCTATGTCTTTACCATCTATATCTACCTGCACATTCATGGTAATTTTTGTAGAGAGGAGGAAGAGGAGGAGGAGGAGGAGGGAGGAGGAGGAGGAGGAGGAGGAGGAGGAGGAGGAGGAGGAGGAGGAGGAGGAGAAGAAGAAGAAGAAGAAGAAGAAGAACCACCAGAAGAACCACCAGAAGAACCAGAAGAAGAACCAGAAGTAGAAGAGGAACCAGAAGAAGAACCAGAAGTAGAAGAGGAACCAGAAGAAGAACCAGAGGAGGAGGAGGAGGAGGAGGAGGAGGAGGAGGAGGAGGAGGAGGAGGAGGAGGAGGAGGAGAAGAAGAAGAAGAAGAAGAAGAAGAAGAAGAAGAAGAACCAGAAGAAGAACCAGAAGAAGAACCAGAAGAAGAACCAGAAGTAGAAGAGGAACCAGAAGAACCAGAAGAAGAACCAGAAGAAGAACCAGAAGTAGAAGAGGAACCAGAAGAACCAGAAGAAGAACCAGAAGAACCAGAAGTAGAAGAGGAACCAGAAGAAGAACCAGAAGAACCAGAAGTACCAGAAGAACCAGAAGTAGAAGAGGAACCAGAAGAAGAACCAGAAGAACCAGAAGAACCAGAAGAACCAGAAGTAGAAGAGGAACCAGAAGAAGAACCAGAGGAGGAGGAGGAGGAGGAGGAGGAGGAGGAGGAGAAGAAGAAGAAGAAGAAGAAGAAGAACCAGAAGAAGAACCAGAAGAAGAACCAGAAGAAGAACCAGAAGAAGAACCAGAAGTAGAAGAGGAACCAGAAGAACCAGAAGAAGAACCAGAAGAACCAGAAGTAGAAGAGGAACCAGAAGAAGAACCAGAAGAACCAGAAGTACCAGAAGAACCAGAAGTAGAAGAAGAACCAGAAGAAGAACCAGAGGAGGAGGAGGAGGAGGAGGAGGAGGAGAAGAAGAACCACCAGAAGAACCAGAAGAAGAACCAGAAGTAGAAGAGGAACCAGAAGAACCAGAAGAAGAACCAGAAGAACCAGAAGAACCAGAAGTAGAAGAGGAACCAGAAGAAGAACCAGAGGAGGAGGAGGAGGAGGAGGAGGAAGCTGTTTTTAATATCTCCACACAACACACATCCACTGAGCTTGGAGGTGGAGAAGGTGCCATCTTGACTTGTTGACTCCTTCCTCCAGCAGATGGACAGAAGGAGCTGCTCAGCAGCCTTCCTGAGCTCTGCTGGATGTTGATTTTCAGGATCCTCCGCGTGAGCTGAATTATTAGGAATTAATTACAAGCTGTTTGCCTCAACGTGCTTGCTGCAAAGAGCGCAATGAACACGATTACAATTCGCGGCTCTTCCATATTTTATCAGGTACTAATGTGGTGTCGATGCTCCGCTATTTCTCCCTTCCAATTTTAGAGAGCTGCAAGGAAGATTAGAATAGTTTGGCCACACGCAAAATTCCCCGGCTTAGTCAGAAGAAGTTTGGATCGAGAGCCTCTTCCGGCTGTAGGGTCCAGATTCTGTTTTGTCTCTTCTATAATCTTGTGGAACATTGGACCCAAAACCAGCTGTCATCTCTCTTCCCATAAGCTTGGATGCGCTTCCTTCATGGTACACTTCGAATCCTCCAACGGAGGAGATTCACACGGGCAGAAGTTGGAGGCCTCTTCCTCAATGCTCCCCACCAGGGATGGGCATCCCCATATCCTTCATGGGATCCTCCTTGCTTGGCTTCTGAGCCCAAGGAGGGATCTGTGTCAATCATGTTGATAGACTGACCCCTGCAGCAGAGGTCCCCAACCTTTCGGGCACCATGGACCGGTTCCATGGAAAGAGGTTTTCAGTGGACCGGAGGGAGCATGATTTCATGCACTGCCTGCATCCTTCTCTCTCTTTCTCTCCCTCTCTTTTTTCTCTCTCTTTCCCTTTCTCTCTCTCCCTCTTTCTCGCCTTCTTTCTCTTTCTCCATTTCCTATTCTTTTTCTTCATCTCTTTCTTTCTCTTCCTCTTTCTCCTTCTCCTTTTCTTTTCCCCTCTCTTAATCCTTCTTTCTCTTTTTCTCCTTCTCTTTCTCTTTCCCTCTCTTCCTCTCTCTTTCTTTCTCGCCTTCTCCTTTTCCCTCTCCCACTCCCTCTCTTCTCTTTTCCCCTCTCTTTTGTCTCTCTCTCTCTTTCTCCTCTCTTTTTCTCTCTCTTTCTCCTCTCCTCCCTCTCTGTCTTCTCCCAAACATCTTTACCCCTTGATCTTTTATGCCAATTGTGACTTTATTGTCGCAAGCATCAGAACTCGTACCCCTTTCCTGGATCTGTCAGGGTATCATAACGACCGAATCTGCACGAGGGAAAGGAAACAGAGAATTTCCAGGCGGGAACTGATGGGAAACTATCCATAAAACAAAAGCCTTGATGCTGGAGAAGCCCAAAAGGCAGGAATCCCCCCCCCTTGTGCCCATCAAGGCTCTGACAGACCGATTGAATTATGCTGCACTTTCAAAGCAAACGCAATCACACTTCCAAACATTGCAATCCAGCGTTCGCTGAGCCCTGATGCTCGACTACAATCCGTTCTCCCAGGGAGCAATCTCTGGCCGCCTTCGGGACGATGCACAAGACGCCTGTTCAACAACACCTTCAGGCATGTTTAGCAAAAGTAATAAAGAGGCTTTTTAAAAAAAAAATGGATGCTGTGGGTGAGTTTAAATTTTAAATGGGATTAAAAAGGAGAAGGAAGTTGCTTTCCCTACTGCCGAAAAGGTTACAGGGTAAGAAGCGGTGATGGGATTCAAAATTAGGGCTACTAATTTAGCAACTGTGGTGAGTCAATGGAGGCAAAAAGGGGCAAAATTCACTGAACAAATGTCTCGCTTAACAACAGAAATGTTGGGCTGAACTGTGGTTGTAAGTCGAGGACTTCCTGTATATAGCAGACGGAAGCTACGTGGGGATGACCGCTGTGCCCACGGAGATGTACCCTGCTTCCCTGAAAATAAGCCCTCCCCGGATAATAAGCCCAATCGGGCTTTTGAGCGCATACGCTAAAATAAGTCCTCCCCCCAAAATAAATCCTTTCCCAAAAATGAGCCCTCCCCAAAAATAAGTCCTCCCAGAAACTATTGCCACACAGCCGCAGCCATGAGGTGACCACGCTCGCCGCCTCCTGCACCTCAAAAATAATAAGACCTCCCCAAAAATAAGGCCAAACAATTATTTCAGGAGACAATGTCTTATTTTGGGGGAAATACGGTATTAGAAAGCATTTCTAGAGGAATTCTTAATTTTAATTCCTTTAAAAATGCTTTTCAACCGCAAACATTGGCCCACGGATCTGCCGTATCCTTGAGGCAAACGGCAGCTGGAGGCGTTAAACGCTACTGGCCCCACTTTGGAGAGTCCCCCTCAAGGTATCAACAGAGGGGACTCATCAAGGAACACACAGACACACAGACAACACCCTGCCTCAGCAACCCCACTTAAGAAAAGGACCCGTCCTTGCTTAGCCAATCGGGATCTCACATCCTCCGTTTCCCTCGATAATAATTCACAGGAGAAACGCTAATTAGCTGGAAGGTAGCAGAAGCCAAGGACTCGCTTTGTGGCGTCCTTTTCAAAGGTGACCTCGTAGGAATCTCGCAGGAATTGGAAAGAATTGCCATCCTTTTCTCTTTCTCTTTCACCTCTCTCTCTCGTCCCTCTTGCTTTCTCTGTCTCCGTGTATCTCTCACGCTCTTTCCCTCTCTCAGCCAGTCAATCAGAATAGAGTTGGAAGGGACCTTGGAGGTCTTCTAGTCCAACCCTCTGCTCAAGCAGGAGACCCTAGACCATTTCAGAAAAGTGACTGTCCAGTCTCTTCTTTAAAATCTCCAGTGATGGAGCACCCACAACTCTCACTCGCTCTCTCTGTTTCTCACTTTCTCTTTCTCACTCTTTCTCTCTTTTTCTCATCTCTCTCTCACACACTCTTTCTCACTTTCTCTCTCTTGAGCTCTCTCACCACCTCTCTCTCTCTTTTGCTCTCTTTTTATCAATTTCTTTCTTGCTTGCCTTCTCTTCTCTTTCTCTATTTCTTTCTCTTTTCTTTTCATCTCTGTCTCTCTCTCTCTTTCTTGCTCTTTCACTTTCTCCTTTTCCCTTTCTCTCTTTTTCTTTCTTGCTCCCTCACTTCTCTTTCTCTATCTCTTTATTTTCACTTCTCTCTCTCTCTCTTGCTCTTTCTCCCCTCCCTCCCTTACGCATGCACGCACAAATAAACCCCCCACAATCAAACCAAGTGTTAATAGACCCATCAGGTACCCATAGCAACCGCTTCCGTACCGCATCCGATGGAGACGTCCTTGACGGGAGGTTTCCTTTGGAACTAATGGCTGGGGAAGTAATGGGCCACAGCGTTGTTTTGAGGCCGGGGGGTGGGGGGGATGATTCATTAGGAAATACGGTGGGCTTTGACCATTAAGACTTTATTGTTCCCCTTCATCAGAATTGGGGAAGGGGGTCTTAGGCCCTGTTATTCCCCACCTGCGTCCTTGCACCCACTTTAATCTATCAATGGCAAACACACACTTCGAACAGCCCCAACAGATGTCACACCGCAGCTCCTCATTAGGATTTTCTCTCTCTCCTTTTAATGGGAAGCAAAACCTGAAATGGGGAAGAAAGAAGGCAGCTTAGGGGCAGGAAGGTTATTATGGGCTAGGCTTTTAGTCCCAGGAGGGATGGGTTCACCTTGTGGGGGAGCGGCTGTTTTCAGCAAATTCAACTCATTTGTCTACACATCGTGCCGTTACGATTACAAACACTTGTAACCCAGGTTCTTGTTTTCTGCATGTGTGTGTCGGGAGGCGTGGACATGGACATGGGTTTCCTGCCTGAGCTGGGGGTTGGACTAGAAGACCTCCAAGGTCCCTTCCAACTCTATTTTTTCTGCTAGAGCCCGATATGTATGTTTGTTTTTATGGAGTTGTGTAGACTGCGGTTATATCTGCCCCTTTGCCCTGGATGCTTTTAATTGGTTGATTCAAAAAATACGGTTGTTTGGATTATTTGCTGCCTGGTGTACTTAACATTTCTATATGATTCACCAGCCGGATACCCAAGCTCCACTACAAAACTATGCGATTGCGCTTGATAAATCGACACTTACAGCTTGAAAATTAATGAGTAGTTACAATCGGCCTCTCCTCTCCCCTTCTCTCCCTCAGGCTTCCCCCACAGAGGCCTCTCCTATCTTATCCCCTTCTCTCCCTCAGTCTAACTCCTTAGCATCAGAGCATTTTTCAGGTGGGGAGGGGGAGTAGAGTGTCTAAACTCCCAGCCTGCAGGCCGGATGAGTCACGTGCTGGCCACGCCCACGCCCAAGTGGCAGTTGGAACAGAGTTCTTTTCAGGTGGGGAGGGGGAGTAGAGTGTCTAAACTCCCAGCCTGCAGGCCGGATGAGTCACATGCTGGCCACGCCCACGCCCAAGTGGCAGTTGGAACAGAGTTCTTTTCAGGTGGGGAGGGGTAGTAGAATGTCTTTATTGGCAAATCTATGGCACGTGTGCCAGAAGTGGCATGCAGAGCCCTCTCTGTAGGCATGCGCGGCATCACCCCAGCTCAGCCAGCTGGTCATCAAATTTTCGACACACGCATGCATGCCGGCAAGCTGGTCATTGGGTTTCTGGCATACACACCTTCCAGTTTGGGCATCGTGCCTAAAAGGTTCGCCATCACTGGTCCAACTCCATAGATTCGCCATCACAGTTCTCAGCACCTTGGAGTGAAGAAATTCCATGTTCAAAGCAAAGAGCAGCTCTTGTGATCAGTGCTTTGTCTATCAGACAGATGAGGAGTTCAAGAGCCCCTGGGCAACGAAGGAGGCAGTTTAAATACATGGACTGACAGCTGTAATCTAGGCGTCAACCAGCCGATGACAGAAGCCCGTTACTTGAGATGCAGAGCAATCCAACTTTCCAATCCTGATTGTGAAAATGACACCACTTATCTCCCGTAATCTAAATGATGTCTTCAGGCTCTCAAATAAGGCTCAGGTTGTTAACCACAGAAAACCAAAGGATGGATTTATGGCGAGCAGAACGCAGCCCTTGTTTGGTCCAACCAGGTTTCCTGGATAAAAAGATCCTGTTTGTTTACGTTGTTCTACAATTGGGGGAAAAAAAGAGATGCTGTTTGCTTCAACTCTCTCCATACTTTTTATTTGGGGACTCAACCTTCACACGAGGGATCCTTATCCTTTACCTGAGCAGAATCATCTAATTTATTTAGTTAGTTAGTTGAGTTGAGTTGACTTTATTTGATTTGTATGCCGCCCAATCCCGAAGGACTCCGGGCGGCTTACAGAATAAAAAGAAATTAAAAAGAAAAAGACTTAAAAACAATAGGACACACGAAGTTAAAAAGAAAGACAACAAACACCCAATCAGAAGGCCTGCCGGAAAAGCCAGGTTTTAATGGCTTTGCGAAAGTTAGTTTGTCAAACATGTACAGGATAACAGGCATAAGTATAGACATGGACATGAGCACATGAAAAGTGAGTACAAATGAATGGGGACAGTAGGACAGGGCCGGTAGGCACGCTGGTGCGCTTATGCACGCCCCCTTTACTTAGGAATGGAGTGGGCTCCATGGTGGACAGTTTAAGGTTGAAGTTTTGGGGGTTTGGGGAAGAAACCACAGAGTTAGGTAGAGCATTCTAGGCGTTGACCTCTCTGTGGCTGAAGTTGCATTTTCTGCAATCGAGTTTGGAGCAGTTTCCCTTGAGTTTGTATCAATTGTTTGCCCGTGTGTTACTGCGGTTGAAGCTGAAGTAGTTGTTGACAGGTAGGACGTTGTAGAAGACAATTTTGTGAACCACGCTTAGGTCAGACCGTAGGTGGCGTAGTTCCAGATTGTCCAAGCCCAAAATTTTGAGCCTGGTGGCGTAAGGGATTCTATTGTGAGCAGAGGAGCGGAGGATTTTTCTCATGAAATACCTCTGGACTCGCTCAATCGTATTAATGTCCGATATACAGTGTGGATTCCAGGCAGACGAACTGTATTCGAGAATTGGTCTGGCAAAGGTTTTGTATCCCCTAGTTAGCAGTACAGTTACTGGAGAAGAAGCTTCGCAAAATTAGGTTAATAACTCTAAATGACATCACCCTGGACAAACGTGGTAGTGTACCTTTAACAAGACAACGTGGTAGTGTACCTTTCAACAAGGCAACTGTATTCGAGGATTGGTCTGGCAAAGGTTTTGTACGCCCTAGTTAGCAGTACAGTTACTGGAGAAGAAGCTTCGCAATATTAGGTTAACAACTCTAATGACATCACCCTGGACAAATGTGGTAGTGTACCTTTCAACAGGAACTGAAGAAGCGTCTCGGATGAAAAGCGAAATGTCTTCAAGGAAAAAAAACAAAGACAACCCAATTGCCTTTTGAAGAAAGCATCTTTGGGATAACCATGACCTGGGTGACGGAGAATCTCCATAGCCCTGGGGACAGTTAGAATTTTATCCTTGATAAATTTGGCATTTCTCTAGGCTATGAAATGCAATTGGGGTAGTTTGATAAATCAAAATATGGGCTCAAATACGCGTTGCAAGAGTGAGAGTTGCATTTTTAAAAAAAAATGAATTTCAGGAGCCAGGCTAAAAACGCTCCCAGAAATATCAGCTCATGGCACCTTTCCATGTGAGACTCTAGATTTCAGATTTAATGTGAGATCTCACAAGGTGTAATGATATGGTAGACTTTAGCATCATACACAATATGCACGCACATACTTTCTCTGTGCATAAAATTATTATTTTACTTAAATATCAGGGGTTACGGAGGCTTGCTGAGGGCTGCACAGATTTATCAGCAATTATGGGCAGTTTAGTTAATTAATTTAATTTAATCAATCCTGCAATTGATTAATAGTGGGGAAAGGCTATTGGAAAAATGAAGGGTTAGAACACTTCCATTCACTATAATTGTTCAGTTTGGGTTTCTACTGACTTTACCCATCCATTCATGATGGCCACCTCAAACCTTCCTTCCTTGTTATTTATTTCTGAAATACACATAACACATTATTTCAGGTGGTTTCTGGGTGGCTTACAACTTTAATAGTAATAGTAATAAATAGAGAATGGAATGGAATGGGAATGGGAATGGGAATGGGAATGGGAATAGGAATAGGAGTAGAGTAGAGTAGAGTAGAGTAGAACAGAACAGAACAAAACAAAACAGAATACAAAATAGCATAGCATAGCCTAGGAATAGCATAGAGGATAGGATAAGATAGGATAGAATAGAATAGAATAGAATTCTTTATTGGCCAAGTGTGATCGGACACACAAGGAATTTGTCTTTGGTGCAGATGCTCTCAGTATACAGGCTGGCGGATAAATTGATAAATCCAGCCTAAACATCTACCAATCTCTCTGCTTCATCATATCCTTTTTTTAAAAATCCTTTCCTGCATTCACAAAAATCTACATTTGTCTGTATTGAAACTTCTCTTCATGGTGAAATGAGTGATAGGCAACATATATGCGTGATTAACAGATTAACAGAGTTGGAAGGGATCTTATAGGTCATCTAGTGCAACCCACCACTTCTGACCAATGGCAGTCCAATCTCTTTTTGAAAAAGGATGAAGCTCCCACAACTTCCGAAGGCAACTTGGTTGATTGTTCTCACTGTCGGAAAATTCCTCCTTATTTCCAGGTTGAATCTCTCCCTGGTCAGTTTCCATCCATTGTTCCTTGTCTGGCCTTCGGGTGCCTTGGAAAATAGCTTGACTCCCTTCCTCCTCTCTGTGGCAGCCCCTCAAATATTGGAAGATATTCTCCTGTCCCCCCTGGTCCTTCTCTTCCCTAGACTAGCCAGGCCCAGTTCCTGCAACCGTTCTTCATATGTCTTGGCCTCCAGTCCCTTAATCCTCTTTGTTGCTCTTCTCTGCACTCTTTCCAGAGTCTCCACATCTGTTTTATAGTGTGGTAACCAAATCTGGATGCAGAACTCCAGGTGCGCTCCTGTCATTGCTCATGGACAAATCCCATTTTATGCACTGTTTAAAAAAATAATAATAGGAAAATATCACCCTTCTTCCCCCCCCCCAGTTTATTTTAATTATTATTTGTTTGGGGGGAGGCTTTAGGAAAAACTGCCAATTAAAAAAAGTTTCTGATTTTTAAATTAGGCCTTTACATCTCTATTCCCACCCACCCCTTGTAGAATGATGCATACAGTTCCTAATAAAACCTCCCGTTATTTTTATATCATCGAAATGCCCCTGGGATTCTGATGGAGCCTGGAGACATTTTTGAAAACAATAATGCTAATGATTATGCTCATGCAAATAACGATAATGTGGATGCTTTGCAGCAAACCCCCTTCCCATCTCATTCCATTTCGTTAATTAAAAGGCTCTAAAGTTAGACGCAGCGAAGTCTCCGGTAGACACTTAGGGTAGAATTGTTGATGGATGATATCGATGGTAAACATGAGCCAAATATAGAAAAGCAAGGACGTCAGCTTGCTTAACCAAATGTAGGTTAGTCTGCCGTCTTGTGTGCCCCTTGGTTGTGAGAATGGGACCTTAACAAAAGCCAAAGACAGGAGGAAAACAGACGCATTTTGAGCTGTTGCACTGGAGAAGCCTCCGGCCTATTCCTTGGACAGCAAAGTTGACTGGCAAGCAAACACTGGAACGCAGAACACCAGACATGTCACTGGAAGGCAAACCCACAAAACCACACCTCACTTACTTTGGCCACGTCACACGGGGGGATTCACTGGAGAAAGCAATGATGTTGGGTTGGAGATAAAAGGAAACCAGGCCAGCAAAGACCATGGTGGCTGGACACCATCAAAGCTGGACAGCAGCCAGAGTACAGAACAACTCAAAGACGCAACACCAGGTCAGGAGATGTGGAGAGACCTGGACCATAGAATTGACAAGAGTTGGACATGATTGAGTGGATAACTACCACCTCCTCCTCTTCATCTTTATCTTCCTCCTCCTCCTCCTCCTCATCATCATCATCACCATTGGACAACTCAAAGAAGCAACACCAGGTCAGGAGATGTGGAGAGACCTGGACCATAGAATTGACAAGAGTTGGACATGATTGAGTGGATAACCACCACCTCCTCCTCCTCATCATCATCATCATCATCATCATTATCACCATTGGACAACTCAAAGAAGCAACACCAGGTCAGGAGTTGTGGAGAGACCTGGACCATAGAATTGACAAGAGTTGGACATGATTGAGTGGATAACCACCACCTCCTCCTCTTCTTCATCTTTCTTCTCCTCCTCCTCCTCCTCCTCCTCCTCCTCATCCTCATCATCATCATCATCATCACCATAGAACAACTCAAAGAAGCAACACCAGGTCAGGAGATGTGGAGAGACCTGGACCATAGATTCGCCAAGAATTGGAAGTGACTGAATGGATAAAAATCATCATCATCTCTATAAACATTGTGATGCCTTCAGAAACATTGGAACAGGATGAGGAAGACTCGGGTTTAATTCTCACTTGGTCTAATAAAAATGTAAAGGTTTCCCTGTCCAGTCTTGTCCAACTCATCTCTGGAGCTCATCTCCGTTTCTTGGTTGGGGGAGCCAGTCTTGTCCGAAGACAATTTATGTGATCTTGTGACCAGCATGGCTATACGCCTATTGATCTGCTCGCATTTTCATGCTTTCAAATTGCTAAGTGGGCAGGAGCTGGGAGCTCAACCCATTGTGTGGCACTCAGGTCTCGAACCTGGGCTGTCAGTTTTCCAGCTGACAAACCCAGTGTCTTTAACCACTGAGACACCATGCCACCAATACTGGCCAGTTATTCTTCCCCATCTCAACCCACCTCAAGACGATTGTTTGAAAGATAAAATTAGGGCAGCGTATCCTACATGCTGATCCTACATCTTCAGGGAAAGTTGAGATGAGCCACGCGCTCCATCAGCCAATTAGGAGACCTCAATTTTGTTTTACTTAGTCTGAAATGTTGATGCATGGATGCTTTTAGAAGGTGGTGTCATTTGACCAGCCAGCATTCCAAAACAGCATTTAAATGTCTTGCTGGAAAGCATTTATAAAAAGGTCAACACACTTTCCTTTCTTACTGTGCGCAGGCCAGAATAAAATGATGTATATAAAATTCAACATTATTTCTCAGGCATTAAGCTCTTCAATATTACTAGTGTATTTCAGACAGGGGAATGACCTGAACAACAACAAGAAAAACCAGCATAATTTCATGCCAATTATGGGTTGGTGAGCAGAACAACAATTTACCCTGAAAGTAGGGGGGCGAGCACATGCGTTTGGGAAATTGGAAGGCAAACTCATTGCTTGCAACCAACCCACAAGATCTCAGGAATTTTGCGTGAGATCATTTCATCCTCCACCCCGTCCTTGACTTAGCGGCTGGGAAAATGGCTACACCAAATCCAATGGATTGGATTTGTCGATTCCACTCAGATGGAAGTGCCTCGCTTTCAAAGAGCTGATTTGTTACAAAGGACTTGGGAGGATGCCCAAAGCCCCATCACATCATTGGATCGATTCAAAAGGTTCCGCATCACCATTTTAAGGGCTGATTTGATAGCGTCGCCTTCAAACCGAATATTCAAATTGGAATATTTTCACAGCTCTCCGGAAGCTTCTATGTGCGGGATGGGTGGGAGAGATCCTTTGTCTGAAGCTACATGAGTGAAAAGTTGGAATGTCAAATTTCTATGACAAATTTCCCGATAAGCCACAGGGTCCCCCCTGGGGGGGGTGTGGGGTTAGTTATGCTTATGTTAACCCCCCACATTATTCTCTTTCCAGGGTATGCTTTTATTTTAAGGAGGGCCACCTGTCAGGCCTGCAGCCATCTTTTCTTTTGGGTCTTTGGCCTGCCACGCTTTCTATTATTCTACTATGCCTTTTCCATTGTGGGAAAATGGGAGGAGGGATTGTGCAGAGTTAGATTATATGTAGCCATAACAACATTCTTTCTAGAAAGCCAAGGTCATCCTTTGTCTCTGCACCTGACCGGATCTGGATGGGAGGAATCTGTCTTTGTGGCAGTGGGAGATTGGACCATGGGATGGACTTGTGGGTGTGGGGGGCAAGATCTTGAACTTCCAACTGGGTGGGGAAAAGCTTTCAGATTCGGGTTTTCCCAGATGTGCCAACGTGGCTCTCTTCGTAAATTGGCACTTTGAGCAATACTTTGCCTTGGACTCTGATTTACTTTTGGATGCTATTTGGAACCCTGGCACGATGAAGGTGAGATGCGCTATTAGGAACTGTCTCTCTCTCTCTCACACAGCCCATTCTGCTAAATTTAGCAATGAGGTTGCTCTGATCTTAATTCTGTAAAAGAGATTGCTTTGTCGATCCTCTCCCTCCCCCATCAGATCTTCCCAGGAGTCAAATAAGTCAGAAGGTGTAGGCCTACTTATAGATGGAACTTCACCCCCAAATCAAATTAGGTTAGTGTTTTTCTCAAAACATTAATGCAGTGTTTCTCAACCTTGGCAACTTGAAGATGTCCGGACTTCAACTCCCAGAATTCCCCAGCCAGCATTCGCTGGCTGGGGTATTCTGGGAGTTGAAATCCGGACATCTTCAAGTTGCCAAGGTTGAGAAACACTGCACTAATGTCTGTCTCCAACATTTCAGACAGGGGAAAGAGCAAGGTTTTATGAATTTGTACATTGTAGATTTTTAATGTTGTTGTATGCCACGCAGAGCCACCTCTGTGTGTGTTGGGCAGCCATAAAAATTTCGTCAATACATACATTTCACAAAAAAGCAGGAATTGGAAATTCCTGTAGAAATTTACTCTTAAATCTGGGAAATGTCTACGGAGATTCTCAGTCCTCCAGATCATGGCTGTCCCAAAGGGTTGTTGTTTTTTTCAAGAGGCAACTGGATTTTCTTCATTTTTCCCCCCTGAAGATGTTTCTCTTCCCCTCCAAGAAGCTTCTTCAGTTCTGACTGAAGTCTTCAGTTCTGACATACAGAGCCGTACAGAGTGAAATGTCTTCAAGGAACAAACCAGAAAGTCCAGTTGCCTCTTGAAAAAGCACTTTGGGGACATAAATCTGGCAGGTCTTTTTCCCCTGGTGTTTCTTTATTTGATGAGGGTACGTGGCTATTTATTTATTCAGCATATGGTGCCACGGACTTGCAATATATACTAACGCTTGGCCTAAATTAAAAACCCTGTAAAATATGAATGTTAAAAAGATCTATATTCCGATAACAACTTCTAGGCCAGCTGAGCACTGAAGCAGATTAGATACTGGATGGTATATGGTAAATTTATTTATTTGCTTAGCAATGGAAATTCTATTCCTAATTGAGGGCTGGCTAGGATAAACTTTAGCATGGATCATATATGAGACATCACAAGTATCCCCTGCACACTTAAGGACTCCTGCATCAAGCAGCTGGATGGCTTTGAACGTTGGGAAGATGTGGGGGGGGGGAAATCCAAATCTTTTTGCTCAAAAGAAAACAAAACGCATCTGTATCTATTGGTACACATGCAAACATTCACAGTAGACCACTGGGCAAATTGAGACGTAACAAATTCAAGCGCTATTAAAGTATACCCAAGATAAATGTACTCTCAATGCACAGAACCCAATTAATTTAACCGGAAATGGCTTTAGGAATCTTTCAGAAAGACATGTTTAATTTTTCAAGGACATTTCTTAAAAAGGGGGCTGGAGAACCGAGCAAATTGCAACATTCGTTGTAGAAAGAATAAGAATCAGGCAGGCGGACAGACGGACAGACAGTGGCTTCATTTCACTGTTGGGATCTCATTCATCTCTTAGGAAGGTTTAGGTCCTGTAAGAAGAATGGCAGCATGGAGGCTTTGCAGCTACATCTTTGTAGCCGGGATGAAAGGAAGAATGTTGACATTGATCCAACTTATCAATTCTCACTTGATTGGTTCATTGATTAAGCAATGATAACAGTGTTCCAATATTTGAGGGGCTGCCACCAAGAAGGGGGGGGGGAAGTCAAGCTATTCTCCAAAGCATCTGAAGGTAGGACAAGAAGCAATGGGTGGAAACTAATGAAGGAGAGAAGCTACCTAGAACTAAGGAGGAATTTCCTGGCAGTTAGAATGATCAACCAGTGGGACAGCTTCCTTCCAGAACTAAGGGCTTGCTCCATCACTGGAGGTTTTAAGAACAGATTGGATAACCATTTGTTTGAAATGGCAGAGGGTCTCCTGCCTGAGCAAGGGGTTGGACTAGAAGACCTCCAAGGTCCCTTCCAACATTGTTATTCTGTTAAAAAACTAAAATTAAAATTAAAAAATAAAACACTGCCTCAACAACAATCAAGAGCCGAGGTGGCACAGTGGTTGGAGTGCAGTACTGCAGACCACTTCAGCTGACTGCTATCTGCAGTTCGGCGGTTCAAATCTCACCGGCTCAAGGTTGACTCAGCCTTCCATCCTTCCGAGGTGGGTGAAATGAGGACCCAGACTGTGGGGGCGATATGCTGACTCTGTAAACTGCTTAGAGAGAGCTGAAAGCCCTATGAAGCGGTATATAAGTCGAACTGCTATTGCTATTGCTAACTCTCAGATATGTGGAGATTAGCACCAAGGTTAATACAAGACCAATAATCTTGGTCTTGTATTAACCAAGAAAACCAATAAACCAAGAAATGAATAATACCCCAATCAAGGAATTGTCAACTCAGACAAATAATCCAGCAATAAACAATAATCTAACCAAAATCCAATCAAGGCCACTTCCCCCATCACGGACACGGCAAGTCACTAATATATAAACAGAGAGTAACTCCCCCTTCCTCCTAGCACTGAAGGTGTTACCTAGTTAGGTAATGAAACATCTGCAAGAAAGCAGCCAAGCTCAGAGAGCACCCAGGTGCCCCCCCCCATCTTCTCTTTGAGACGGACAGTCCTCTCCCGCTCAACAAACAGACAATGATAGTGAGCATTTGGGTAGTTGCTAGGAAACATCTACCATGACACAAAGAGCCTAGTTAGCTATTTAAAAAAAGCCATCGCTCTGCACTCTTCCCTTGAGCCCAGAGAGCATCATGCTCATGTTACCAAAGTGCGAGAGTGTAAAAAGGTTCTATTAGCAGATTTCACAGGGAAATGAATGATAGAAATGCCATAAAGTGGAAACTATTTAGAGATGAATTTGAATGAGATGGAATCTTGAAAGATGTATAAAAGGCATTTATAGTCAGTTGGGATATATCCTATAAATGCTTTTTATATATCTTTCCAGATTCCATCTCATTCAAATTCAGAGAAAGATAGAGGGGAGGAGGGAGGGAGGATAGATATACAGATGGATGGTAGCTCGATAGATAAATAGACAGATAGACAGACACATGGATACATGGATGGACTAGATAGATGAGAAAGAGAGAGAGAAACAGAGATAGATAGATAGATAGATAGATAGATAGATAGATAGATAGATAGATAGATAGATAGATAGATAGATAGATGATAGATGATAGATGATAGATAGATAGATAGATAGATAGATAGATAGATAGATAGATAGAAAGATAGATGGTAGACATACTATAGATAGATGAGAGAGAGAGATGTGTGTGTGAGAGAGAGAGAGAGATGGATGGACAGATGGACTAGATAGATGAGAGCGAGAGATTGGATTGGATGGACAGATGGATGGACGGATGGATGGACGGATGGACGAATGGATGGACGGACGAATGGATGGACGGACGGATTGATGGATGGATGGGTGGGTGGGTGGATGGATGGACAGATGGATGGATGGACGGACAGATGGATGGACGGAGAGACAGATGGACAGATGGGCAGATGAATGGCCAGGTAGATGGACAGATGGTTGGACAGACAGATGGATAAACAGATGGACAGACAGACAGATGGACAGACTATGCCAGTACTCATACATTAGGACCAAGGCCGGTGTAGTCAGGATTTCCATTAGACTGAAAAGTTCACTTTTCCTATTAGCCTAATGAAAATTACCGTCAATCTACTGACTAATTTCAGCAGCCGCAGCAGCTTCACCTAAAAGCGTTTGCAGAACACAAGGTCTCACTGAGATTAATGAGTTTTGTCTCCAGATAAATGCGCTGTCTGGGCTGGCAGACAACCGGTTCACACATGTACATTGATTGCTGGTAATCTGCATGTGTGAATGAAGGCCAAGGGCTCCCTTCACGACGACATTGTGATATTTCACACCAAGCAGAACTTAATGCGTTTCAACAAAATCGTTGCATATATTGAAGTGAAAAGGTAGCAGTGGGCTATCCTGAGCGTGTCCAAGAAAATTATGAAGTCCTCCCCCAAAAATATTAAAACACAATTTATGCATAAGATGGAAAGGACAGTAAAAGACAAGTAGAAATTATGAAAATGAAAAGAAATTAATAACTACAAAAGAGGCACAAGGGCCTATCTTGGTAGAATGGGAGGAACTGAACCTGAAATGAACATAGAAGGACCTGGGAGAAGAGAAATAGCTCAACAGCTGAAGGGACAATTGTGTAAGCACCAGGCACTCCTTCCCAACAAAGGACCTCGGAGGTGGGGGTGCCATTCTCTTCCTTACACTTAGTTGACAGTGATACACAAAAGAACAACTCAGAAGGTTACCAGAAGAGGAGATTCCTTTAGGAACAACAATCCAGGATTTGACTTCAGATGTCAACAAGATTTTGAATGAATGTCACCCGAAATGAATTAGTATCAGCTGACAAACTGATCCCACAACTTTATTGGCCAAACCTACTTCGAATCTTTGTGGTCTATCTGGAACTTTTCAATAATATTCAACCCTGTCTGGGTGGAATTAATGAGACATTTTGTGGCCACTTCCCAGTCTAAGTTGAATCTCTGAAAAGGCTGTAGGAGATTAATCAACCCTCTGATCAAAAATATCCTTGGTCACTGAAGACATTTTACTTGTAAGGACAGAAATGGACTCAGATCTGCGTATCTCCAGAAGAAGCTATTCCCATTTTCTGGGTAGACAGATAAGAAGAAGAGTTATGAGATCAAGTGATATGTATATATTTCCATTAATGCATTTGCAGCCAGTGGAATTGAAATAATTGAAGGCTTGCGCATTTGAATTCATAGACATGATTCAGTTGATATTTCTTGTGCTGGCAATTTAACAACCCCAAGAGAGGCATTCTCTGTGCGTATTAACATAAAATTCCCTACTGCTTTAGCTAAAAGGTGCCAGTAGTATATATTGTGACTAAGTGCTCACAAAAGGAAGGAAATACATATGTATGAAACGGCTTTTACTCAAATAGTAGCAAACTCTCAGTCCTGGCTCCAGGGGGGGCCTCCAAGGTTTGCTCCAAAAAGAAGAAGTCAAGAAGGCAACCACAGAAGTGGAATCAAAGCCCTGTCCAGTTTTAAAATTTATTTATTTATATTAGAGGGTAGATATAAAGATAGACAGTAGATAGATGTGTGTGTGAGTGTGTGCACGTATGTGTGTGTGTGAGACACACACACACACACACACACACACACACACACACACACACACATATATATATATATATATATATATATATATATATATATATATATATATAATGGGTGGATACATGGATATATGGATGGACTAGAGAGATGAGAGAGAGAGAAACAAGGGGATGATAGATATAAAGATAAGACAGTAGATATACTGTAGATAGATGAGAGAGAGATGAGCTAGAGATAGATAGGTAGGTAGGTAGGTAGGTAGGTAGGTAGATGATAGAGATAGATAGATAGATAGATAGATAGATAGATAGATAGATAGATAGATAGATAGATAGATAGATAGATAGATAGATAGATGATAGATAGATAGATAGATAGATAGATAGATAGATAGATAGATAGATAGAGATAGAGATAGATGATAGATAGATAGATAGATAGATAGATAGATAGATAGATAGATAGATAGATAGATAGATAGATGATGGATGGATATATGGATGGACTAGATAGATGAGAGAAACAGAGAGATGATAGATATAAAGATAAGAAGGTAGATATACTGTAGATAGATGAGAGAGAGAGATGAGGTAGAGATAGATAGATAGATAGATAGATAGATAGATAGATAGATAGATAGATAGATAGATAGATAGATAGATAGATAGATAGATGATGGATGGATATATGGATGGACTAGATAGATGAGAGAAACAGAGAGATGATAGATATAAAGATAAGAAGGTAGATATACTGTAGATAGATGAGAGAGAGAGAGATGACAGAGAGAGTGGGGGGGGGAGAGGGAGAGGGAGGGAGGGGTTCCCACAGAAGTGGGATCAAAGCCCTCTCCAGTTTTAAAATGTATTTATTTATATTTTCTACTTCTAACCTATCCATCTCCTTCAGAGGAGGCTCTTCCGCATGTCACACAAAGTTGGGCTTTGATCATACTTTGTATGGCTGCCATCTTCATTATTATTATTATTATTTTTAAACCACCCTCTGCAGATACCCGTCTCTAGTTCTGCCGTGAATTTCAGCATCCTTTTAAGCCACCAAGTCCCTGGGACAACTGAGTCCATGCAGGCATTCTGAGCCAACATAAACTTGGCAGATAGTCAATTAGCCTCTGCTAGAAGACGGTCAGCAAAGTGAAGGTCACCAACTCCTTCAGTCAATGGTTGCATTATTATTTTCACCATTATTTATTAAGGAAATCTATAGGCCCACCCCTCTCACTCTTGATCATTACAGACGGCTTCCAGAAATAAAACCCCGATACAAAACCAATTCATCTCCACCTTCCTAAGACAACAATTCCAACCAACCACTTGGTGGGCTTCATGTCATCCTGGCTTCCATTGGCAAAACCAGACCTTCAGGTCCTTGCAAAAAGAAGGCCAAGATGGGGATCTATCTTATCTCCACAGGGAGGAAGCCACCGCGGATTCATATATATATGAATTATATTTGAATCCCAATGGCTTCAGCTACACTTCATTTAGACTTAGATTTCAACTAAGCTCACGAAAGGCGCCCTTAAGTCTTCAACTGCCAGCTCTGATCATCCTTGTTGGGGGATTTTTTCTATGCCTCTCTGAATTCAGTTTCTCTGAATCCGTTCTTAAACTGAAAATTATTTGAGTTGTGATCAACAAACTGAGTATTGTGAAATTTTTGTGATTTGGAACCTATGCTTTCATCCAAGCGTGTGCTTCTTTTTGGAAGGCCAAATGTTACCACATTGACTCCTATCAGCTTGTCATCAGCCACAGCTCCAAGATATTTTCCATATGCCACCAAGGCAACCTATATACCTGTCCAAGATTTCTTTGTCTTCAATTAAAAAAAGCAAATGATCTGTTTGTGTTAATCATCCTTCTGTTAGTTTGAGCCCAACTTCTGTGGGCATGTCAAACTCCTTTTCCATTCTGTTGTCTCCAAGGCTAGCTATCCCACCCAGTTTTGGGCTACCTTGCAAATTAAACCAAACTTTATTCCATCTTTTTTCTAGCTTTGTTATCAAACTCAAATTAATTCTTTATATAGGGCAGAACAGAAAAGGCAGACAAACAGAGCAAAACACAGATGTTTTGATATTAGCATATCAACAGGGATGTGCTAAATTCATCTATCTAGTAACAGAACATGTGCCTTGGGCCAAGGGTTGGACTAGAATACCTCCAAGGTCCCTTCCAGCCCTATGATTCTATGAGAATGCTAATGTCAGCGTTCCAAATATCATGTAGAATTAAATCAGAATCAAAGGCAAAACGATCCTTAAAGTTCCAATTTAATAAATCAGACATTTTAGCACATCTGTGTTAATCCCAATACTGGAAATGACATCAGAATCCCACCCAGTTAAAAGTTCACGATCTTGTCCCCACACCCACAATCCATCACATGGTCCAATCTTCTTCTTCCACGCTGGCATCCACACCCAGCTGCTTCCAGTCAGGTGTGAAAGTGCGGAGACAAAGGATGACATTGGCTTCTAGTAAAGAATGAAAAACAATACATTTCCACAATCCTACTCCTGTCTATTCCCTCCTCCCATCAACTATACTAACGAAACAGCATAATGAAATAAGAGAAAGTGTGGCAGACCAAAATTCTAAAAGGAATATAATTGCAGGCCTGACAGCTAGTTTTGTTACTGTTGTTGTTGAATATGCTGGTGGACTCCATAACTTTCCTCAATTTTCCTCTGAACTCTACCAAATGCCCTACTTGATATTCTGTAAGTAGCTTGTAAGTTTCTAGAAATAAATCCTCTGAACCAGAAGCAGGTCAAGGTGTCTCAGACAGCCTATTATTCCAGATAACATTGGGTCCAGGTTCTCCAGAACATTCTGTTCCTAGACCAAGAATTGTCCCACACACCTGACCAAGAGAGGGAAAATGCAGGAGGATCTACCACCATTCAAACCAACGCCAAGTAACCTACTCTTCAAAAAAAAAAATCAATGCATTATGATCACTTTATTGGACATAACAATGTTCTATATTGATGGAGCAAGTTGAAGATCAGGGGCTTTTTGTCATAAGGTTAAAATAAGTACAAACTAGAAAAATAACCTTTAAAAAGCATCTGGGGGGGAGGGGGGAGGGAGACCATATTGCTGCAAGTCGTTTGTGGTGACAGCCGATGATAAATATAATTGCAACGTACATCAATACATTTAATCGAGCATTTAATAAGTAGATATAAAACGTGCTCTTCTCTGACCTTTTCTACCCACTCGTGAACATGACCTATAGAGTCTCAGAAGGTCTGAAAATGCCGTGTTTCGTTTTTTTTTACGCTGTCAGAAAGCAGGAGATCAAGAAAAACAATGTGCCATTTTGTCTTTTCTAGCCTTCGAAGAAGATGGATTCCACTTGGGGGAAACCCAACAACTAAAACCGTTCCTGGTTGACTAACCGAAAAGCCAAAGACGTGGATCATTCAGGATGCAATCCCAGGACAAACTCAAGGGTTTTCCAATCAATTAAAGCCAAAAAAAAAATGCCTCTCCCTTCTAAACAGCAGCCTTGGCATCCGAGAGACCAAAGTCCACATCTTGTAGGGGAGACATGAAATGCACATGTTTGTCATACAGATGGAAACAACCTCTGTCCGATCCTGAGTCCTTCCAGGGAAAAAAACCTTGCCTCTAGCCTCCAAACAGTTCCCTAAAGCAAAGCCGACCACAGTTAAAAGCTCTTGTAACCCTTATGTAGCTATGACACCTGTATTCCATAGCCTGCTAAGTGTTTATTTATTGAATATTGCAAAAATTCAGAGGCTAAAACTAAGCCAATAAAAGCAACCGAATATCCACACTGTTGCAATCCTATGCTGTTATTCTTATTTTGTGTTTTCCCCCCTAATTCAACCTTCCCAACAGCACATGCAAGATCTCAACAGATTAAAAACGAGATGTAAACACCTGTGTGCATTTAAATAATAATAATAATGTCCCCAATGATTGCCAGGGGCTTCTAATAGGAGAAAAAAATCATCCCACCCATTTCCTTGTTTACTTGAGATACAAAAATGATGCCCCAAAACGCCGCCACAATCTACTCCGTCTGCACTGCCGATGCTCTCCAGAGCTCCACATTTTGTAAAGTCACCTACCATGAGTAAGCTGAGAGCAGATTCCGACGTCTTCTGCATAGCCATTGCTTTCATATAAATCCTTCCCTAGACGCAGCCAGCTCTGGGCCTTCCTCTGAAGGGTGATGTGTCCAGGAGCACACCCTCGGCAGTCTGCAAACACAAACATCCAAAATCAAGCTCGGAGGGGGGGGGGAGAAAACCACCTGGGAGGAGACCAAGGTGCCTACGAGGAGACCCCCCGAAAATAAATCCTGCAAAAGAGAAAGGCAGCTCTGAGCTAGGCCAGACTTGGCACAGGAGGGAGTAAATCAGGAGGCTTGCAGAGGAGATGAAAAACACAACAACAACAGCAGACCAGCATCTGCAGGGGGATGCTTAAAAATGATTTGCCCAGAAGCAGAGGAGGAGATGACACTCCGTCCTAACAACCTACCTCATGGATCAGGTTGAAATTACAGGAGGGCTGCACAGAGCTTCACGTTTCTCTCTCGTAGGATGGCGAAATTAAGTGCTTTGCCCCGTCAGGTGGGATCGCAGAGGAAGCTTGCGCCAATCTTGAGCTTCTCCTTTGCAAAGGGGCAGCGACACCGACACCCCCCCCTCTCCCCCTTTCCAAAAATGAGAATCTACCGCTGGCAAAACCAAGGTCTCCTCTCTTCCCCAAAGCAACGGTGCCTCCCTATTCCGAACGCCAGCATCTGCATAATTCTGGGATGAGCAATGACAGAGCAAAAGCACAGAGCAACACCAGTTGCCTTTGTAACACAGGGACAGCAACTGGGGTTTGGGGGTTGACCCCCTTTCACCTTAACTGAAGAAGAAGAAAGAGAGAGAAAGAAGAATTTTGCGTTCTCGAAATGAATTCGGCTCCCCATGGGGCTAAACATGCTCAGGAGGAAAACATGTAATTACACAGCCTGCCCTTGTTAGCGTTCAGATCACAACGGCTGCAAAACACACACACACACACACACACAGACACACACACACACACTCACACACAAGGGCTTCAGCATTATATCTTCCTCTGGGCTTCCAAACAGAAAAAGAAATCATCTTCCAAGGTTAAGCAAGAAGGACCAGAGATCATGTAAAAAGGGCCAAGATTCCTCAGCCCAGATCCAAAACTTCTCATTTGGGACACGGGGGGGGGGTATGTGGGGGAAGGAGAAGCAGCAGCAACAAAACGGCCTAAAATGAAAAGGACAGAATAACAAGAGTTGGAAGGGACCCTGTAGGTCATCTAGTCCAGCCCCCTGCTCGAGCAGGAGACCCTCTTACCATTTCAGACTAATGGTTGTCCAGTCTCTTCTTGAAAGCCTCCAGTGATGGAGCCCCCACAGCTTTTAGAGACGAGGTGTTCCATGATTTAAAGCAGAACAGCATAACGGAGTTGGAAGGGGTCTTGGAGGTCTTCTAGTCCAACCCTCTGCTAGAGCAGGAGACCCTCTACCATTCCAGCTAACTGGCTGTCCACTCCAGTCTCTTCTTGAAAGCCTCCAGTGATGGAGCCCCCACAGCTTCTAGAGACGAGGTGTTCCATGATTTAAAGCAGAACAGCATAAGGGAGTTGGAAGGGGTCTTGGAGGTCTTCTAGTCCAACCCTCTGCTAGAGCAGGAGACCCTCTACCATTCCAGCTAACTGGCTGCCCACTCCAGTCTCTTCTTGAAAGCCTCCAGTGATGGAGCCCCCACAGCTTCTAGAGACGAGGTGTTCCATGATTTAAAGCAGAACAGCATAAGGGAGTTGGAAGGGGTCTTGGAGGTCTTCTAGTCCAACCCTCTGCTAGAGCAGGAGAACCTCTACCATTCCAGCTAACTGGCTGTCCACTCCAGTCTCTTCTTGAAAGCCTCCAGTGATGGAGCCCCCACAGCTTCTAGAGACGAGGTGTTCCATGATTTAAAGCAGAACAGCATAAGGGAGTTGGAAGGGGTCTTGGAGGTCTTCTAGTCCAACCCTCTGCTAGAGCAGGAGACCCTCTACCATTCCAGCTAACTGGCTGTCCACTCCAGTCTCTTCTTGAAAGCCTCCAGTGATGGAGCCCCCACAGCTTCTAGAGACGAGGTGTTCCATGATTTAAAGCAGAACAGCATAAGGGAGTTGGAAGGGGTCTTGGAGGTCTTCTAGTCCAACCCTCTGCTAGAGCAGGAGAACCTCTACCATTCCAGCTAACTGGCTGTCCACTCCAGTCTCTTCTTGAAAGCCTCCAGTGATGGAGCCCCCACAGCTTCTAGAGACGAGGTGTTCCATGATTTAAAGCAGAACAGCATAAGGGAGTTGGAAGGGGTCTTGGAGGTCTTCTAGTCCAACCCTCTGCTAGAGCAGGAGACCCTCTACCATTCCAGCTAACTGGCTGTCCACTCCAGTCTCTTCTTGAAAGCCTCCAGTGATGGAGCCCCCACAGCTTCTAGAGACGAGGTGTTCCATGATTTAAAGCAGAACAGCATAAGGGAGTTGGAAGGGGTCTTGGAGGTCTTCTAGTCCAACCCTCTGCTAGAGCAGGAGACCCTCTACCATTCCAGCTAACTGGCTGCCCACTCCAGTCTCTTCTTGAAAGCCTCCAGTGATGGAGCCCCCACAGCTTCTAGAGACGAGGTGTTCCATGATTTAAAGCAGAACAGCATAAGGGAGTTGGAAGGGGTCTTGGAGGTCTTCTAGTCCAACCCTCTGCTAGAGCAGGAGAACCTCTACCATTCCAGCTAACTGGCTGTCCACTCCAGTCTCTTCTTGAAAGCCTCCAGTGATGGAGCATCCACAATTCCTGAATTAATTGTCCATGGATCAATTGTCCTCATTCTTAGAAAATTTCTCCTCAGTTCCACGTTGCTTCTCTTTTTTGTGTTAGTTTCCACCCATTGCTTCTTGTCCTGCCTTCTGGTGCTTCGGAGAATAGCTTGACCCCCTCTTCTTTGGGGCAGCCCCTCAAATCCTGGAAGATGCTGCCATATCACCTCCAGTCTTTCTTTTGACTGGACTAGACAATTCCTGCAACCATTCTTCGTATGTTTTAGCCCCCAGTCCTCTAATTACCTCATTGGTTCTTTAACCAAAAATAATATTCAGTGATTTATCCAAAGCTCCTTTTTTTATGTTTTATTTTTTGGCCTCCAAAGGGTTTCCATGAGAAAAGCTGCCTCCATGTTGGGAAACTGCTGAAGAAAATAGGATTTGCCTGTGTTAATTGGTGGGCAGGTGTGGCCCATCAGAGTTAATGGCCCTCAGGTGTGTCCCCAGAAAGGAGCCAATCAGTGACTGGCTGATTCCAGAGGGGTGGGAGACTCTAATTCCCAGAATTCCAGAGTCAGCTCAGGCATTGCTGAGAATGCTGGGAGGTGAAGTCTTCTTTATTCTTTCAGCACCTTCTATTGGAAGTTGGAGATTACCAATGTTCTTTTTTTTGTAAAAAAAAAAAAGTTTTTTATTAAACACACATTAAAACAGTGTAATGGTCCTGGCAATGTCTTTGCCATACATACTAGAGTATAAAGTTAAATATTATAACCACCATGCTTATTTACAATTGGTCTATTCCAGAGGTGGGTTCCTACCAGTTCGCACCTATTCGGTAGAACCGGTTTGTCAAATCTACCGAACCGGTTAGAAGAGGTTCCACCAGTGGACCCGGAAAGCAGGCCACACCTACAGAAGAGGTTCCAAAATTTTTTGAAACCCACCACTGCCACACACACACACACACACACAGAGAGACAGACTGACACAGAGAGAGAGAAAGGAAGAAATAAATAAAGAAAAAAGAAAAAGAGTGAGAGAGAGAGAGATGAAAGAAAAAAGGGACAGAGAGACAAAAGGAAGGAGAGAGAGAGAGAGAGAGAGAGAGAGAGAGAGAGAGAGAGAGAGAGAGAGAGAGAGAGAAAACACATGGCCAGCAAGCCACTCCCACCAGGTCACATGGCTGTCAAGCCACTCCCACAAAGGAGGCCACACCCACAGAGTAGGTTCCAAAATGTTTTGAAACCCACCACTGGTCTATTCGGTATTTACAAATATAAGGATATCACATTTCCATCCATGTTGCTTTGGCCTTGTCTTATACATATCCACTGTTACGATATCGTACATAATTCCAATCCCCATTCTATAAATCTTAGCTCTTGCTTATCTTTCCTTTTTTGTTCCAAACATCGATAGAATTTATCCCAGATCTTATAATATTCTGATTCATCTTTGTTCTTTAATTCCCATGTCAATTTATCCATTTTAGCACAAATCAGGATTTTTCTAATTACTTCCTCTTCTGGTGGAATTTCCCTGTTTTCCCAGTTTCTTACTAACACGGTTGGGTTTTACTTCTCCTCTTTAAAGATGTTTTTTTTTTTTACATGTATGCAGTCCTGCAAAAGATCATCATATTGTCTCTCTAGAAAACTTGAAGGTTTATTAGCACCCTGGGAGAAATATTTTAATCCCTATAAAGTCACTAATTTGCAACATAAAACCAGAGAAATAGTAAGCCAGCGAACCTTGGTGGGGGAGAATTAATACTATGGAAGGTTTATAGCCAGGGCCATAAACAAATCATAATTATTTATCACTCAAGACATTAATGAATTGCCGCATGATCTTTAAATGGCATAAAATGTTTTTGCGGTATATGAATGCAAAAAAATGGGATACGTGAGACGGATTCTATTAATTTTAATCATTAGGAGTGAAATATAGGCAGTCCTTCACTTTCAACCACAATCGAGCCCACGAATTATGTTGCTAAGTGAGAAATTTGTTAAACGAGCCTTTCTCCATTTTACAACCATTCTTGACATGGTTGTTAAATGAATCCCTGCGGTTAGGTTAATCACATAGTTGTTATGTGACTCCCCCACATAGGTCAGAAGGTCGCAAAAGGGGGTTCCCGCATGACCCCGAGATGCTGCGACCGTCATAAACATGAGATCGTTGCTAAGAGTGTCAAGAACAGTCATGTCACTTTTTTCAGCACCGTCATAACCACAACAGTCACTAAATGAACTGTTGTAAGAGGAAGACCCGGAAAAGCAATTCTGATTCCTCAAACCCATCTCCAACACTGCTTGCAATGGAGAGATTTGTCCTGTGTTTTTCTGGGCCATCGTTGAACTTCTGACCATGTTGTACACAAACTCTGGATTGTCCCTTGAATAGAGTAGAGTAGAGTAGAGTAGAGTAGAGTAGAGTAGAGTAGAGTAGAGTAGAGTAGAGTAGAGTAGAAGAATGGAATGAATATAGAGTAGAGTAGAAAAATAGAATGAATATAGAATAGAATAAAGTAGAGTAGAGTAGAGTAGAGTAGAGTAGAGTAGGGTAGGGTAGGGTAGGGTAGGGTAGGGTAGGGTAGGGTAAAATAGAGTAGAAGAATGGAATGAATATAGAATAGAAATGGAAATAGAAATAGTAGAGTAGACTAGAGTAGAGTAGAATAGAATAGAGTAGAGTAGAGTAGAAGAATGGAATGAATATAGAATAGAATAGAATAAAGTAGAGTAGAGTAGAGTAGAGTAAGGTAGGGTAGGGTAGGGTAGGGTAGAATAGAGTAGAAGAATGGAATGAATATAGAATAGAAATGGAAATGGAAATAGTAGAGTAGACTAGAGTAGAGTAGAGTGGAGTAGAATAGAATAGAATAGAATAGAATAGAATAGAATAGAATAGAATAGAATAGAGTAGAGTAGAAGAATGGAATGAATATAGAATAGAATAGAATAAAGTAGAGTAGAGTAGAGTAGAGTAGAGTAGAGTAGAGTAGGGTAGGGTAGGGTAGAATAGAGTAGAAGAATGGAATGAATATAGAATAGAAATAGAATAGAAATAGAAATAATAGAAATAGAAATAGAAATAGAAATAGAAATAGAAATAGAAATAGAAATAGAAATAGAAATAGAAATAGAAATAGAAATAGAAATAGAAATAGAAATAGAAATAGTAGAGTAGAGTAGAAGAATGGAATGAATATAGAGTAAAGTAGAGTAGAAAAATAGAATGAATATAGAATAGAATAGAATAAAGTAGAGTAGAGTAGGGTAGGGTATGGTAGAATAGAGTAGAAGAATGGAATGAATATAGAATAGAAATGGAAATAGAAATAGTAGAGTAGACTAGAGTAGACTAGAGTAGAGTAGAGTAGAATAGAATAGAATAGAATAGAATAGAGTAGAGTAGAGTAGAGTAGAGTAGAGTAGAGTAGAGTAGAGTAGAAGAATGGAATGAATATAGAATAGAATAGAATAAAGTAGAGTAGAGTAGAGTAGGGTAGGGTAGGGTAGAATAGAGTAGAAGAATGGAATGAATATAGAATAGAAATAGAATAGAAATAGAAATAATAGAAATAGAAATAATAGAAATAGAAATAGAAATAGAAATAGAAATAGAAATAGAAATAGAAATAGAAATAGAAATAGAAATAGAAATAGAAATAGAAATAGAAATAGAAATAGAAATAGAAATAGAAATAGAAATAGTAGAGTAGAGTAGAGTAGAGTAGAGTAGAGTAGAGTAGAGTAGAAGAATGGAATGAATATAGAGTAAAGTAGAGTAGAAAAATAGAATGAATATAGAATAGAATAGAATAAAGTAGAGTAGAGTAGGGTAGGGTATGGTAGAATAGAGTAGAAGAATGGAATGAATATAGAATAGAAATGGAAATAGAAATAGTAGAGTAGACTAGAGTAGACTAGAGTAGACTAGAGTAGAGTAGAGTAGAATAGAATAGAATAGAGTAGAGTAGAGTAGAGTAGAGTAGAAGAATGGAATGAATATAGAATAGAATAGAATAAAGTAGAGTAGAGTAGAGTAGGGTAGGGTAGGGTAGAATAGAGTAGAAGAATGGAATGAATATAGAATAGAAATAGAATAGAAATAGAAATAATAGAAATAGAAATAGAAATAGAAATAGAAATAGAAATAGAAATAGAAATAGAAATAGAAATAGAAATAGAAATAGAAATAGTAGAGTAGAGTAGAGTAGAGTAGAGTAGAGTAGAGTAGAGTAGAGTAGAGTAGAGTAGAAGAATGGAATGAATATAGAGTAAAGTAGAGTAGAAAAATAGAATGAATATAGAATAGAATAGAATAAAGTAGAGTAGAGTAGGGTAGGGTATGGTAGAATAGAGTAGAAGAATGGAATGAATATAGAATAGAAATGGAAATGGAAATAGAAATAGAAATAGAAATAGTAGAGTGGAGTGGAGTGGAGTGGAGTGGAGTGGAGTGGAGTGGAATGGAATAGAATAGAATAGAATAGAATAGAATAGAATAGAATAGAATAGAATAGAATAGAATAGAATAGAATAGAATAGAATAGAATAGAATAGAATAGAATAGAATAGAATAGAATAGAATAGAATTCAATTCTTTATTGGCCAAGTGTGATTGGACACACAAGGAATTTGTCTTTGGGGCAGATGCTCTCAGGGTACAAAAAAAGGCAAAACACATTCATCAAGAATCATAAGGTTCAGCACTTAATGATAGTCACAGGGTACAATAATTAATCAGGAAACAATCAATATCAATATCAATCGTAAGGATGCAAGCAGCAAAGTTACAGTCCTGCAGTCCTAAGTGGGAGGAGAAGGGTGATAGGAACGATGAGAAGACTAATAGTAATAGTAATACAGACTTAGTGAATAGTTTGACAGTGGGGAGGGAATCATTTCTTTAGCAGAGTGATGGCGTTCGAACTTTCTTGCTATGGGAAGAGTCCAGTGTGAAGCCCTCTAGAGCTCACAGGATGCTGTCCATCAACTCCAAACCTTCTTTGACTCCCTGCCAATCTCCTCCTGTCTCACCCATCAGGTGAGCTGGGCATTTAAGTCCTGCCGCTGCTAAAACAGGTGATTATCCCCTCCCTCCCCCCCCCATCGGTATGGAAATTCCTATGAATGCACCGTAATGCACTAGGGTGTAGACAGCATTGGGGGGGGGGGGGAGGTTTCCAAGCGTTTGATTCTCTTCCTCATTTCCCGCACCCACCCACCCACATCAATCACGGCTGCATGGCTTCTGAATGCAAACAGCAAGAGACCAGCAAACCCCCACTCCCACTAACCCCCCCCCCCCTGCCTGGGGTGGACAGAATCTCTGCGTTTCCACATCTTGTGGAAAATCAATCAAGAAGCGATTCTCCAGACAGGGGGGAAAGCTGCTATTCATCAGGTCTCAGCTGGCCTCAACATCTGGCCAGCTTGTCAGAAGCGAAACAAGAACCAGGCCACGCTGGGAGTGGCGTTGGGGGGGCCTCCAAGGAGTAAATAGCAAAGCTGGGGGGAAAAACACCACACAGTAAAGCCACATCCACCGGCTTCTGCCTTCCCGATGATGTTCTTGAGGTGACGAGGGAGGGAGGCAAGCTGAGCTCAAGAGACTTGATCTACTTAATGGCAGTAATTGGGTCCACACAGCGGACTAATCCATGCTGCTCAGCTGTGGTGCGCTGAGTCAGCCCAATGCCTGAGTTTGTATAACTCCTCAAGCCGTAAGCTCAGCAGCCTTGACTCGGGTTGTGCCCTGGAGGTTTGCACAAAGCAATAGCGCTTAGACTTATATGCCGCTTCATCGTCCTCTCTAAGCGGTTTACAGAGTCAGCCTGTTGCCCCCAACCATTCGGGTCCTCCTTTTACCCACCTGGGAAGGTTGGAAGGCTGAGGCAACCTTGATCTGGTCAGGATTGAACTGCTGGCAATGGGCAGAGTCAGCCTGCAATACTGCATTCTAATCACTGAAGCACCATGGAGAGAGGGAGAGAGGTGGAGAGAGAGAGAGAGGGAGGGAGGCAGGGAGGGAGGGAGGGATGGACGGACAGACAGACAGACAGATAGATATGGATAGATAGATAGTAAATAGATAGTAGATAGATGATAGATATAGATGGATAGAGGTAGGTAGGTAGGTAGGTGGGTAGATAGATAGATAGATAGATAGATAGATAGATAGATAGATAGATAGATAGATAGATAGATAGATAGATAGATAGATAGATAGATAGGGATGGATGGATGGATGGATGGATGGATGGATGGATGGATGGATGGATGGATGGATGGATGGATGATGGATGATGGATGATGGATGATGGATGATGGATGATGGATGATGGATGATGGATGATAGATGGATGGATGGATGGATGGATGGATGGATGGATGGATGGATGGATGGATAGATAGATAGATAGATAGATAGATAGATAGATAGATAGATAGATAGATAGATAGATAGATAGATATAGATGGATAGAGATATGTAGGTAGGTAGGTAGGTAGGTAGGTAGGTAGGTAGGTAGGTAGGTAGGTAGGTAGATAGATAGATAGATGATAGATAGATAGATAGATAGATAGATAGATAGATAGATAGATAATTAATAGATAGATAGATAGATAGATAGATAGATAGATAGATAGCAATATCACTTAGATTTATGTACCGCTTCATAGTGTTTTTACAGCCCTCTCTAAAAAAATACTGAATTCTAACCACTGCACCATCATGGCCATACCCCACAGGTAGTCCTTGCGTTCTAATTGTGGTCCCTCACTAACCTGGTTAATTGTGCCTCTGACGGCCAAACACCCAATAATGTTTTAGCCTAGAAGGTTTCCCAAGATCGTGTAGCCTAAACCATCTTCCCGAGCCTACAGAAGACCTTCTCCTCAAATAATTGCCTTACCGTGTTCCCACCTTCTCCTTCACAATTGCTCTCCTTAAAGCTAATTGTTGACCAAGAGTATAATTACTGTTTTTTTGATTGTGGGGGTGGCTGGGATTTATTTATTTATTTTAACAGGCTCCTACTGTTTGCCAAACACCAAGCGGCTGAGGCACCCCCCACCCACCCCCCGCCTCTCTCTAGTTCACAACCCCTTCCAGGCAAATCAGCCTGATCTTGTTTTCTAAATATAGTCGAATGGTAATAATTTGGTTCCAATGCAGGAAAAGTGGTCTGTGGGCACAATGCCATCTGTACGGAAGGATGCAGGAAGGAATTACCATAACTGTGTCATCCGAATAAACGTGCAATGTTTACATCCCTTTATATCCGCTGCAGAGAAAAAATAAAAGGGGGGGGGAGCTCGTAGCAACCAATCAAGGCGGCAGGAAGCATTCATTAGTATTCAGAAATAAATGCACTTGGTAATCATTTTGCAAATTGCTTTATTAAAAGCAGGCTGAATGAAGGGACCGAACGCACGCCGGGATTGTCTCGCCGCGGCAAGCCATTTGCAAAGCAGTGATAAGTTTTAATCACGCTACAAGGCATTTTAACAATAATCGCGTTATCGAAGCAGCTTTGGGACAATTCGTTTCATTTTATTTTATGCCAGAACTGCTGCAACCCCCCCCCCACAAAAGCACCAGTGATCATCATTTGAACCATTTTGGGTTTTTTAAATTATCCACACCGCCTTTCGTTTTCGTAGAATCTGAGAAGATTTTCTGGATAAACAGGGCAACTTGTTCCAGAAAGTAATAGGTGGAATGAAAATCTGTTTTATTTTGTTTTTGTGCAGCTGACATTATCTATATATTGTATCATTCATTTCTGGATGTCTAATAGTAGACCCATTCCGTCCCATGAAACTGAGACTGTAGCCGAGGTGGCGCAGTGGTTAGAGTGCAGCACTGCAGGCTACTTCAGCTGACTGCTATCTGCAGTTCGGCGGTTCTAATCTCACCGGCTCACGGTTGACTCAGCCTTCCATCCTTCCGAGGTGGGTGAAATGAGGACCCGGACTGTGGGGGCGATATGCTAACATACATAAAAAGAGCCGAGGTGGCGCAGTGGTTAGGGTGCAGTACTGCAGGCCACTTCAGCTGACTGCTATCTGCAGTTCGGCGGTTCTAATCTCACCGGCTCAAGGTTGACTCATCCTTCCATCCTTCCGCGGTGGATGAAATGAGGACCCAGACTGGGGGGGCAATATGCTGACTCTGTAAACCGCTTAGAGAGGGCTGAAAGCCCTATGAAGCGGTATATAAGTCTAACTGCTATTGCTATTGTCTGGATTACTGCAGTGCCCTCACTATGGGGCTGTACTTGAAGACTACCCTAAGGCTTCAGCTGGCCCAGAACACAACAGTTTCAGCCATGCGGGCTGCCTCAAAAAAAAAAATTCCCCTTCATGACACCTCTACTTTGAGAGCTGCACCAATGACAGCCAGTCCTTAACTTACGTCCGCAATCGAGCCCAACAGCTCTGTTGTTAAGTGAGACATTTGCTTAGTGACTTTGGCCCCATTGTACAGCCTTTCCTGCCACCGGGGTTAAGTGAATTTGACTTTGCTTGTCAAGACAATCGCAAAAGGTGATGACACGACCGTGGGACACAGCAACCGTCGTAAATACGAACCCGTCGCCAAGCGTCTGAATTCGAATCACGTGAGCATGGAGAGAGAAAAGCCGGACCAAGATGGTTTTTCATCGGGATGAAATTTGGGTCTTGCAATCTTCATCCCAAATTCTGAAGATTGCAAGAATCCATTCTCTTCCACCCGCCAAAGATTTGGGAGCTTGGAAGGAGAAATCTACCTCCCTTGGGGAGAAATAAGGGCTTTCCCCGTGATTAACAGATTCTGGAAGGGACCATGGAGGTCTTCTAGTCCAACCCACTGCTCAAGCAGGAGACCCTAGACCATTTCTGACCCATGGCAGTCCAATCCCTTCTTGAAAGCCTCCAGGGATGAAACTCCCACAACCTCCGAAGGCAACTTCTGTTCCATGGGTTGATTGCTCTCACTGTCGGGAAAGTTCCTCCTTATTTCCAGGTTGAATCTCTCCTTGGTCAGCTTCCATCCAGTGTTCCTTGTCTGGACTTCAGGTGCCTTGGAGAATAGCTTGACCCCCCCTCCTCTCTGGGGCAGCCCTTCAAATGTTGGAAGACTGCTATGATGTCTCCCCTGGTCCTTCTCTTCAGTAGACCAGCCATGCCCAGTTCCTGCAACCGTTCTTCATATGTTTCATCCACTTCAGTCCCCTCATCATCCTGGTTGCTCTTCTCTGCACTCTTTCTAGAGTCTCCACATCTTTTTTATAGTGTGGTGACCAAAACTGGATGCAGGACTCTAGATGTGGCGTTACTAGGGCTTCATAGAGTGCTATTAGCACCTGCCTTGATCTTGACTGTATCCCTCTGTATGAGATGGATGGTAGAAAGGGGATTGTGAAGTGGGAATGTCATATTCTCCCTGCCATTCGCTTTATATTTTGCCCAGCCAGCTTCGCATCGCAGTTCAGCATGTGTGCATCTCTGACATGTTCGTATGTGTTAAATGAGTCAAGAAATTGCATTTTACTCAAGCAAAGTGGATTGGACTGAACGCCTTGCTGACATTTCTGGGGTGGGGGAGGGCAGTTTTAGTCTTGATGGGCATCTAAGATGCAAACTGTAGCCAGAAATCGAGGGAGGGGGCAACTTGCAAAGGAGAATGAAGAGAGACCAACAAGGAGTTACAGGTAATCCTGCAATGACCAGCCCAAAATTCCTGTTGCTACATGAGACACTTGTTATATGAGTTTTTGGCCAGGGGTGAAATCAACTTACCTTCGCTAACAATTTGATAAATGTGAGCATGTGCAGAGCATCAAAAATGGGAGTTAATGGCACCCGGGTGGGTGGGCAAAGCCACCACCACCACCAGTTCGCATAAATCGAATAGAACCGGCCGAATAGCACCACTGGTTTTGGCCCATTTTATGACCTTTTCTTGCCACGGTTGTTAAGTGAATCAGGCTTCCCCATTTTGCTTGTTAGAAGGTCGCAAAAGCGGATCATGGGACACAGCAAACGTCATAAGTACGAACCAGTTGCCAAGCATCTGAATTTTGATCACACAACCATGAGGATGCTGCAATGGTCATTGAGTGTGAAAAATGGTCATAAGTCACTTTTCTCGGTGCTGTTGTAAATTTGAACGGTCAGTAAGTGAACTGTGTAAGTTGAGAATCCCCTGTGCTTTCCAATTCAATGAGAACCATCTAAATTCAGAATCATTTCATAGGCAGAGAAGAAAACGGGGGGGGGGGGGGGAAATATTTTTCTAAATATAAAATTTCAAACCGCTCATACAGTCATCAAAAGGAATACAATGCAATACAATAGCAGAGTTGGAAGGGACCTTGGAGGTCTTCTAGTCCAACCCCCTGCCTACGACACACACACACACACATTCATATTATATTACACAGTTGAGTAATTTCAGTTTAAGTGGGGAAATGGGAATACGAATAGGTAAACTAATACATGTATGCCATTTTTTTAAAACACCGCTACAGTCAGGACACCTGATGGTAAAATGCTTTTTCCAATCTAGAAAAACTGGTACTTTCTAATTACTCGTCCTTACAAAAGGAAACATACCAAGAAAATATCTTTGTGCCGCGTGCATCTTTGCACAATCACAGCTTGAAATGATGAATCAATTGCAACCCTCTCATGCTAATAACATTTTTTGTTCTTTACCAAAATCAGAAAAGGAATTAAAAGGCAACAGGCAAGATTGCAGTAGGAAAATGCCAGCAGAACCTCTTTCTACCTCTCCTAATCTAGAGGGAATTTAATAATCCTGGGCAAAATACTATTTGAATACATCTCTCATTCAGAAGCCTATTTTTCCGTGTGACTTTTCTAAAAACTTGCCAGAGAAAAATGGAAATGGATGCCATGCGTTCAGATCAGCTTTAGAATCGCTCTTTCTGAAAGAAATAATGATGATATTCACTAAAATGTCGAAGTCAGTTAAATCAGTTTATAAACTGGAATTTGAATTTCGTTCACCTGGGCCATGGGTCCCGTTGGCACATTTGATGCTGCTTGACACAAGAAAGATTCAGCACAATTTTTTTGCAGGTGTCGTGATGGTGGATTTTTAAAATGTACGGTAGGTTTATCCTTCCAATCAAAGACATTTTTAGATGACGATGAATGATAATGATGACAGAATAACAGAGTTGGAAGGGACCTTGGAGGTCTTCTAGTCCAACCCCCTGCTCAAGCAGGAGACCCTGAAGGAAGGAAAATAGCATAACAGAATTGGAAGGGACCTTGGAGGTCTTCTAGTCCAACCCCCTGCTCAAACATTGCCATTTCAGACAAGTGGCTATCCAGTCTCTTCTTAAAAACCTCCAGTGATGGAGCACCCACAACTTCTGTAGGCAGGTTGTTCCACTAATTAATTGTCCTCACTGTTGGGAAGTTTCTCCTTGTTTCTAGGTTGCTTCTCTCCTGGATGAGTTTCCATCCATTGTTTCTTATCCTGTCCTTGGGGGCTTTGGAGAACAGGTTGACTCCCTCTTCTTTGTGTCAGCCTTCCAAATGCTGGAATGCTGCTATCATGTCACCCTTAGTCCTTCTCAACTTTTACAGAATAAAGGAGAGTTGGAAGGGACCTTGGAGGTCTTCTAGTCCAACCTTCTGCTCAGGCAGGAGGAGACCCTACGCCATTTCAGACAAATGGTTGTCCAATCTCTTCTTGAAAGCCTCCAGTGATGTAGATCCCACAACCTCTGGAGGCAACTTCTGTTCCACTGATTAATTGTTCTGACTATCAGGAAATTTCTCCTTAGTTCTAAGTTGCTTCTCTCCTGGATTAGTTTCCACCCATTGCTCTTGTCCTGCCTTCAGGTCAGGGGTGAAATCTGACCTGTTCTGGAGAACCAGTAGCAGGAATCTTGAGTAGTTCGGAGAACCGGCAAATGCCGCCTCTGCCTGGCCCCAGTGTAGGGTGGGAATGGAGATTTTGCAGTATCCTTCCCCTGCCACACCCACAAAGCCACGCCCACAAAGCCACATCCTGCCCACCAAGCCACGCCCACAGAACTGGTAGTAAAAAATTGGAATGTCTCCACTGCTTCAGGTGCTTCGGAGAATAGGTTGACCGCCTCTTCTTCACAATGATGATGACGATGGTGTCTATGTCCACCTTCCCATCTTCCACTTCTTCTCTGAGTTGTTTGGTGCTCTAGGTGGTGTCATTTTGGACGAGGTGGCGCAATGGTTAAATGCAGCACTGCAGGCCACTTCAGCTGACTGCTATCTGCAGTTCGGCGGTTCAAATCTCACCGGCTCAGGGTTGACTCAGCCTTCCATCCTTCCGAGGTGGGTAAAATGAGGACCCGGATTGTTGTTGGGGGCAATATGCTGACTCTGTAAACTGCTTAGAGAGGGCTGAAAGCCCTAGGAAGCGATATATAAGTCTAACTGCTATTGCTATTGCTGTCCAGCCCCCCCCCCGTTCTTTGGTGGCCTGGTTTCCTTCTACCGCCCCCAAACCTAATTGCTTTCTCCAACGAATTCCCCTGCGTGGCACGGTCAGAGTAAGCGAGGTGCAGTTTTGTGACTGCATTGCTAAAAAAAACCTCCGCTTTGCTACAGAATTTATTTTTATAGCCCTAAACTGCTTCCACAAAAAGTAACATTAAGAACCATGCACCGGTGCACTTTTGGGGAACAGGTGCCCATGACTAACTCACTTGAAGTATCTATAAATATATTTAGCAAAGTAATTTTAGCAAGCGTGTCACGTTGCCAATGGCGCTTATTAAAAAAATATCTCGGCGGAGGCAAACTCGTGTTTCAGGAATAACGGGTCTGCCTCAGAAATGGGGGCTGTGGTTGAATGACCATAATTGCATGTATAGAAAAGATTTATTTGTTCCTATTTTTTTTTTTTAAAAAAAAGCTTTATGAATAGCTGCAGCAAAAATCTAAATACAGACATTTTTTTTTCCATATATTTAAGGCAGATGTGGAACACGCAGCGATAAAGTATTCATAAACCTATAGTGTGTGATAGGAACCTATCCACAGGGATGGTGGGCTGCCCCGGGTTTGTGAAGATTCTGCAAGGGTCGGCAAACCCCCAAATCCTATTCCTGTCTGGTCTCACCCACCCTGCCCCTCCCACCCCTCCCCTCCTAGGAGTCTCCACTCGGCCCATTTTGGATGTAAGATCAGGGCCCGCATGGAGGTTCAGGGAGGGCAAAAAATGGACCCCCCGGAGTCTCCAGAAGGCTGGAAATGGGCCCATTTCCGGCTTCCAGGGAGCTTCCAGAGCCCGGGAGAACCCCCCACCCCACCCCCGTGGTATAAGATTCTGATTACACCACACCAGAGGTGGGTTCCTACCAGTTCGCACCAGTTCGGTAGAACCGGTTCGTCAAATCTACCGAACCGGTTAGAAGAGGTTCCACCAGTGGACCCGGAAAGCAGGACACACCTACAGAAGAGGTTGCAAAAGTTTTTTGAAACCCACCACTGACACACACACACACACAAACACACACAGACTCACACAGAGAAAGAGAAAGAAAGGAAGAAAGAAAAAAAGAAAGAAAGAAAGAAAAAGTGAGAGAGAGATGAAAGAAAAAAAGGAAAAAGGGACAGAGAGACAAAAGGAAGGAGAGAGAGAGAGAGAGAGAGGGAGGGAGGGAGAGAGAGAGAGAGAGAGAGAAAGAAAACACATGGCCGGCAAGCCACTCCCACCAGGTCACATGGCCGGCAAGCCACTCCCACAAAGGAGGCCACACCCACAGAGTAGGTTCGAAAAATTTTTGAAACCCACCACTGGACCACACCTACCATGGCCACTCCCACCCAGAAACCAGACAACCTGTTGCTGATATTTTTGAAGCCCACCCAGGGGTGAAATCCAGCAGGTTCTGACAGATGTTCTGGAGAACCTGTAGCGGAAATTTTGAGTAGTTTGGAGAACCGGCAAATGCCACCTCTGGCTGTCCCCAGAGTGGGGAGGGAATGGGGATTTTGCAGTATCCTTCCCCTGCCACGCCCACCAAGCCCCCCACCCCCCACAGAACCAGTAGTAAACATTTTGGAATTTCCCCACTGAGCCCATCCCTGCCTATCCAACTATGGTTGATTCAGCTGGCTATCAATTCGTGCTTTAGGACAATATATTGAAAGAATTTAGTCATTATTTCCAACAAATTATTTAGCTATCTTGAATCGTTAGCAGTCATTTCTCAAACGAAGAAAACTTTGCAATTTTAATCAGATGGGGAGAATTCTAAAACTAAGGAGTAATAGCTTACGACAGCTATTCGAGGGCAGAAGGAATTTTAAAAATTAAGATGGCAGCTATAACTGCCAGACTGATACCCCCATTTCATATATGCATTGCATATCTATATCTGTCTGTCTGTCTATCTATCTTTCAATCTATCTATCATCTGTCAAAGAGCCAAGGTGGCACAGTGGTTAGAGTGCAGCACTGCAGGCTACTTCAGCTGACTGTTTGCTGCAGTTTGGCAGTTCAAATCTCACCAGCTCAAGGTTGATTCAGCCTTTCATCCTTCCGAGGTGGGTAAAACGAGGACCCAGATTGTTGGGGGCAAGAGGCTGACTCTGTAAAACCACTTAGAGAGGGCTGTAAAAGCACTATAAAGTGGTATATAAATCTAAGTGCTATTGCTATGTGGTTTCAATCATTGGTCGTGGCCGCCATCTTGATTTTTGACTCTCTCCTCAATGAATATTCCTATATATATATTGTTTGTTTGTTCCATATCTGCTCTGAATATGGGAACAGCTGCTATTAAAACGCAATTTCCATTGTTCTGGCTCCGTTAACGTTCGTTGTGGAAACGCCCAGTATGGCACCCATTACACAAGTTTGAAAAACCCTTGATGAACTTCCTCGATGCACTTTGATTATTTCTCTCCCACTTTGTCAGTGTTTAGCCCCGTGGCTCACGAGGGGGGCATCCTCCACGAGCTAAATTGCTCAAGAGGGCCAAATTAAATGTGAATTACTCTCGCTTGCTACCCTGGAGGGGCTATCTTGATTTGGGACTGTCTGTCAAAACAATTGCCAGAATCCCTTATGCTTCGTTGTCTTTGCCAGATGGTTTTCCTGTTTCAAGAAAACTGCAATTGTCACTGCATTTCTCTTGTTCAAGTTTAGCCTCCGTCTCCCTTTTTAGTTTTTAAACGGACAGGGGCCGAAGCCTTCAGAAGCAAGGGAGAATGAAATACGAAGCTCTTTGGAAATCGAATGGAAAAATAAATAAATAAGGCTTTAGGAAGTCCCCCAAATAATCCTGCCCACTACTTATCTGGAGGCAGCTAAAGAGGTTGCAGGTTGTTCAAAACAAACAAATAAGTTACTGTTTGCAGAGAGAAATAAGCGCTGGAAACAATAAAGCTTAATTAGTAACACACAGAGAGAGAAAAATTAAAATTCTAACTTAGTTTTGCGCCTTAGTTTATCTATTCTTTATAGCAATAGCAATAGCAGTTAGACTTATATCCCGCTTCATAGGGCTTTCAGCCCTCTCTAAGCAGTTTACAGAGTCAGCATATTGCCCCCAACAACAATCCGGGTCCTCATTTCACCCACCTCGGAAGGATGGAAGGCTGAGTCAACCTTGAGCCGGTGAGATTTGAACAGCCGAACTGCAGAACTAGCAGTCAGCTGAAGTGGCCTGCAGTGCTGCCTTTACACCACTACGCCACCTCGGCTCTTAAGAGACCAACAGATGTCCAATATAAAACCCTTCTTCATTCCCCCGCCAGCTTCTTGCCTATTCCAACCTCAAGAGTTACTTCACTCCTTTTCCTAATTGTGGTTCTCAGCTTCCGCTTTTATTTCTAAAAAATCCCCCCGAAAATGGTTACTCTCCAGGAGACGGAGGGCTGGGAGGACGATCTGCAGGACAGGAAAAAAAAAACATGAGAATTCAAACCCAAGACTGAAAAGGTATAGGGTTTCCTGCCTGAGTAGCGGGTTGGACTAGAAGACCTCCAAGGTCCCTGCTAGCTCTGTTATTCTACATTCTACTGTTAAGTGAAGTGGGGCATGGGGGTTTGCCTGTCCTTCCATAGGGTCTCCTACTTGAGAAGAGGATTGGACTCAATGATCTCGAAGGTCCCTTCCATCTCTGTCTATTCTAATTCTGTTCTATTCTATTCTGTATTCTATATTTCTATTCTGTTCTGTTCTCATTCTGTTCTGTTCTAATTCTATTCTGTTCTAATTCTATTCTGTTCTGTTCTTATTCTGTTATGTTCTAATTCTATTCTATTCTATTCTATTCCATTCCATTCCATTCCACTCCACTGTAAAGAGAAAATATCTCTATGGCTAAAATGTTATTGTTTATTCTACTCAATCAAGAATACAAAGCACGCCTTCATTGGCCTGGGGTTATTCCATAGTTCAAGATAATCTGCACCGGGAGGTAATTCTGAGGTTTTTGGCTGCATCTGTTTCATCATTTTTATACAGGCTTTTTTGCAGCAACAGGAGAGAAATAATATTATTTAAACCTGGAGGATATGGGTCTGCAGAGAGAGGAAGGAATAAAACCCCAACTCTATGAATTCCAATAATGTCTCACATCAAAGGAGAAATAATGAGAAAATATACCAATCTTAAATTAATTTTCTGGCCGAATGCAATGTTCAGGGTTTGGGTGTTTTGGGGGGGTTTTAAAGCATTTTCTCAGTGGTTTCTTTCTGCAGAATCTGCAGAAAAGGCTAAGAGGAAGCCAAACCTTCTCGGATCTTAAGCCCAAGACCCTGGTTATCTTTTCCTGATATGAATTTTCTTCCTGGGCTCTTGGCTTTGTTAGAAAATCTAAAAGCTAACAGCTCGGGCAGCATTTTCAGACCATAAATATCTAACCTGGGTTGCATATTTAAAAGCTTTGTTAAATAAGAGAGGAATTCTAATGGTGGTGGACATATAGCTCACAATGTACACCTTTTGTTAAGTTTGGTTAGTTTGGTTAGTTTTCTGTCAGCCAGGCCGACTCCTGGTGACTGAATGAAATAGCGATAGCCCTTCTATACCGCTTCACAATCCTTTACAGCCCTCTCTAAGCGGTTGGCAAAATCAGCCTATGGCCCTCAAACAATCTGGCTCCTCATTTTACTGACCTTGGAAGAACGGAAGGCTGAGTCAACCTTGAGCTGGTCAGGATCGAACTGCCGGCAGTGGGCAGAGCCAACCTGCAATAGACTGCATTCTAATCATTATATTGGGACAACACTTATATCGCAAGGTTTGAACTGAAGACGGTGAGAGACCCAGGAAGACAAAGCATCGAAAGGCAAGGCAAGGAACAAGGAGAGAAGTCACCTAAAACTAAGGAGAATTTCCTGAGAACAATTAACCAGTGGAACAACTTGCCACCAGGCGTCTTGGGTGATCCATCCCTGGAGGCTTTCAAAAAGAGATTGGACAACCATTTGTCTCCTACTCAAGCAGGGGGCTGGACTAGAAGACCTCCAAGGTCCCTTCCCACTTTGTTATTCTACGTTCTACATACAGTCAGGGTGTGTGTCTATGTGGAACGGTGTGGATATATTTCTTGACGATCTTTTCCTGCCATCAGGTTTCTATTGTGACTCAGCAGACGTCTCCTGTGAGTCCTTTCGGGATGCAGGATTAACAATGCAGCTGGGGCTCATTAGTGGCGTCTTCTGGGGATAAAAGGACGGATGGTGCCACGCCCTGGTGGCAGGAGTCAACGTTCATTCGTTCGTTCAACGTTCATTGATCCTAGGTCGTGGTTTATTTGTGAGAGACACTTGGAGAAGTGATTTGCTTTCTGTAACCCTGATTCGAAAAGACACTTTGCGTTCTTTTTGTACACCTTGTTTTGCCGTAAGAGAGATTTGTTTTGCATTCCATTATCTTCAGGCAGAGACTTTATTTAGGTTTATTTTGGGTTCGCAGCCAGTTTGAGCCGAGGACTGATAAAGTGAGTTCCTTTTAAGTTTGTCTGCCTGTCGTCTGTTAACGAGCGGAGAAGCGGGGACAGAACAGGTTTCTATGTTTCTATTTAAACAGTGGCAAAAAGACACGTCCAGATTTATATGGCCGGGAGGAAAAAAAAAACCCCAAGTGTTAAATATAAAATCGTCCCAGACGCAACGTAAAGAGGAGGGTTGGGGTTACCTGATTTTGAATTGTCTTTTGCTAGTTCCTGTTTAGTTTGGATGAAATCACAGCTTGTTAAGAAATAAGATGTTTTTAGATCTGAAAGTTCCCAGGTCCGAGCTTTGGATGGCGTCATTATGTATGGAATAATAAACATAGAATTTAAAAAGTATTATATTTGGGAATCTAAATATGAATTATATGAATATGGAATAGATACAAAACCCTGGCTATGCTAAAAAAAAAACCTTGGTTGGCCTCACGGACTGTTTTATAGAAAAGAAACAGTGAGCTAAGAACATCGTGAAGAAACTGGGGAGCTTAACATGAAATTAAGAGAATAATAATTGACGGCAGCAGCTTTTAATTTTCAGTGCTTCTCATAGACACAATTAAGAGAAAGATCTAATCTAGATAAAAAATATCTGGAGTGGAATGTGATAAAATGTAATTTGAAAGTGGCTTGGGAGGAACATGAAATTGCTAAAATATATAATCTTGTGTTGAGATTTGAATAACAGAATAACAACAGCAATAGCAGTTAGACTTATATACCGCTTCATAGGGCTTTCAGCCCTCTCTAAGCGGTTTACAGAGTCAGCATATCGCCCCCAACAACAATCCGGGTCCTCATTTTACCCACCTCGGAAGGATGGAAGGCTGAGTCAACCCTGAGCCGGTGAGATTTGAACCGCCGATAGCAGTCAGCTGAAGTGGCCTGCAGTACTGCACTCTACCCACTGCACCACCTCAGCTCTTAGTACTGGAAGGGACCTTGGAGGTCTTCTAGTCCAACCCCCTGCTTGAGCAGGAGACCCTACCCCATTTCAGACAAATGGCTGTCCAATCTCTACTTAAAAACATCCACAGTTGGAGCACGTTAAAGAATAGAGCTGAGGTGGCACAGTGGTTAAATGCAGCACTGCAGGCTACTTCAGCTGACTGCAGTTCTGCAGTTCAGCGGTTCTAATCTCACCGGCTCAGGGTTGACTCAGCCTTCCATCCTTCCGAGGTGGGTAAAATGAGGACCCAGATTGTTGTTGGGGGCAATATGCTGACTCTGTAAACCGCTTAGAGAGGGCTGAAAGCCCTATGAAGCGGTATATAAGTCTAACTGCTATTGCTATTGCTGTTGCTAATTTATGCCCCAAGAATTTTGGTTGAAACATTCCAATGGCTCAACGGGAGGGAAGCTGATTAAAGGGAGTGGAAACTCACTTTGTCTTACAATTTAAAAGAAAATGTTTTAAAATGGAGGTAGTGCTTGTGTGTGGTGCCAGAGGAATTGTCCAAGACAGTGTTGATGAACCTTTTTGGCACGGAGTGCTGAAACGAGAGTGTGCACATTTGCACACGCTGGAAATCGCCTGGAGTGCGTGTGCACCAGCCCCCTGGTCTTTGCACGCGCATACACACCAGAAACTGGAAAACCAGGGGGCCAGTGCGCCTGTGCGTGCCGGAAACCGGAAGGTCACCTTTCCAGCGCATGCATGCGCATTGGGTGGCTGCTCCTCCAGTTCTCAGTGCTCCTGTGAGTGTGAAGACCAGCTGGCCAGCACACCGGATCCCAGAAGAGCAACAGGCGATGGCTCATGTGCCTGGAGAGATGGCTCTGCGTGCCACTTCTGACATACGTGCCACAGGTTTGCTATCACGGGTCTAAGGTATACAAAGGTACTTCTAATCCTTGTTGTAAATATGGACAGACGTTTTATCATGCACAGTGGGCCTGAGCCAAAGCGATAAGATCCTGGACAGAAGTAGGTAACGTGAGGTGGAAAGTTTTAAAAATTAGCATTCAGATGAAAAGGCAACTTTTCTTATTAGGACTTCTGGACGTTCAGCTAAAGAAAGGCTCCCGGGGATTAATTTTATAGATGGTACAACCTGCAACAAAGTTATTATGCGCACACAGAGGGAAGGCTCTGTGGAAACCCCAAAAATGGAGGGCCGGGTTAGGAAGACGGCTGACTTTGCAGAAATGGCTAAATTGACTTGGAGGGAACTAAGCTGCTTTTAAAATAATAATAATAGTAAAAAACCCTGGCAACCCTTTACGGACTTTTTTTTGCTGAAAATGGATTAAAAAAGGAACTGCTGATTTTGGGATTTATTGATTTAAAAGGACTGTTTGTGGGAAAAGGGGAATTACTGAATGCAATCTGGAAAGGCAGAGATGGCCATTGCTATGCTGGAAATATTGCAAAGATCAAGTCACTTTTTTAGATATCTCTTTTCTTGCCTTTTGGGGGGTTGTTTTTTTACCTTTACTTGTTCATATATATATATATATATATATATATATATATATATATATATATATATATATATATATATATATATATATATATATATATATATATATATATATATATATATATATATATATTTCTTCTTCTTCTTCTCCTCCTCCTCCTCCTCCTCCTCCTTCTCCCTTTTCTTCTTCTTCTTCTTTTTCTTCTTCTTCTTCTTCTTCTTCCTTTTCTTCTTCTCGTTCCTCTTCCTCCTCCTCCTCCTCCTCCTCCTCTTCTTCTTCTTCTTCTTCTTCTTCTTCTTCTTCTCATTCTCCTTCCTCCTCCTCCTCCTCCTCCTCCTCCTCCTCCTCCTCCTCCTCTTCTTCTTCTTCTTCTTCTTCTTCTTCTTCTCATTCTCCTTCCTTCTTCTCCTGCTCATGCATAATTCAGGTTTCTTTGACCAATAGCAATAGCAATAGCAATAGCAGTAGACTTATATACCGCTTCATAGGGCTTTCAGCCCTCTCTAAGCGGTTTACAGAGAGTCAGCATATTGCCCCCAACAACAATCCGGGTCCTCATTTTACCCACCTCGGAAGGATGGAAGGCTGAGTCAACCCTGAGCCGGTGAGATTTGAACCGCTGACCTGCTGATCTAGCAGTAGCCTGCAGTGCTGCATTTAACCACTGCGCCACCTTGGCGCCACCTTGACCAGATACCTGGCTCAACAGCAGTAGCTCTGTCAGAGTTTGTTGCACAAATTCAAATCCAGAAAGCGCACACAGATAACTGATTCAGCTGGAGTCATTAACCTTTTTTTATAGACCTAATAATAGATGAATCAATGGACAATGCCAACAGGTGGTTCTTCCAAGTAAATCAACCAAGAATCCGTCGATTTTCAGCCTTTCTCATTTCTTCTTCTTCTTCTTCTTCTTCTTCTTCTTCTTCTTCTTCTTCTTCTTCTTCTCCTCCTCCTCCTCCTCCTCCTCCTCCTCCTCCTCCTCCTCCTTCTTCTCATTCTCATTCTCCTTCCTTCCTTCTCCTCCTTCTCCTATCCCTCAGTAGTTTTCTTTAAGTCTTTATCAAATCTCCTTTTAACAAAAAAAAATATTCATAGAGAAAGAAACCCAATCACAGCCATGAACTATAATTGCTTTGTTGGTTCTTAAGAGGGGTTACCTTGGACTTCACTGACCGGGCCAGAAAAAGTTTATGAGCTGGGATTGAAGGAATAAAAAAAAGTCTCGCGAGGTCATTTCTAACCATCTTCAAACCTATAAAATTAAAAATGTGCATCAAGCTCTCTTCAATAGTCTCAGATCAGCACTTGAATTTTAGTCGTCACGCTATAACAAAAGATGTGGAGACCCTGGAAAGAGTGCAGAGAAGAGCAACAAAGATGATTAGGGGACTGGAGGCTAAAACATATGGAGAACAATTGCAGGAATTCCGTATGTCTAGTCTTGCCCAAGAGAAGGTGACATGATAGTAATATTTGAGGGGCTACCACAAAAAAGAAGAGGTCAACCTATTCTCCAAAGCACCTGAAGGCAGGACAAGAAGCAATGGATGGAAACTAGCCAACGTGAGAAGCAACATGGAACTGAGGAGAAATTTCCTGACAGTTAAAACAATTAATCAGTGGAACAGAAATTGCCTCCAGAAGTTGTAAATGCTCCAACACTGGAGGTTTTTAAGAAGGGACTGGACAACCACTTGTCTGAAATGGTATATGGTCTCCTGCCTGAGTAGAGGGTTGGACTAGAAGACCTCCAAGGTCCCTTCCAACTCTGTTATTCTGTTATAGGGTCTTAAGGGCAAAGACAAGCAATCCATCTGTGGATGCCTCCAAATTTTTACTTGGGACTTCAGGATAATCTGGGAAGTTCAACTACATCCATCTCTCTCTCTCTCTCTCTCTCTCTCTCTCTCTCTCTCTCTCTCTCTCTCTCTCTCTCTCTCTCTCTCTGTCTCTCTCTCCCTCCCTCCCTCCCTCCCCATCCATCCATCCATCCATCTCTCTTTATCTCTCTCTATCTCTCTCTATCTCTCTCTCTTTCTTTTGTGCTACCTCCATCTTTCCTAAGCTATTTAGCTAATTCACTTATATTGCTTGCGTCGAGAACAGAAATTCCCTAGTAAAAACCAAAAATGTTCCAAACAAACCTGAGCTTCATTTTAATATAAAGATTCACGCGAACATATTCACAGCATCGAAAGGCGGCATCTAACCAACAATACGGGTTTCTCGAGACTGCCGCCTTCCCAACCTGTGTTTGTCTATGACTGATTATCAGTCAGCACTGCCGTGTTTTCATTATTAATTGAAATATGCTTTCCAGCTGTTAAATCTCATGGTCCAACGGTTACATTTGACCTACATACGGAGACGGGCGCAGAATAATACAATTTCCGACTGTCCCTGCAGTCCTTTTAATTAGTGGATGTGTCACGCACTTTCGTTCCAGTGTAGAATTGTAATTCCTGCATTTTTCCACTCAACAATTTCATATATAAGGTCCAATGGGAGAAAGAAAGAAAAAAGAAAGAAAAATAAGACATGGCCAATTAGGGGAAACTCGGTTGCATTTAGGAGCCAAGTTCATCTATTCAAGTAGGGTTCAAGGAAGTAATTTTGGTATTTGCTTACTGTGAGGGAACAGATCTAGCCACAACTATTTGTAAACCTACTTTATGCTTTAGTGTTATGTATTTACCAAGCCACTGTGGCTTACTCAATAAATATCTCTTAAATCAGGGGTCTCCAACCTTGGCAACTTTAAGTTGTATATATGCACTACATATATTCAACTTAAAAGTTTGCAAAGTTGGAGACCTTGGTCTTAAATTGTGGTTTAGTGTGTGTTCTGACCTAGGCTTCCCCAAAGAGCAGGAGGCAGATTCCTGGTTCAAAAAAAACCCCTTTTATTAAACTAATGTGAATTCCTCTCATCCACATTCAGCAAGGCCTGGTAAACAATCTTTCAAGGTAAATTTATGACCACAGACCTTATCTAGCTTGGAAAGCTGCCATGTAAATATTTTCCAAACACAGGGCTGTGCAAGGAAAGACTTGGCACAGAGTCTCTGAGAATCACAGACAGATCTTCACACTCCTGAAATGAACGAACGAATGAATTGTTTCCTGCAAAAAAACACTCCCCTTTCACTCCTCTTTTATTTCCTCTGGGAGGGGCCATTCACCATTCACCTGTGGCCTTACTCCCAAGTCGACCCCTGTTCTTTAGCTGTTCGCGCACACTGGGAACAGGCTCCAGTCGTTCTTCTGCCACAATGATATCCAACTCCAAAGGCAGTTGATAATTGTCGGAGGGCCCTGGCCCCCTCTCTGCCTCCCGCACAGAGCCCTCATCAGAGCCTCCCCCAGACTCCAGGACTGGCCCAGTTTCCTCCCCAACCTCCTCACTGTCCGAATCTGCTACCAGCTCCGCAGGCGGTGGACCACAATAGCTAAGAAGGTTGTAGCCTTGATGTAGCCTCTTGAAGTGTTGACCAATTCTGCCATCTGTGTACTACCGGATTCAGATTCAGATTAATATTTTTTTGCTTCCTTCCTTCCAGAGTTGATTGGAGTCATGCAGCAGCTACGTTGAAATAATAAATGCAAACACGAAATTGAAAGATGAAACGTGCTACTTCGATCAGGAAGGTGCAAATTTGCTAAACAAATAAGAAAGGGCGTGCACGCAGGTGAGCAGAGACATTTCCATCTGGCCCGACTGCTGTACCTGTCAAGAAACATCTGGATGGACATGGCTGGGTTTCTGTCCCTTGGCCAGGGTCCAGCGAAGCCATTAAGTTTATTGGCAGCCAAGAAGGATGAGAAATGTGAAATACTAAGAGGAAGAACAAAAGATCTCATCTCTTCCATCTTTCCTGGCTGACCTCATAATTCAGAAGGGATTTACCTGGATTTTTTTTCCACGTACAGGTGAAAAATATGGTGTATTCATTTAGTGGCCTTTCAAAGTTACAACAACATTGAACAAAAGTGACTTCTGACCAGTTTTGGCACCTCTGCATCATCCTCCCCACAGCCATATAATCAAAATTCAGACATTTGGCAACTGCTTCATACTTATGACGGTTGCAGTGTCCTGGGGTCACATGATCCCCTTTTGCGACCTTCTGACAAATGGGGAAGCCTGATTCTCTTAACAACCAGGTGACTAATTTAAGAACTGCAGTGATTCACTTAACAACGGTGGCAAGATAGGTGCTAAAACGGGGCTAAATTTACTTAGCAACTGACTCGTACCTATGATGGTGGCAATGTCATGGGGGTCACATGACCAAAATGTGGACACTTGGCAAACTGATTCACACTTATGACGGTTGCAGCGTCGCCACGTTCACACAATCCACTTTTGCAACCTACTGGACAAGCAGAGTCAATGGGGGAAGCCGGATCCGCTTAATGGCTATGTGACTAAGTTAACTCCCGGAGTGAATCACTTAACGACGGTGGCAAGAAAGGTCGTAGATTTGGGGGCAGAATTCACTCGACAGCCGTCTTGCTGAGCAACGGAATGTATGCGCAAAGACTTCGCTCCGCTGTGGCCGAGGATTGCTTGCAGTTTGAACATGAATTTCGCTTTGAAAACCCCCGAATGCATGAGAAGGAAACCGTTAAGCGTCTCAAGAGCGCTGATTTCTTAACCAAGCGAGGAGCCGTGATTAGAATCAGCACATTCCTCCTTTCAGATAACGGCAGTTCTTGTATGCACACAAAGAACATTTTCCCCTCGAGTTGCTGCCTCAGAGAAAGAAGCAATTATCTCCCAGAACAACTACAAGAAGAACAAAGAAACCAATGGGTCCCGTCCCCCCCTCCCCATCTGCTTCCACCCTGCTGAAATAAGCCGCAATTAAGCCGGCATTTCTCTGAAGCTGCCCAGCCTCCAATTCCGTATTTGCGTCACATGGAGGCGGACAACTGTTGCTCCTTCGCCAGCCGAGACACCTGTTTGGTTGCCATGGCGATTTATATCAAGGAAATCTCAATAAAAATCCATCAAGGGGTCCAATTTCGCCTGGGGGGAGGGATCAACAGCCCAGAGGGGCCCCAATGTAGATTCAAGAACCCAGACGCTACTTGAAGCAACGGACTTTCCCAGCTGGCCCTTCGTTTTCCAAGCGAGCCATAAAAAATAAAGGTTCCCCTTGCGCATATGTGCTTGTCGTTCCCGACTCCAGGGGGCGGTGCTCATCTCCGTTGCAAAGCCGAAGAGCCAGCGCTGTCCGAAGACGTCTCCGTGGTCATGTGGCCGGCATGACTCAACGCCGAAGGCTCACAGAAACGCTGTTACCTTCCCACCAAAGGTGGTTCCTATTTTTCTACTTGCATTTTCTTACATGCTTTCGAACTGCTAGATTGGCAGAAGCTGGGACAAGTCACGGGAGCTCCCTCCGTTACGCGGTGGTGCTAGGGATTCGAACCACCAAACTGCCGACCTTTCTGATCGACAAGCTCAGCGTCTTAGCCACTGAGCCATGGCGTCCCTAAGCAAGCCACAAGGGCATTTAATTTTGAGAAAGTAGAGGAAATAGTTCATTTTTTTTTGCAAGAATAACCAGATCCTTAAATAAACATCTTACGTATAGGAACAAGGATTTGCACTAACTGAAGTCCTTGAGGCTTATAAAACTAACAGATGCTCAAACCAGAGTAAACACTTCAGCACACACACACACACAAATATTTGCAAGAAGTATGCAAAGTACAAGGAAATTATTTAAAACACGGAGAGTCCTCAATTTTTAAATTATTTCTTTAGTGACTATTTGAAGTTACAATAGCATAGGGAGAAATGACCATTTTTCACACTTACGACTGCATTCCCATGGTCATGCGGTCAAAATTCAGTTTGCTTGGCAACTGACTCATATTTATGACCGTCGGTATATTCTGGGGTCATAGGGTCCCTTTCTGTGATGCCAATGGGGAAGCCAACTTAAAAGCTGAATAATCATGTTGCTACCTTAACAGCTGCAGAGACTCGCTTAACAACAGAGAAAAGAAAGGTCCTAAAAATCGGGCGGGACTCACTTAACAAATGTTCCACGTAGCCACATAATTTGTTCCTCCTCATCCTTGCAACCATCACAGGAGGTTCTCGACTTAGGACCACAACTGAGGCCAAAATTTATGTTGCTTAGCGAGACAGTTTTGCCCACTTTATGACTTTCCCTGCTACCGTTGTTAAGGGAATCCCTGCAGTTCTTAAGCTTGTCGCTCGGTTGTTAAGTGAGTCTGGCTTCCACGTCACCAAAAGGGGATCACGGGGACCCCGGGACACTGCAACCATCGTAAACATGAATCGGCTGCCCAGCGTCTGCATTTTTATCATGAGGATGGCTGGTCATAAGTGTGAGAAACAGTCATAAGTCCAATTTTTTTCCAGTGCTGTTGTAAAGTTGAACCGTCACTAAACAACCTGTCGTAAATCAAGAGCTCCCTTCCAATTCTCTCTCCCTGACCCCACACATTCAGCAACGACAATCCAGATCAGTGTTTCTCAACCTTGGCCACTTGAAGATGTCCGGACTTCAACTCCCAGAATTCCCCAGCCAGCATTCGCTGGCTGGGGAATTCTGGGAGTTGAAGTCCGGACATCTTCAAGTGGCCAAGGTTGAGAAACACTGATCCAGATCATCTCCCAAATGAGGGGTTAAAGAAAGGGGACACACTGCGGAGTTGAGGCTCACTCAAACTTAATGCGTCTTGGCAGAGATGATGAGCGGATCCCCGAGGAATCGGTGTCTTCAAATTCTTCTTATCTCCGTAATTAGGTTTCCTTTCAATTAAGTCTCTTCATCTCGTCCCCCACGTATCTTTTCAGATTATCCCAGCGGTTTGGAGCAGGAGAAGGGGCCTCGTCAGGTAATTTAAGCAGAATTATGTTTCTGATTATGGGGATTCAGAACTGTCCTTCCTCATCCATCACTTGAGGAGGAATCATTTCTCCCTAGCTGCCGATGGATTTATCGGAAGGAAGGGGACTGGAAGATGTCCCTGCATTCTGGATTCTGCTATCTTCCTTTCTTTTAACTTATCTTTTTTATTAATTACATTTCTTAGTGCTTAATAAACATAGTGTTGCCTGGGTATTTAATTTGCTTGACAATACTGATTATACGAAGGTGGCTCAGTGGCTAAGATGCTGAGCTTGTCCATCAGAAAGGTCGGCAGCTCGGCGGTTCGAATCCCCAGCGCCGCATAATGGAGTGAGCTCCCGTTCCTTGTCTCAGCTTCTGCCAACCTAGCAGTTCGAAAGCAGGTAAAAAATGCAAGTAGAAAAACAGGAACCACCTTTGGTGGGAAGGAACAACGCACCGTGCGCCTTCGGTATTGAGTCATGCCGGCCACATGATCATAGAGACATCTTCGGACAGCGCTGGCTTTTCGGCTTTGAAACGGAGATGAGCACCGCCCCCTAGAGTTGGGAACGACTAGCATATATGTGCAAGGAGAACCTTTACCTTTACCCTTTTAATTTGAATCCAACCAATCAATCCATTTAGTTTATTACAGTCATAGACCAGAGTCCGGAACAAATAAAAACACTCAGTGAATATCCAGTTAAAAATTCTAGAATAAAATAATTTGCATCCAGAATTGACAATGTGCTCAATATCCAGATTGGGAGGGCATTCTCTCCAGACCCCTCCCCACTTAATGGAGCCAGCTGTGACAGTACCCCACTCCCTTAAAAGCCCCACCCCCCAAACAAAGAGGGCTTTTACCAATAACCAAAACAATTACAGCACTGAACCCCAAGGCCCAAAGCAACTTGGGATGCAAATATTGCAGTGGTGGGTTTCCATTTTTTTTTTTTTTTACTACCGGTTTGCTCGCTTGAGCAACGCTTCTGTGAATGCCCAGAAATGTCCGGGTGGGCGAGTGGAGTCTCTCACCACCACCACCACTACCAGTTCTCCCGATCCGGACCGTACTGGCTGAAACCCATCTCTGAAACATTGGACTCTTCCATTAGCTTCGTCTAAGAAAGAAAAATAAGATAGAGAGATTTGGTCCTGGGGGGTGCCATCTTCGGAAAATAAGGCAACCCCCAACCACGTTCTTTGTCTTCTCTTTGTATGTCAAACAACCTCATTTCTCCAAAAGCATCCCACAGGAGTGTCATCCTTCGACAGCTCAGCAGATAAACAACAGCGAAGAGGAACAAAACTGCCGGCAAAAGAATTTATCCCAGGGAAAGAAATAGGATCGCAAACCAATATTCTGGATGTGGTTTAAGGGATCTTATTCCGTTCCTCTGGCAGGAACCAGGCGAAGGCGCCCTGCACCACAACTGCACGAAGGTTATTCCTCGCCAGAAGCCAGGCGTCGCCTTTCTCCTCGTTGGCTAGCTTTTGAATTTGTAGCTACTCTCCCTTGCAGCTGCGGAACACCGAATTAGGACAATTGCAATGAAATGAAAACAGCCGAGAGAAATGGGCTGAAGGCTACCAGCGTTCCCTTGCAACGGCTCTTTGTGGTTTTGGTAAAAGACCCGATTCGCCCTTGGGCCAAACGACGTTATACACAGCACCGAAATTAAATCAGAGGCAATCAGACAGCAAAATTAAAGATGCGAGATAAAGGAAATAGAGCCAAATCGACTTCACACGAATAGACCTCACTACGTCTCCCTATGTTCCTGATTCTTGCAAACTACAATTGCGCTAAACATCAGAACAACAGAGTTGGAAGGAAGGAAGGAAGGAAGGAAGGAAGGAAGGAAGGAAGGAAGGAAGGAAGGAAGGAAGGAAAATAGCATAACAGAATTAGAAGGGACTTGGAGGTCTTCTAGTCCAACCCCTTACTCAAGCAGGAGATCCTATGCCATTTCAGACAAGTGGCTGTCCAATCTCTTCTTTAAAACCTCCAGTGATGGAGAAGTTAGGAAGGAAGGAAGGAAGGAAGGAAGGGAGGGAGGGAGGGAGGGAGGGAGGGAGGGAGGGAGGAAGGAAGGAAGGAAAATAGCATAACAGAATTAGAAGGGACTTGGAGGTCTTCTAGTCCAACCTCTTACTCAAGCAGGAGATCCTATGCCATTTCAGACAAGTGGCTGTCCAATCTCTTCTTTAAAACCTCCAGTGATGGAGAAGTTAGGAAGGAAGGAAGGAAGGAAGGAAGGAAGGAAGGAAGGAAGGGAGGGAGGGAGGGAGGGAGGGAGGGAGGGAGGAAGGAAAATAGCATAACAGAATTAGAAGGGACTTGGAGGTCTTCTAGTCCAACCTCTTACTCAAGCAGGAGATCCTATGCCATTTCAGACAAGTGGCTGTCCAATCTCTTCTTTAAAACCTCCAGTGATGGAGAAGTTAGGAAGGAAGGAAGGAAGGAAGGGAGGGAGGGAGGGAGGGAGGGAGGGAGGGAGGAAGGAAGGAAGGAAGGAAGGAAGGAAGGAAAATAGCATAACAGAATTAGAAGGGACTTGGAGGTCTTCTAGTCCAATCTCCTACTCAAGCAGGAGACCCTCTACCATTTCAGACAAGTGGCTGTCCAATCTCTTCTTAAAACCCTCCAGTGATGGAGAAGGAAGGAAGGAAGGAAAATAGCATAACAGAATTGGAAGGGACCTTGGAGGTCTTCTAGTCCAACCCCGCCTCAAGCAGGAGACCCTATGCCATTCCGGACAAGCAGCTGGCCAGTCTCTTCTTAAAAGCCTCCAGTGATGGAGCCCCCACAGTTTCTGGAGGCAAGTCATTCTACTGATTATTCTCAGAGTTAGGAAAGTTCTCCGTCAGTTCTAGGTTGTTTCCCTCCATGATTAGTTTCCACCCATTGTTTCCTCTTGCCTTCAGGTGCTTGGAGGAGAGGTGGTAGGTTTCCATTTTTCTTATTACTGGTTCGTTCGTGTGCGTGCATGTGATGCTTCTGCGCATGCATCCGGGGGGTGGGTGGGTGGAGCCTCCTGCCACCGCCACTACTAGTTCGCCAAACCAGCAGAAACCCACCTCTGGTGGACTCCCTCTTCTTTGGGGCAGCCCCTGAGATATTGGAAGACTGCTATCATGTCTCCCCTGGTCCTTCTTTTCATTAAACTAGACATACCCAGTTCCTGCAACTGTTCTTTATATATGTTTTAGCCTCCAGTCCCCTAATCCTCTTTCTTGCTCTTCTCTGCACTCTTTCCAGAGTCTCCACATCTTTTCTACATCGTGGTGACCAAAACTGAATGCAGGATTCCAAGTGTGGCCTTACCAAGGCCTTATGAAGTGGTATTAACCTTTCATGTGATCTTGATTCTATCCCTCTGTTTATGCAGCCTAGAACTGTGTTGGCTTTCCCCCCCCCCCCCCCAAATTTATATATTTGTTTTGCTTTTTTTTAACTTCTCACATTTCTTTTTGAAGAAAGAAACCTCTTCAATCAAGACAACATGAGAATATGCATCCCATACTCCCCGGTAGGTGTAGAACCATTTATTAAGCATTCCATTAATTTGGCTGCCTGCTTTAATCTCATCATGTTCTGCTCTTATCACCTTCAGCAATCAACCTTCAACTCCACACTTACGAGAATCATCCATAATTCAAATCAATTCACTTTATGAAACGTTTTATTACAAAGATTTGTATGCCATCTAGGCCTCGGGTGCTAGAAAAAAAAATTGGTTTGCACAGCCCTGCTAGGCATGGTTAATAAACTAATCCCACAATAGTTTTTCATTCCTTCTTCCTACCTTTCTCTTAATACGGGAGAACCTTAAAGGCAACCTTACAATTTTCAGGCGTAGCCTTCACTGTTATGTTGATGATCCCACTTCTCCAGAAGTGGTACTGAACTAGACTGGGCTTTTATAATCATATTTTTCAAAGTTCTCTGTTGAGTTTGTTAAAAACAGCTTTTTAAAATACTAAAACGCTGGTTTGATTATGTTCTGTTGCTTGTGCCTATGCTATATTGAATCCTAATATGACTTGGTCACGCTCCCATAAGTTCCTGCAACTTCAATTCCCTCTATCGCTTCTTCTCGGTTGGCAAGAATAAGGTCTATATAGCTGTTCTTCTAGTTGCTACCTCTAACTTTTGGGTGATAAAGTTGTCAACTAGGTTGGCCAGGAATCTGTTTGATCTCCCAATTTATCCAGAATTTGATCCAGTCAATGTCAAGGTTATTAAAAGTCCCCAATTACTACTGTGGTTTGTATCCTGCATTATGTTGGTTAACTGCTTAGCTAAAAGTTCATCTATTTCTTCTGCTTGGTTGGCTGGCTTATACAGGATAGTCCTTGAGTTACGACCAAAATTGAGCCCAAAGGAAGGTGACCAAAGTCACCCTATGTCCAAGGTGGAACTAGAATTCACAGACTCCTGGTGATTGGCCCTAAATCACCCGGCCAGCTTTCATGCCTATGGCAGGACTAGAACTCACCATCTCCTGGTGATTGGCCCATAGGCACCTAGCTGGCTTCCATGCCTACAATGGGATTTGAACTCATCTCCTCTAAGATCAGGCGGCATCTCAACAAATCCCAGTATTACTGCTGCATATGCTTTTTAAAAAAATACAATTTGTCATACTGCATATCATTCTTCAAGAATGGGGAAATCTTGAGAAAATTGCAGCATTTCACAAAATTCTGCTGTTTTCAATTGTCCATACTAAAAACACTAAATTGGTGGGTGCCATCTGAAGAGGTCACCACATTTTGGGAAGAAGAATTAATTTTATTTTGTATTTGTAAAACAAGCTAAAGTTCTGGCATGTGGTGACCTATATTTCGGAAAACACTCAACCCAACTGTTCCAATTTCTAAAAACATGGTGCAAAACTTGTCCATATTAAAAGGAGGCTTGCCAGAAGCAAAATATTGTCCCCTTTGAAAATATCATGTTGTCTTGTCATTGGAAAACAGAAACAGAAAACAGCCTTGGAAGTGTTAAGAAGACAATCTAAGATTGCAAATCCTGAATTTCAATTTATGATTGTCTTGCACATTTTACACAACGCACACAAACAGTGTTTAAGAAAAAGCCTTGATGCAACCTTTTTTAGATTGGTCTCTCCATCCAAAACCCTCTCGTTCAATTCTAAATCAGCACCTGAAAGAATGTTTGGGTCAGCATTAAATGCAACATCCTGAGCAAGAAAAAAAAAATCTCCAGGTAGGAAGCACGGCCTTTTAAACACAAATCGTGTTTTTACAAGATTGGCTGGCAAAGATGCTTGTTCTAATCATCATCCTATTCTCGCCAGGTGAACAGCAGGAGGTGCAACTTGTAGCCTCAAAACGATTGTCACGAAGCCCTTTAAAATCTTGCTAAGATTCAGCTGCTCTGGGTTTTATTTGACGACAAACATTTCATGCTTTGTGGCTGCAGAGGAGATACACAGGGATGGGGCAATTCATTTTTAATAATTATGCGTGTTTCTAGTCCTGGTCATTGCAGCAGGGGTGGGTTGCTGCTGGCATCACTGCGGGTTTGGTGCACGCCAAATTTTTGTTTTTCGGTTTTTCTTTTCCAGTTCTGCACCTGCGCATAAACATTTTAATTGCACTGTGCATGCACGCACAGCATGCATCAAACACACATGAGCGCAATGCACACATGAGCTAACTGGCAGTAATGCCTGCCGAAAGGCCACACCCGGAGCAGCTCCATGAATGGGAAAACCATTGTGAAATGTCACAAGACAGCATCAAATTTTGATTTTGACTGATGAAATTACTTGTCTCAGATTAGCAAACTTTGGTCAAGTTGCCACAATTTAATCCTTTTAGAAGTAATTAACATTGGGCACTATCTAACAAAAGGAAATTCAAGGGTGAAAAGAGTCAGGTTCTACATTTAGGCAAGAAAAACGAAATGCACAGGTCCAGTATAGGTGGTGCCTTGCTCAATAGTAGTAACTGTGAAAGGGATCTTGGAGTCCAAGTGAACAACCATTTAAATAGGAGCCAGCCGTGTGTAGCAGCTGCCAAAAAAGCCAACACAGTTCTAGGCTGCATCAACAGAGGAATAGAATCAAGATCATGTGAAGTGTTAATACTACTTTATAATGCCAGGCCACACTTGGAATACGGCATCCAATTTTGGTCGCCAAAATGTAGAAAAGATGCTGAGACTCTGGAAAGAGTGCAGAGAAGAGCAACAAAGAGGATTAGGGGACTGGAGGCTAAAACATAGGAAGAACAGTTGCAGGAACTGGGTATGTCTAGTTTAATAGAAAGAAGGACCAGGGGAGACATGATAGAAGTCTTCCAATATCTCAGGGGCTGCCACAAAGAAGAGGGAGTCAAACTATTCTCCAAGGCACCTCAGGGCAGGACAAGGAGCAAAATGGGTGGAAACTAATCAAGGAGAGAAGCAACTTAGAACTGAGGAGAAATTTCCTGACAGTGAAAACAATTCATCAGTGGAATAACTTGTCTACAGAAGTTGTGAATACTCCAACACCGGAAGCTTTGATGAAGAGATTGGACAAGCATTTTTCTGAAGTGGTGTAGGGTTTCCTGAGTAGGCAGGGGGTTGGACTAGAAGACCTCCAAGGTCCCTTCCAACTCTGTTATTCTATTCTAAATAAGTTTTGTTCTTTTTTTAAAAAATATTTTGCTTAACGGTGACAACTTTGCCTCTGCAGGAGATACTGAAATCATTTCCTGTTGGTAGAGCAAATTAAATAAATCAATAAAGTTTTAAAGATTAGACACCACAGAGATGGAGGCCACACAATCACACCATTGCATATTCCAAGCATGTAAATACATTTTTATTAAGTAGTAACTTTGGTTCTAAGAATTCCACCCTCATTTTCGTAACACTTTGTTAAAAACAAGTAGGCAAGAGCGAAAATACAAAAAATATTAAATTATGAAAACGAATCCCCTTAAGGCTCCCTTTTTAATATTTATATATGTACACCGGGAAACAAGTAAAGACATGGAAGGAATAAGCCCAGCCTACAGGATTGGAAGGCAGCTCTCGTTTGCCACCTTCACCAGCTAAAAACTCTTTTAAAAGCATTTAAAAAGACAACATTTCTAAAAAGGAGACAATATCGCTTTTAAATTAAAATAGCTCAGCAGAAGATATTCCAGGTACGCTTCTGGGGGGCAGGGAGAGAATGGGAAAGTTATTATCACAATCTTGACTGCTAATAAAAAGAGTTGAATAATGCCAAAATATTGGTCAAAAGCTGACTTAATGTTACACTGATGGTTTCGATGTCATCACCCCGACTCAAAAAGCAGAATTCTGGGTTCCTATGCAAAACCGAAATATAAATTCTCGCAGCGTTCTTTGATGACCCAAAAATAGTATATTCTGCTAGAGCAGTGTTTCTCAACCTTGGACACTTGAAGATGTCCGGACTTCAACTCCCAGAATTCCCCAGCCAGCATTCGCTGGCTGGGGAATTCTGGGAGTTGAAATCCGGACATCTTCAAGTGGCCAAGGTTGAGAAACACTGTCCTAGAGGAACACAATTTCCTATTCTTTTTTTTCTCTCTCTCTACGACTGGGTTATTCTGCAAAAATTTGTTTTTTCGTTGTTTTAGGGATCACCTTTTTAAAAAAAAACCCAGTTGATTTTATTCGTCACTCAAGGAGGAATAGATTTCAGGTTCCTCGGGCAGATGGTGCGGCTTCAACGAAGTTGAAGAAGACTACGATATGCAACGGACCAGAGGGTCAAACGTTCGTTGGGGGTTATGACGCCGAGTGTTGTGAATTCTTGGGTGCCCGCTGAGCCAGGTGGTGTTTATGGAAGTGGGATCTCTAGAACTTTAAGGGATGAGGTCAATGGCACAGATTGAGAAAGACACAGGAGTGGGTGGGTCCATTAAGGCAAGTCCTTTCCCCCCCAGAAGAAAATCCAAAGTGTTAGGAACAGTCCCACCATCTCAAACTTTTGCTGCAGTGACCAAGTTAATGTAGAGATGGGGGAAGGTTAGTGGTTAGTGGCGTACAATCTCATCACCTCTGGTCCCAAAAGAAGAAATTAAAGCTGGAATTGTCACCTGTCGCCGTAGCAAGAGTACCTTTTCAGAAAAAAACAACCCCTTGCTATCTGCTATTTCCCCTTCATGTGGCAAAGCCATCCACCAGCACGCACACACATACAGACATATATTCTACCAAGCCCTTTAAATGTGTCCTTCTAAAAAGACACAACCCTATAAATCCAAGTCAGTGATAAAAATAAACTGTGTCGAGATTTAAATGAGAAGTGAGTGGTATCTCCCAGAAACCTTTTGTTTTCCCCCTCACTGGCTGGGATGAATAATGTGATTTTATTTGCAAAATCCAGGATCCTGACAGCCTGGGAAACTTCACACCCAAGATTGCGTGCTGCCGGTCACAAGAAACGGGACTGGAAGGAGTTTTGCTCATCTCCAACGCCTTCAGCAAGGACTGAAGAGGTTACTTTACTCGTATCAACCGATGTGAACTCTGGCAAGGATTTTGCGTGGCTGTAACAGGAAGTGGAAATGGAGCCAGTCCTATTTAAGGAGTGATTGAATGTGATTTTTGTACTGCTAATTTTCTACCTACCTATTGTGGTCACTAATGAAAGCTCGCTCCGAGGGTTCCCAGCCATCCGTATACTCCAACAAAGAAGTGCAAGACACAACACACACACACACACGTGACAAGCACTCACAGAAACGAACTAAAATCAAGGTTAGGCTACCCTGGTCACCCTTGTTAGGCGTTCTCCCTATCCACATTAGCTTCGTTTCCGCAATGCAGGGGTTCAAGGTTTAGTGGTTCTCTTAAAGAAAGGTTTTAAAATAAAATAAAATAAAATAAAAATATTGGTCTCATGTGCCACGGATAACCTAACAGGCTGAGCGTTCCCGAATGATTCTTTCCTGATGGACTGTACTAAAATCCCATCACCCACCCCACAAAACTCATCCAGCAAAGTAAGTAGCTGGATTTCTGGAAGTTATTAAAAAAAGAAACCCCAAATCTGTAGGAAATGATGGCTGCACTCTCTGAATTCTTATAAAAGGACCAATGATCAAGAGGTCGTTTTAAAAGATGGTTGAATCCACCCGGAACACGGGACAAAAGCCTTGTAGCCAATTCAGGATTGTCTGGGGAGGGATTTAAAAAAAAAAAATCAAAATGGCGGCTGAAACGCCACGATCAAAGCTCCTTCGGTCCCGTGTAAAAAAAGGGGGCGGGGCTTTGGTCACATGGTCACGGCTGCCATCTTGAATTTCTTTGACTCCTCCATTGGAGATGCCACTGGACAAATGGAAGTTTAGGACTGTTGGAGGAAAGTCCCACCTTAAGATTTTCCTCCCCCGGCCCCTCACTGGAATTCTCACTAGTTGAAAACAGGAATGAGAAAAAGAATCGGATGGTGGACAATTAAAAAAAAACAATTTATACCAAGATGAATTAATCTTACAGTCTGATTTCCATTTGTCGAGAAGTCAGTTCCGCTGGCCTTAATGGTCTTACCTCCAGGTAGACGTGTAACTGGATTTCATGGAGAAGAAAGAAAATAAAGAGAATTTTTAAACTCTCACTCCCTGCCCCAGCCCTGACGGTATTATTCCAAACTTTCCTGCTTTTGTTAATCTTAAAAGAAAGTAATAAATCTACACAGGTGATGGAAAACGATGCACCAGCATGTATTTTTAGGGTTTTCTGGCAGGGGTGAAATGCTACCGGTTCACACCGGGACCGGCTGCCGTTGGTTCTCTGAACCGGTAGTTAAAAAAAAAACTTCCGAGGATTGACCGGCTCAGCTGTGAACTGTGTGACTGTCGGAAACTTTTCTTTTTCACTTGAAAAAAATGGTTCCATGACAATCAGGTGTCTCGTGCGATCGTGGGAACCTTTTAAAAAAACTTTTTAAAGAATTTTTTTTTACTACCTATTCGCCCGAACCGGTAGTAAAAAAATGCTTTAAAAAGTGAAAAAAATGTTTCCCACGATCACATGGCTCGGCTGAACCTTTTGTTCACTTCTTAAAGCATTTTTTACTACCGGTTCGGGTGAATAGATAGTAAAAAAATGCTTTAAAAATCAAAAGAAAATTGGCCACGCCCACACAGTCACACGAACCTCCCCACCAAGCCACGCCCACCAAGCCACGCCCAGAGAACCATTGGCAAAAAAAAATTTACATTTCACCACCGATTTGTCGCTTCGTCTTTGACCCGGAGGTTTTCAGGCTGTCCCAGATAATGTATGCAAACTCGGGGTCGGAAGCCAAAAAAAAATTAAGAATCAGAAAGCCAGATATATGGTTTTGGAAATCCTGATCAAAGTAAACATCAGCTGTGATGTAGACCTAGCAGCCAGAGGTGCCAGAGGAATCAATGATAAAAGTACGACGTTGCTTAGTAAGGTTGCGTTGCAGAAAAAGGGGGGGAAAGAGAGTTTTTGTCCCAAGTGTTGCATTGCAAAAACTATCCATTTCCTTACAACTCCAGAAGTGATCAAGAATATATTTTAGCCATCTAACGACTGGGAATATTGCATCCATCCATCCATCCATCCATCCATCCATCCATCCATCTCCATCTCTCTCTCTCTCTCTCTCTCTCTCTCTTCTTTCTTTCTCTCTCTCTCTCTCTCTCTCTCTCTCTTTCTTTCTTTCTTTCTTTCTTTCTCACAGCTGTGGTGGTTCATCCTGCCTACTAGAGATAGATGGGAACAATCCAGCTTCAAGTCTAAAGGACTTCTTTTTTTTCTATTTACACTAAAGATCTGGGGGTCCAGCTCCATTCCGGAAGCCAAGTTTCCACACAGAATGTAACTCCAAAAAAAAAGTGGTCTCAAAAATTCACTTTGTGTTTTTTTCCTGCATAGCAGAATTCCACAAAGTAGGAACGAGGCGAGGTGGGGTGGGTGGGGGGGAAACAAAATGCAGACATATTAGCCTGAGATGCTCACTTAAGCACGATCGGGAGTAAATAGGCAACCCCGCTCCTCAAAAATAGCTTCTCCATCCTATCTTGGACAGGGGAAAGCAGGTTGCGTGTTTATCCTCTGATCTTCCATATTACTACTGGCAAGTTTTGACTTCTAAGCAGTCGCCCTTTCAAAACAGGATCCAGGAATTGACCTTGTATTGACCACGTTTTGCATCCGCTCCGGGGGGCAAAGGGGCGCCAGCTGTCTTGCAGACGTCCCCGCCCCACCGCCCACTGGAGCTGCAGCTTCAAGTCTTAAAAGAAGCTTTTTCCTCTAGGAATTTGGAGCTTCTGAGGATTCCTGGCCCGTTCTTCTCAAGTTGCCTTTGACCTTGACGAATTCGGGTGCGTTTTCTTGCTCCTCCTGGATCTTCTGCTTCTCCAGTTCAAGCTAGAAAGAAAAGATAGATAGATTATATATATATATATATATATATATATATATATATATGTATGTATGTATGTATGTATGTATGTATGTATGTATGTATGCATGCATGCATGCATACATACATACATACATATATATATATATATATACACATATATATATGTATGTATGTAGGTAGGTAGGTAGGTAGGTAGGTAGGTAGGTACCGTATTTTTCGGACTGCAAGACGCCCCTTAGTTTTTGGGGAGGAAAACAAGAAAAAAGAATCTGCCTTTTCCTACCAACATCCATGGTATTCATCTGGCTGGCGTCCTGTCAGTGTGTGAGAGAGTTGAGGGCTGATTGGAAACAAACAGTATTTGCTGTGTGAGCAATAAGGAAGAAGACAGAGAGGAGCCTGGGCGTGGCTCGTTCTGAAGACCTGGTTCTGCCAGCTGGCCTGGGGAACCCACAGCAGGATGGAGCCCATTCAATGGCTCATGTGATCGGCTGTCGCTGGAGTGGGGGATGAGTTGATTATATTATATTAATTAATTTGATTATTTTATTCGTTTACTGTTTTAAGTGAGGCTTTATATTCTGTAAGCCGCCTTGAGTCGCCATGTGTGAATAGGTGGTGATATAAATTCCATAAATAAATAAACTCCCTAAATAAATAAATTCCATAAATAAATAAACTCCCTAAATAAACTCCCTAAATAAATAAATTCCATAAATAAATAAATAAATAATTCGCTGCCCGGCTGTGGCAAGGAAGGTCATAACAACGGGGCAAAGCTCCCTCGGCAACTGTCTCGCTTAGCCACGGGCTCAACCGTGGTCGTAAGTCGAGGACTATCTGTGGACCGGTATGCATCCTCTCGTCCCCCTTACTTGTTCCAACTTCTGTTGCCGCTTGAGAAGTTCTATTTCCAGGTCCGACTTCTTCTTCTGGGCCTCCTCCTCCTTCTGCTTGAACACCTGGTCCCTTTTCCGTCTCTCCATCACTTTCTGGAGCTCTGGCTTGTTCTGAGGCGCGAGTCCCCTTTGCGAGAGAAGAGGAAGGTTCAAGAGGGTGAGCTAACGCTTATCTCACAGGTTGTTGCCAGAAAACAGAATTCATCCACAGAAAAGACAAGCTGTATAAATGCAATTGCTTCTAAGGTAAAGGTTCCCCTCGCGTATATGTGCTGGTCATTCCTGACTCTAGGGGGGCGGTGCTCATCTCCGTTTCAAAGCCAAAGAGCCAGCGCTGTCCGAAGACGTCTCTGGGGTCATGTGGCCGGCATGACTCAACACCGAAGGCACACGGAGCGCTGTTCCCTTCCCACCAAAGGTGGTTCCTGTTTTTCTACTTGCATTTTTTACCTGCTTTCGAACTGTTAGGTTGGCAGAAGCTGGGACAAGTCACGGGAGCTCACTCCGTTACGCGGCGCTAGGGATTCGAACTGCCGACCTTTCTGATCGACACGCTCAATGTCTTAGCCACTGAGCCACCGTATCCCTCTCCACATCTACGTTTAATGAAATGTGGAATTGCTTTTACGTTTCATTAAAATAAAATAAAAAACTCTCAATTTTCTACGAAGAAAATTGACTTCTAGTTTTTTAGTTCATGCCTCTATCTTGGAAGGTTTTTTCCTCCACATTTCATAATGGAAGGGCAGAAGTTCTTCAAAGATGATGACCGTAGGAAAATGGAGGGGTTTTTAAATCAATATTGTACTAAAATTTGTGTCCAATATATATATTTTTCCTAATCGTGTCTTTTATATTTTTCCTCCTACTTCGGCGTATATGGCTTTCCTGATTTGGGATATAAATTACAAGGTTTTCAATTAAGTGTGGTTTCCTGGTATCTTATCACAGTCCCAAGTTTATCTTCTTAAAATTCTTATTTAGAAAATCCTTCCTCCAAGGCTGACTTTCTCCCCCCCCTCGTCCTAAAAATCTACTTCTTTCTTGTTTTAGAGGTTTTTATTAAACATTTTCAAGTTTAGAAATGAAACAAGAAACAATTCAAAAAAACAAATACAAAACAGATTGAAAAACACAAGCAAGATAACAGCATAATATAATTTTACAGCTCTCCATATCGGCATATGCATTCCTCTTTTGTGGTTTACTATTCAATTATTGCCTTTTCATAGTTTTTAACAATTCCAATGATAAATGTGATGATTATATTATAATGTAGTAGTGTAGTGCATGTAATCAAATTTGACATGTGTACATTTTTCTTCATAGTATATTCGATAGTTTTCAAAACTTTTATTTCTTGTTTTGGCTTCTATTCTCTAACCACTTGTACAGCCTACTCCAAGTTTTATAGTAGTCCGACTCTTCTCTTTCTTTTAACTCCATGCTCATCCTATCCATTTTAGCACATTCCAGGATCTTCCTAATCACCATTTCATCTGGAGGGAGGGGGGGCAGTTTTTTGCTTCCAATTGTGCACAAGGGCAATCCTTGCAGCGGTTCGTGGCACGACAAAACCGCGCTCGACTAAGCCACGCCCGATTAAACCGCGTCGCTGACGTCATCAACAGGGCGACAACAGCGAGCGCGGAGAAAGAAGGGCGCTTTAAATAGCGCTTTGAAAGCAAGCCAATTCAAGTTAAGGTAAGGGTTAGGTTTAGGGTTAGGGTTAGGTTTAGGGTTAGGTTAAGGGTTAGGGTTAGGTTTAGGGTTAGGTTAAGGGTTAGGATTAGGTTTAGGGTTAGGTTAAGGGTTAGGTTAAGGTTAGGTTAAGGGTTAGGTTTAGGGTTAGGTTTTAGGGGGGTTAGGTTTAGGTGTTAATTTTAGGTTTAGCGTTTACAGCATGCTTCTGTCTCCGCGCTGTTGTCGCCCTGTGATGACGTCAGCTACGCGGTTTCGTCGAGCGCCCTTTAGTCGAACGCGGTTTTTTGGTGGAACCGCAGCGGTTAATATGTGCAATGTTATATATTGATCTTTCTTATCCATCTCTGGGTCTAAGAATCTACTTCTAAGTTAGGATTTATGGCATAATAAAAAGGATCACCAGAGAGACTTTGGGTGACAAGAAATTAGGGGGGAAATGCCATTGCTACAATGACAAGGAATTCAGTCTGAGCCACTTTTCAGGCCCATTTAGACAAATGGAATAGGAATTAGACAAGTGAGTTTAAAAAAAAAGATGAAACCATAGAGAGGAACCAGAGGGAAAGAAATCGCTCTGAGAAGCACTTCGCTTCCTCCTTTGGTGTTAGGTCATCTTTTGGCTCCAGCTGGAGGAAATACAAGGACTTGCAAAGTCACCTCTGTGTGCAGCTTATGCATTTCATTACGTTGAATTTTTTGCAACGAGAGAGATTGAAAGCTTCAAGTAAATGCAGTGGCTAGAAAGCCAATATTGCCCCAATCATCACCTGGCGAGCAAATGACAAGTGATTCCTAGTCTCAAACTCTCCCTGAGCACAGAGAGAGGGGCAAAAATCCCAAGCTGGAAAGCATCCTCCATAAGACCCCCCAAAACTTTAAAAAATCCCCTTATGTGATGGATGTGTATCTTATTGGAGTAGCTCCCGGATTAGTTCGCTAGATGGCGCTGGAGGGCAACATATCAGGATGGCAAATCCGCACATGCTTTTCCTGAATAGAGGGTGGGCCCAATCTTCTCCCTCTCAGCATCTCTTCCTTCTGATTTATTTTTTTAAAAAAAGCAATACAATTTTTAATAGTTCCAGCCAGACGTCAAACTTATATGTATCCCTGTTTATTTTGATCAATACTAATGAATGGTCATCCTTCCAAAAGAAAATGAATAGATGCTTAGGCTTATGTAGTCTAGGCTGAACAATCTAGAATAGAATAGAATAAACTGGAAGGGACCTTGGGAGGTCTTCTAGTCCAGCCCTCTGCCCAAGCAGGAGAAGCTATACCATTTTTGCCCAGTCTATTCTTAGGAGCCTCCAGTGATGGAGCACCCACAACTTCTGAAGGCAACTTCTGTTCCACCGGTTAATTGTTCTCACTGTTAGGAATCTCTCTCTCCCCCACTCCCTCCTCCCCTCTCTCAGGTGAATAGTTCTTTTGTCACACCTGTTCATCTCCGCCCCCTGCCTTTTATCCCCAGAGCTAGGGTAAGGCTTTGCTAGCAGTGGTGGCTCTTCCGTCCCAAGGACCGGCCCATAGATTTCCACTGCTCTCCTCTCCTCTGCCTTCTGCACATCTGTGCATCAACCACCGGATCCAGCTGTTCCTCCTCTTCCTAATCAACCACCTCCAGACATGGGGGCTGTTGACTCTCCATCTGAGGGCTGATGGATGGCCCAGACTCTGCTTCTGTCTCTCTGCCAACTCCATTCCCTCTTCCCCCTCGGAGGTCTCAGGTTGCCTTGATGCTGATCCTGAACTCCCATGTCACCACCGCCACTTCCTCCTCCTCTGAGTCGGCTGCTGGAGGGACCGGTGGCTGACAGGCCACAACATCACTCTTCTAGTTAAGAACCAGCTCTCCAAGTCGGGAGCTCATTCAACATGAGACAGGGATGAACTTCATTCATTTTCAAGGGCAGAAAAGGCTGAAGGACAACTCAGAAGGGGACTCAATTGGTGGCCGTGGTGTCAAGAAGGACATTTCTGGGATTTAAAGGCCACTGAAGCTGAGAAACACTAGCTTGAGTTAGTGTTCAGCTCATCACACTATCGTTTATTTTTAAAGATGATACGCAGCTATCGTAACGTATTTTTGGCAGGCTCTAGCGGAAGCTGTTCGCCCCGGAGGGCAGAATTCAAATGCAGTCTATAAAGTGGGACTTGATTGCGCCAAAATTAAATATTCACAGCTTGATATTGGAAGCTTTATTCCTTATTGCTTTCAAGCAAGCAGATGGGTTTTATTTTTTTAAAAGTCTTGCCGTTTCCAGCAATGAGAACCAGCTAAAAGCTATACATTCCCTAAACTAAATCAATAAGGACATTGAGTTGATTTCAAGAGAAATAACATTTTCCTCCCGATCTGAGTACAGAAAGGTTTGCCTTTGATTTGCTCCCTTCACAAGAAAAAGGGAGAAATAATGTTCTTTTCTCTAATCCAAACTCAGAATGTTGTTAATATCCACAATTAGATATTTTATAAACCAGGGAGCCTTTTCCAAAAGGTCAGATTATTGATTTTTCTCAACATGCCACAGTTTTCCTTATATGGTCTTATTTAGAAGGTTACTCTTCCCATGGAAGAGGACAGTTCCATATTTTGGGTGTTTCCACAGATAAAACTTTATTTAAGATGTGCTTTACCTAACCCAAGGCCACCCATCGCCTTGTGGGACTAATTTATAAAAAGACAAGAGGGAAAAGATACACATTTCTCTTCTTCTCCTCTGAATGCCTCACTTTCTTCCTACCCTTCGAAAACCTACATTCTATTTTTATTCCAAAATCAACTTTCCTAACGTAAATAATAAAATCCTGACATGAAGCAGAAGAGATTGCGATCATTCAAACTACAAAATAAGTCTTCTGTGGCAGGTTTTTAAGAAAATAAAGATTCACTGTGCCTTAAAAAAATTAAGAAACTTCTTACAAGCGTTGGGATGTAATTATCACATAAAGTGAAGGTTCTGGGGAAGATGATTCATATGAGGGGTTTAAGATGCGCTCGATTCTCAGATTGCATTAAGCTTTTTAACAGCTTAGATAGTCAACTGACATTTCTCTGTGGTAGGTAATAGAGTTGGTTCCTTGACTTATCCCAATCAAAATCGGGACCGGAACTTTTACTGCTGAATGAGGCGTTCAGCATGAGACCTTTTTTCTATGGTCATTAAGTGAATCACTTAAATCAGTCATTAAGTAAACAAATCCAGCTCCCCTCCCCCCCCCGTGGATTTTGCTTGTTACAAGTGGCTGAGGTTTCAAATATGATTCTAAGACCATCATAAATACATGGCCAAGCATCTGAATTTTGATCGTAAATGCACTGACTGGTTGTAAGTCACTTTTCTTTCAGTGTGTTGTAACTTCCCACGTACACTGAATGAATGGTCATAAGTCAAGGACTACCTGTAAGCCAAAAATTACTTAACTCAGGATTGCAGCCCAGCCATTGGACAGCTGGATTAAGGCAGAAAATCTAATAAGCAGTCCTTGTCCCTTATTATTATTATTTTATTATTTTTCATTATTGAAAATAATAAAGGTATTGACTTTACAAAGAAAAGATTTATCCTTTCATCTCTTACCTTTTCTGATTCATACGGAGTTCTCGATGAAGATCTTGATGGTTCCGGGATGTTTTTACAGGATTAATTAGTTTCTGAGGCTTAATTAGTTCAGGATTGTCTTCGTCTATGTAATCTGGTTCAGCCATGATTGTTTTGGGCAGCTGTGGTGATTCCCAACTCTCACCTACGTGATCTGCAAGACACAGAAAGGGTTCCTGCTTAATAGATGAAGAAAATATTGCCAACCTATTTTCAGAAAAGCATTGTTAAGCATTTAGAGCAGTGTTTCTCAACCTTGTCAACTTGAAGATGTCCGGACTTCAACTCCCAGAATTCCCCAGCCAGCTGGCTGGGGAATTCTGGGAGTTGAAGTCCGGACATCTTCAAGTTGACAAGGTTGAGAAACACTGATTTAGAGGCTGTTTTATTCATTGCTACAAAGCTGATAATCCCAGCCTCCTATTCATACCAATACCCAAAACAACAACAACAACACATGCGGAATATTAAGCTTAACAAAAACCAAACCAATAAACTCAAACCAAAAATTGAAATCAGATCCTTAAAAGAATTAATTAAAAAGAAACTCTACAATGATGGGAGTTCTCAACCATCACAAGCCTGGAGAACAAGGGTTAAGGCCTTCCAGCTCCAGCGGTCCTTGGAGGAAGCAAACTATCTAGACCCCTTCCAGTCAGGCTTCAGACCCGGTTACAGCACAGAAACCGCTTTGGTCGCATTGACCGATGATCTCTGGAGGGCCAGAGATGGAGGACATTCCTCCATCCTGGTTCTCCTCGACCTCTCAGCGGCTTTCGATACCATCGACCATGGTATCCTTCTGCGACGACTGCGGGAGGTGGGAGTGGGAGGCGCCGTGTTGCGGTGGTTCTCCTCCTACCTCTCGGACAGGTCGCAGTCGGTGTTAGTGGGGGGGCAGAGATCGTCCCCTAGGCCCCTAACTTATGGGGTGCCTCAGGGCTCGGTCTTATCCCCCCTACTATTCAACATCTACATGAAACCGCTGGGTGAGATCATTCGCAGGCACGGGATTAGATACCATCAATATGCGGACGATACTCAACTGTATCTGTCCGCCCCGTGCCAACTCAATGAAGCGGCAGACGTGATGAACCGCAGCCTCGAAGCTGTTATGGACTGGATGAGGGTTAACAAGCTCGTGCTCAACCCAGAAAAGACCGAGTGGCTGTTGTGTTTCCCTCCCAGAGATTCGACCAATATTCCATCACTCAGGCTGGGGGGTCAAATTCTACACCCCTCAGAGAGGGTTCGCAACTTGGGAGTCCTCCTGGACTCACAGCTATCGTTTGACCACCATTTAATGGCTGTGACCAGGGGGGCATTCGCCCAGGTTCGCCTGGTGCGCCAGTTGCGACCCTACCTGAATCGGGAGGCTCTCACAACAGTCACCCGGGCCCTTGTGACCTCTAGGCTGGAATACTGCAACGTGCTCTACATGGGGCTGCCCTTGAAGAGCATCCGGCGACTTCAGCTAGTACAGAATGCGGCCGCGCGAGTGATTGTGGGTGCACCTCGGTTCACCCGCATAACACCTATCCTCCGCGAGCTGCGCTGGCTACCTGTCGATCTCCGGATGCGCTTCAAGGTGCTATTAGTCACCCATAAAGCCCTACATGGCAGTGGATCTGGATACTTGAGAGACCGCCTTCTGCCAATTACATCCCTGCGACCAATAAGATCACATAGATTAGGCCTCCTCCGTATACCATCGGCCAGCCAGTGTCGGCTGGCAACTACAAGGAGGAGGGCCTTCTCAGTAGTAGCCCCGACCCTTTGGAACGAGCTCCCCGTAGAGATTCGCACCCTCGCCACCGTCCAGGCCTTCCGCACAGCCTTGAAGAACTGGCTCGCCCGTCAGGCCTGGGGACAAGGATAATTCCCCTCCCGAATGATGAATGTATGTTGTTTATTATTTTATTATATGTCTTATCTTAATGTCTGTATCTCCCCTTCCCCTATTTTATGTGAGCCGCCCTGAGTCCCCTCAGGGAAAAGGGCGGCCTACAAATATTAATAAATCTCTAAATCTCTAAATCTCTAAAGTTAAGCTTTATTGGTTACACTGGCTCTTCTTTCATGGAATATTTATTTAATAGCACTTAAAGCATCCGATCAAATCTACCCATTCCTCAATGCTTGAGACCAGGGGTCTCATGCTCGCTGGGGAATTCTGGGAGTTGAAGTCCACAAGTCTTAGAAGTTTCCAAAATTCAGACCCTCTCATAAACTAGGCTTTTTAGTTGGTCATGAAACGTCTGCAAGAAAACCACCGAGCTCAGAGAGCACCAAGGACCCTACAGTGCTCCTCCTCCTATCCACAAACCCAACACCCTTCTAGCACTGATGACGTTCCCTAGTTGGGTCATGAAACGTCCGCAAGAAAACCACCAAGCTCAGAGAGCACCAAGGAACCCACAGTCCTCCTCCTCCTTCTCCTCCTTCTCCTCCTCCTCCTCCTCCTCCTCCTCCACCTCCTCCTCCTCATCTCTGCAAATCCCTCTCCCTTCTAGCACTGATGATGTTACCTAGTTGGGTCATGAAACGTCCGCAAGAAAACCACCGAGCTCAGAGAGCACCAAGGACCCCCACAATTCAACCCTGAGCTACAAATACTCTCTTTTATGGATTGGTTTTTTTTTTTTTTCATACTTTGCTAACCACTACGGTGAAGCACCCACAAATTTGGGTGGAGGGAGAAGGAGAGCAGCGAGCAAATCAATTGCACCAACTCATTCAGAATCGGCCTCTCAAATTTTCTGCACAGAATCAACTCAAGAGGGAAACGCAACTTACTAAACCGTCCCAGGGGCATAGTTTGCAAGGCATAAGAGCCGCTTCTCTGAAGGGAAACATTCCGTCAAGCTGCCATTTTCAATCAATAACTACAGGAAACACATCGCTCTTCATCCTTCTCGTAAGCCACTTCTCTGTCGTGCTGAAGACAGCGCATACGCAATCCTTCCTACCCATGGCTGAGGGTGTGGTTGGACCCAGGATCCCCTCTTTCCGGCCTCTCAATTTCTTCCCCCAATCCAAACGTCACAAAGAGGAAACATTACCTGTCTGACACAGGTGGAGAGGCAGCCTCAGCAGAGCAACTAAGCATTCGGAGTGATGCGGGTGTAGAATTTGCTTAAAATTTGTTTCTGCTTCATATGCAGGAACATTTTGTTTCGCAGACAATTCAGAATTGTAAAGCAGCCTTTTAGAACAATTTCCCCTTCTAAGGAAAAGGATTCTACGCACATTTAAACCAAGATGGGAACATGGAGACAAGTGTCACTCCAGTGCAATCGTTACCTTGGAAATACAATGTCCCCCCACCCCACCATCAAAAATAGCTTGGAGATCTTATTGGTTTTATTACAGGGGTGAAATCCAGTAGATTCTGACAGGTTCTGGAGAACCGGTAGCGGAAATTTTGAGTAGTTTGGAGAACTGGCCAATGTCACCTCTGGCTGTCCCCAGGAGTGGGGGGGAGGGAATGGGGATTTTACAGTATCCTTCCCCCTGCCATGCCCACCAGTAGTTAAAAAAATTGAATTTCACCACTAGTTTATTAAAACATAAAAGGAGAATCTCCCAAGTAAAGCAGTGGAGCAACAAGAACCTCAGTTACAAGTATTTTTTAAAAGTCTTCCTCGTTGAAACTTGGTGGGAAGGCAAAGATTTTAATCTGAATTTTATCTACCATGCTGAAACATTGCTGCTAGATTGCCCCCCCCCTACACACACACACACACACACACACACACACACACAAAAAGGCCTAACCATCAAAGAAATGTAGGAACGTGGAATCACATCTTCCCTATATCAACCTCAAGTGGTGACTCCCTCCCCATGCCATCTCACAGCACATGGCTAATTCTTTTCGAATGGGCGATAAATCGTTTTCCTTCTTATTTCCCTTCAATATATTTTTAAATTCAGCCCCATCGGTTGACGTTAATAGCTTTTGTTCCGTTTAAGAATGGAGCGGTGGCTTTGTTTCCCAGATTCCCTTTCCGGGAACTTCATTCATTCATTTGTTAGAACAAAGAATGAATGAATGAGTGAATGAATGAATGAATGACCGAGTGAGTGAGTGAGTGAGTGAGTGAGTGAGTGAGTGAGTGAGTGAGTGAGTGAGTGAATGAATTAATGAATGAATACGGGAACTCTGTGGTGTCTCCAAACAATCAAGATTGAGCTAAACAATTCAGCCAGAGTGTGAGGGGCTGCCCCAGAGAGGAGGGGGTCAAGCTATTCTCCAAGGCACCTGAAGACCAAAGAAGGAATAATGGATGGAAGGTTGAAGAGGATGAAGAGATTCAACCTGGGAATGAGGTGGAACTTTCTGACAGTGAGAGCAATGAACCAAAGGAACAAAAGTTGCCTTCAGAAGTTGTGGGAGCTCCATCCTTGGAGGCTTTCAAGAAGAGACTGGACTACCATTGGTCAGAAATGGTGTAGGGTCTCCTGCTTGAGCAGGGGGGGTTGGACTAGATGACCTATAAGGTCCCTTCCAACTCTGTTAATCTGTAAAGGCTATTGAGACTCTAGAAATAGTGCAGAGAAGAGCAGCCAGGATGATTAGGGGACTGGAGGCTCAAACATACCATGAACGGTTGCAGGAACTGGGCATGGCTAGTCTAGGGAAGAGAAGGACCAGGAGTGACAAGATGACAGTCTTCCAATATTTGAGGGGCTGCCACAGAGAGGAGGGAGTCAAGCTATTCTCCAAAGCACCTGAAGACCAAACAAGGGACAATGAATGGAAACTGATCAAGGAGAGATTCAACCTGGAATTAAGGAGAAATTTCCTGACAGTGAGAACAATCAACCCATGGAACAAAAGTTGCCTTCAGAAGTTGTGGGAGCTTCATCCCTGGAGGCTTTCAAGAAGAGACTGGACTGCCGTCTGTTAAAAATGGTGCAGGGTCTCCTGCTTGGGCCCTGTGGGGTTGGAGCAGAAGACCTACAAGGTCCCTTCCAAAACTGTTACTCTGAGTTAATTCAGTGACGCTGGGAATGAGCTCTGGGCAAAAAGACCTGTCTTTGGCCTTCGTGAAATGAGGACTTGAGGCCTCCTCTAGCTTTGAGGAAAACCCCACAAAGCATCCCAGATTCTCGCCTACTACACGGCCTCCCAAACTCAGTTAAAGCCAGCTTTGATGGGACTACAAAAGGCTGGGACACTGAGGGGGGCATCTCAGCTTTGTTTAGGAGCCAATGAGTTTTGAACCCAGAATATGAATTAATTTAGGAACCAGGAGAAAATGAGCACCAGGTACTTGGACTCATTAAGATAAATATGTTTTGACTTACAAACAGTTCATTTAGCAACCATTCAAAGTTATAGCGGCACTGAAAAAAGGCGACTTATGACTGTTTCTCACACTTATGACCATTGCAGTGTCTCCATGATCATGTGACCAAAATTCAGAAGCTTGGCAACTGGTACATACTTATGACGGTGGCAGTGTCATGAATCCCCTTTTGCAACCTTCTAACGAAAAAAAACAAAACTCAATGGGGAATCCAGATTCTCTTAACAACCGTGTCACTAGCTTAACGACTGCAGTGATTCACTTAACAACTGTGGCAAGAAAGGTCGTAAAATGGGGCAAAACTCAACAAATGTTTCACTTAACAATGTAAATTTGGGGCTCAACTGTGGTCATAAGTCGAGGACTACCTGTAAAAGGTGAGTTAGGACATTATAGAGCAGTGTTTCTCAACCTTGGCAACTTGAAGATGTCCGGACTTCAACTCCCAGAATTCCCCAGCCAGCATTCGCTGGGAGCTGAAGTCAGGACATCTTCAAGTTGCCAAGGTTGAGAAACACTGTCCTAGCCACTGTCTTTCCACTGAAGAGGATGAAGGTATCTGAGGCTTTAAATCAGTGTTTCTCAACCTTGGCAACTTGAAGATGTCTGGACTTCAACTCCCAGAATTCCCCAGCCAGCGAATGCATTCGCTGGCTGGGGAATTCTGGGAGTTGAAGTCCAGACATCTTCAAGTTGCCAAGGTTGAGAAATACTGTTATAGAGGTTGTCTACTCACTGAAAACATGAGATTGGTTCATCCTATTCATCCTAAACTCGGAGGGAAGAAAAGCCTAAATGTTTAAAATTAAAAATGTTTAAAACTCCCAGTGCAAATAAAGTAAATTCTTCACTTGGTTTATGATGATTTCAGGGACACAATTTTCTTGTCACTGTCTTCTGGGGGATTTTATTTTTAAAAGGTTCGGAGGTAGGCAGGATTTAAGGGCTGTTGCCCATTTCAAAAACTGCATCCGTCTATTTTTTCCCCCCCCAAACAAAACCTTTAAAAGAGCCGAAGTGAAGTTTGCTGCTGCCACCTGGTGTAACCTCTGTGCAGAAGCTTTAATAAATCCTTTCCACATTGTTGAGGAAGAGCGAGGCAAGCATCACAAGACTGGAAAGCTACGCTAAAGCCGTAAGATTCAAAGGATATCTCAGGAGGCTTTCTTAGCCAAACCGTGGCAAAAACCCATCAGCTTAGACCCTCCTGCAGAATTAAGAAACGGGTCGTCCCAAAGGTGCTTTTTTTCGGGAAGCAATTTTAGAATTTCTTGTTTTTTTTCTTCTTTTGAAGACGTTTCCCTTCTCCTCCAAGAAGCTTCTTCAGCTCTGACTGGATGGTGGGGAATGGAAGGATTTATAGTTCTTGCAGACAGCTGGTCCTTTGCATCCTTTTAGAAGGTCCCTGAAGCCCTTGGAGGTTTACCTGTGTCCTCGGGGTCACATAAATCCTTCCATTCCCCATTTTCAATTTTTTGTTCCACCACTTCAGTTTTAGATGTTAAGTTAGTCTTAGCTTCATTGAAAATCTCTAAGTTGTCTTCCATTCCAGAAATATATTCCGTCATTACATTTACAATTCCCATCATATCCTCGTTCATTTTGGTGACCTTAGTATCAAATTTATCATATAAGACTTCCATCTCATTCCTTATTTCATCTTTGAACTCTCTAAGCATTTCTAAATTCTGTTCTCTGGATTCTCTAAACATTTCTAAGTTCTGTTCTCTGGATTCTCTGAACATTTCCAAAAAAAATTCTTTCGTTAGGACAACCGTGACCTTGGACGACTGAGAATCTCTACAGACTTTCAGCTATGCAATTCGGGATGAACACAATTTGAATAGCGCAGGAGTCGGAATGGATTTCTAGAGAGGGAAAAACTGCAGACTACAGGAACCATTTGCACCACTCAGGGGACCCTGAAGACATAGATAAACCTCCGAGAAGCCTCAAGGACTCTCTAGAAGGATGCAAAGGACCAGTTCTCTTTCCAAGGAATATCAATCCTTCCATTCCCCACCATCCCAGTCAGAGTTGAAGAAGCTTTTTAGATGATGAGCAAAATGTCTTCAAAAGAAAAAAACAAGAAAGTCCAGTTGCCTCCTGAAAAAAATGACCTTTGGGACAACCATGACCTAGAGGACGGAGAATCTCTACAGACTTTTAAGAAACAGGCCCTTTCCTTTCACGATAAGCCAAGCTGTTCACAATAAAAACCCCATTTTAACAGGCTCATCAGGAAAGGAGGTGGAAGGGTGCTGTGGCCTAGAGGTGGTGCTCTCACTTCACAATCAGGAAGCTGTGGGTTCAATCCTAGCTAGAGGCAGATCTTTCTCTCTCTGGGCACACTGAGAATATATTATCTGCTGAACAAAACTCCGCCCTGGCGACAGGAAGAGCATCGGGCCAGTAAACACGCTGCTGGTTCCATTCAGTTGCTCAGACTCCACCCCACAAGGGATTATGGGGTTGTTAGAAGAAGAAGAAGAAGAAGAAGAAGGAGAAGGAGAAGGAGAAGGAGAAGGAGAAGGAGAAGGAGAAGGAGAAGGAGAAGGAGAAGGAGAAGGAGAAGGAGAAGGAGAAGGAGAAGGAGAAGATTATTATTATTAAGACATTAAAAGGAGGTGTTTGTATTTCGCAGTGGTTTGCAAAATATGATATCCTTGTGCCAATTGACATCACTAGGCGTGATCCTGTCACTCAAGCAGCACTTCTGAATGCAAACGAGGCCGTTTCATTTTCATTTATTGAAATCGCATACAGGGAAATCGCATTGTTTATGCAACGGCATCGTCACGTCAAAACTTTTGTCTGTTGCATGGGGAGCTTTGCGAGGTGTTTTCGGCGTGAGTTTTCCGAACTCGATGGCACAGCCGAACATCAGCGCAGGAAATGGTTCATGATATTTTGTTAGTAGGTCATAAAACACTTTTATGAACACGTTTAGGTCGTAAAATGTTTCACAACGTTTGCCAAATCATCTATCGCAGGGAGAAGCAATCCTACGCCTGGATGTTTTCGACTGGTCCCAGCAGCAGCTTAAAATTAAGATAATCATCATCACCAAATAAATGGTTCTGCTCTTTTCAATGAGACTTAAAAGCTTATAAAAGCTTGAAAACCTTTTGGCCCCCGAGAATCAGAATTAATCGAACATCACACCAGTTGCGCTGAAAGTTGAAATCAGAATTCCTTCCAAGAGTGTTAGAAAATAATTTGCTCATCTCCTATTTGAAGTCAATAATTTCAGTATCTCTTAAAGCAGCGGTCCCTAAATTCTGGGAGTTGAAGTCCACAAGTCTTAAAGTTGCCAAGTTTGAAGACCTCTGTCTTAAAGTCACCAACTTAGGATATAGATAAATGCTAAAATAGACCCCAAACCAAATTAACCAGCAGCATACAGGAAGGACAGAAGGCTTCCGCGTGGCAGATGAGAAACATACAACCTCAAATTACTATAATTTGGGAAATAAACTTGATGAGATAATTTACATGAAAACTGCTCAAAAAAAATAGAGGTTCAATTAATATGCCATTGAAAATTTAATCTGCAACAAATAAGAGTCTAAATTATCTCTGGGCAACAGACGACTAAAAGCATTTCAAGGACTGAAAATTGCATAAATTTAGCTAGGGGACCGTTCCAGAAAGTTGTAAAACTGTACCAAGTAGCCCTCAACACATTAACACCAAATCCAATGATCACAACAATTATGATAATAAAGCGCCTGTGTTCTTAGCTTCCCTTCTGCCAATCATAAGGATATTTTAGTCACATGCTGTCATTCAGTGGAGGAGGACTTGGGAGAACGGCTGTCACCAGGGGGGGGGAAGCAAAAGAAAAAGCAGGATTATAATTTTATATGGATTTGATGGGTTGAACGCTAAATCTCTGTAACACAACATCAACCACAATCACTTAAACATGAGCCAGCAGCTCGTTGCAGCTGCCAAAAAAAACCCTGGCATTCAGTTTTGGTCGCCACGGTGTAGAAAAGATGTGGAGACTCTGGAAAGAGTGCAGAGAAGAGCAACAAAGAGGATCAGGGGACTGGAGACTAAAACAGATGAAGAACGGTTGCAGGAACTGAGTATGTCTAGTTTAATGAAAAGAAGGACAAGGGGAGACAGGATAGCAGTCTTCCAATATCTCGGGGGTTGCCACAAAGAAGAGGGAGTCAAGCTATTCTCCAAAGCACCTGAGGGCAGGACAAGAAGCAATGGGTGGAAACTAATCAAGGAGAGAAGCAACTTAGAAATGAGGAGAAATTTCCTAACAGTGAGAACAATTAAATCAGTGGAACAGAAGTTGCCTCCAGAAGTTGTGAATGCTCCAACACTGGGAGTCTTTAAGAAGATGTTGGATAAGCATTTGTCTGAAGTGGTGTAGGGTCTCCTGCCTAGGCAGGGGGTTGGACTAGAAGACCTCCAAGGTCCCTTCCAACTCTGTTGTTCTATTCTATTCTATTCTATTCTATTCTATTCTATTCTATTCTATTCTATTCTATTCTATTCTACTCTACTCTATTCTACTCTATTTCTATTCTAACAGACCAGCACCGATTTTATTGATTGATTGAAAGTTGTCACAGAATATTTATTGGCCTGTGGAATTGCCTTCACCTGGCTCATTTTACAGGAGGCCTAAATAATCAACCAACTTTACTAATAAGTTTATTGTACATAAAATTAAAGAAACATTAAATCAATTGGAGGGCCACTGCTGAGCAACGAAGAGGATTAGGGGACTGGAGGATAAAACATATAAAGAACGGTTGCTGGAACTGGGTCTGTCTAGTTGAATGAAAAGGAGGACTGGGAGGGGGGGGGATATGAGAGCAGCCCTCCAATATCTACTACAAGGAAGAGGGAGTCAAGCTATTCTCCGAAGCCCCCGAGGGCAGGACAAGAAGCAATGGGTGGAAACTAATCAAGGAGAGAAGCAACCTAGAAATGAGAAGTTTCCTGAATTTCCTTGAAGTGGAAGTCCAGCACATCTGGAAGACATCCAGACTTTTATATCGACACCAAACTGGCTTTGCTGTTTAAACTCCACCCTGAAAAAAAAACCAGCCTGCCTGATTCATTTTTATCGAAGTAGTTGCTGTAAGTCATGGTTGATTTTTCTTGCAATCAAAAAATAATTAAATGTACCATTATTATTATTATTTTTTTAAAAAAACACTGAATTTGCTTCGGTCGTTTGGAAAACATGCAGTTTATAGCATGCAGCTGCTCTTTAAAAACCTGCTTCCTTCCCCAAACTCCAAATTAAAGAAAACAAGATACATTTTGCCCCCGAGGCTGGCAGCCACAGTGAGGTCATTAAACAGCCTGGTTCAAAATATGTATTAGGAACACAAAAGCGGCTGGCAGAAAAAGCGGAAGAGGTTTGCTTGTTTGCGTAAGTAAAACCAGCCAAGAGGAAGTAGCGAGAGAAGAGTAAACTTCTGGCGAGCACTTCAGATTAAATTATTCTGTTCAAACCCTAGTCGGACGTAGTAGCTGGTAGTAGTATAGGAAAGGGAAGATTCCGGCGGAAATAAATATGAACCACCATGGCCTAATAGCTTACTTATTATCCTGGCACTCAAACATTGAGAAGAGCAGACGCTTTTCCCAACTAAAAATCCTTTTCTCCAACATGTTTTCAAAAGGCAAACTCCGACGTTATTTCCTTTAAGTGTAACGACCACATCAAACATTTATCGACTTGATTTTTTTCCCCTAGCACCATCCAGTTTTCCAGAACATAAATACATCTGTAAACCTTAATGCAAATACAGTTTCAAGCAGCCCAAATCACCTGCATTTTTATTAATAACAATGCAAGAGAATTCAGGCATCGCTGCCCTAGCTCTTAAAAACTTGGGTTTGATCTTGCAAAGTTGGATATATATACTACAAACCTGGTTCTGAGGAAGCCGCCTTCGGAGTTAGAAGCGGCTGGTTTATCTCCTGAGATAAACGGTGCTTGATCCCGACGTAAAATTCTGCAACCCTTCCTAGCACTTGGAGTATGAAATAAGAGCCTGGGAATCAGAATCCTTTTGTCCAAAGACCAACGAAAAGCATGACGGCAGACAGACAGAGATGAAGAATTAGACAAATGTCTCCTATTCTGGACACAGAAGTCTAGGAGAACAGGGTGGAGTTGACCTTCCCAGCTAGATAAGACTCTTGGCCAAGAACCAAGTTCCCCTTGTCTGTAAATAAGGAGGGGAAACAACTCCCTGGGGATTTCTTAAACCTTGTGGTTTGTACACACAGAATGCTTTGTAAGTTCTGGGTTTCCTCACTTCTTGGCTAATACGTTGTTACTACAAATTGCATTACGAACTATTTTGCATACTCTCGTTCTGGGGTTTTCCGTTTCGTGCTCTAAACACATTTGTGTCCAACAAATAAATTCATGAGCAGAAATCCCGTCGTCCCCTTACTACGTTTTGAGGAAGACACGAGCGTCTTGATGGTGTGGTGGAGTGAATCCCAACGGCACTCAATTGCATTGTAAGCAACCTCCCTGTCACTTGGCCATTCCAAACACCAGGTTCAAATAATCCAGACGCTCTATAACCGTGATGGCAAAACTATGTGCCTGAAGTGGCACGCGGAGACATGTCACCTGGCACGTGCGGCATCTCCTGTTCCTCTTCCAGGTTTCAGGCGCACATAGGCACACAGTGGCAGAAACTGGAAGCACTGTGGTCTTCCGTTTTTGGAGTGGGCATGTTCGCTGGCCAGCTGATCGGCATGGGCACATATGCGGCAGTAACCAGAAATGTTGCTGGCCAGCGCGCATGGGCACCCCAGAAACCATAAGTTCATTTTCCAGCACGCGCATGGCAGCTCCTCTTCCTGGTGGTGGCCCAGACGAGTGAAGTGCTCCCTTTTCGCCCCCCCCCCGCTCTGTAACATTTATTGATGGACCAAAATCTGATTCATATCGGAACATATTTGTTTTTTTTTGGGGGGGGGGGTTAAATCCTAACAGGCTCATCATCGGAAGGAGGACAAGAGAGCATTTCTGATTCCCGCAGCCTTGTATGAAACTCTCGCTTGTAAAATATCGGCTTATTAGTCGGCTTATTAGGAAGAATTTTTCCCCCCCATAATTGGAGGATACTCAACTGATGATGGGAAAAGGTTTTATAGGCTGGCAGCTTTCCAACACCCACGACTTAAACACCCTGCGAAAGAGTTCCCACCACTGTGCTACTGTGTGTCTCAGAGTCCAGGCTTCTCCCTTCCCAAGCGACGGTGCCAACACTTATTGCTCCCCCTCTGAATGGCCCAGTGGGTGTCCCTGTCCTTCTCGTCCCACTCCAGGGAATAAATCAACAGCATAATCCTGCTTAATGCCCACCCAGGTCCAAAGCAAGCCAAGAAGACTTTGGAACCTCTTCCAATTTAGAAGCTTGGGAGTTTTTGGTCTTAGTGACACATTTTCTTCAGGCCGAAGCGCACGACAGTTGGAGCTGTTATCCTACCCACCTATGAAAAACGACCCCAAAGATTTCCATATTTCATCTTCCTCGTTTGGGGCATTGCACAACGTTCCAGAAATGTGTGAGGAGGCTTCGGTCCCATGGCGATAGCCACCGAGAGGACCTGTTGGGCACCAAGAGGTCCACTTGGCTTTGGCCACATTTCAGACGGACGCTCGTAACAGTTTCATAGCATCGAGTGTGTTTATGCACATGCACAAAGTGATGGGATGGATGGATGGATGGATAGAAGATAGATAGATAGATAGATAGATAGATAGATAGATAGATAGATAGATAGATAGATAGATAGATAGATAAGAGATGGAATGGAATGGAATAGAATAGAATAACAGAGTTGGAAGGGACCTTGAAGGTCTTCTAGTCCAACCCCCTGCTTAGGCAGGAAACCCTACACCACTTCAGACAAATGGTATCCAACATCTTCTTAAAGACTTCCAGTGTTGGAGCATCCACAACTTCTGGAGGCAATTTCTGTTCCACTGGTTAATTGTTCTGTCAGGAAATTTCTCCTCAGTTCTAAGTTGCTTCTCTCCTTGATTAGTTTCCACCCATTGCTTCTTGTCCTGCCTTCAACTGCTTTGGATAATAGCTTGACTCCCTCTTCTTTGTGGCAACCCTTGAGATATCGGAAGACTACTATCCTGTCTCCCCTGGTCCTTCTTTCCATTAAACTAGACATTCCCAATTCCTGCAACCGTTCTTTGTATGTTTTAGCCTCCAGCCCCCTAATCCTCTTTCTTGCTCTTCTCTGCACGCTTTCCAGAGTCTCCACATCTTTTCTACATCATGGCGACCAAAACTGAATGCAGTGTGGCCAAGATGGAGTGTGGCCAAGATGGAGATGGAGAGACAGAGGGGATAGGGGGATAGAAAAATAGATGAGAGAGGGAGGGAGGGAGGGGCAGAGAGAGAGAGAGAGAGAGAGAGAGAGAGAGAGAGAGAGAGAGAGAGAGAGAGAGAGAGAGAGAGAGAGAGAGAGAGAGAGCTGGAGATATAGAAATGGAGATGGATGGATGGATGGATGGATGGATGGATGGACGGAGGCAGGCAGGCAGGCAAGCAGCCCATGCCAAACTCTGCACATTCTGGAGAAATGTCAAGTTCTTGATTCGTACCAAAGGAGACCTCAGAAGGTCTTCCGTATCACCACAATACAGTCCACAGCACAATGAGAAAACAAGGAGACCTTCCATCTGCCATCATGTGGCCTCTTCATCGCTCACTTGTTCCACCGTGGCCTCTAGGCGAAGCCCAGTACAATGGGAGGCAGGGGACCTCCTAGTGCATAAAGCAGCTAATATTTCTCCTTTTCAGCCTGTCTTTTATTTGACGTGCAACATCCTCACTGCCAGCCTATGCTGGCCTCCTCCCGCACACTTGCCACTCTTCTGTGCCCCTGTCAACAGAGCTTTTGGAGAAGCAGCTTACAATGGCAGTTACATAAATGCCCAGGGTTGCACAAAAATGCCAGCAGGCGATGAGAAACCGAGGGAGGGGGGGGTGGAGGGAGAACCTCCGATAAAACCCTGCTAAAACCCTGACCCCTCAATCTGTTTACAGATTAACTTTCCAGAAAAACCCTGAATATTTTTCCATGAGCATCTTCCCAGCTGGTACTTGGAAGGTATAAATAGTCTGCTATAAATTAAAGGAATTCAACTTCATGCTGTTACGTTATATTTCTAGCAGTGTATTCATTCCCCTTCTAATGTTCTTTAAAATCTGGAGATGTCGAGGTGAATAAATATAATGGCCCAATTAGAAGTACGGGAGGCATAATCCAAGTGTAGCTACCGGTCTTGCAATATTGGAGGGGCTACCTCAAAGAAGGTGGGGTATTTTTTTTGTCAACCTATTCTCCAAATGATGGTAGAAAGAGAAGCAATGGAAGGAAACAGATCAAGGAGAGGAGCAACCTGGAATTAAGGAGAAACTTCCTGAGAGGGAGGACAATTCACCAGTGGAACTCCTTGCCTCCAGAAGTTGCGGGGGCTCCATCATGGGAGGTTTTCAAGAAGAGACTGGACAGTAACTTGTATGGAATGGTATAGGATTTCCTGCTTGAGCAGGGGGTTGGACTAGAAGACCTCCAAGGTCCCTTCCAACTCTATTATACTGTTAAAAACCAACAGCTACACTGTAGGGACTATTGCAAGAACTATCATTAAAGAACTTATGCAGTGTCCATTAAGATAAGAGGGAAACTCGTGAATTTTTTTTTTTAAATCCTTTTTATTTAGTGGATTACTTTTACCCGTGGTTTGTTATCTTTATGTAGGAGTTCAAAACTATTCTAAAAGTATTATATTTCATGCACCAGGATTGTATTTCCCCTGCAAAACAAACCTTAATGGTTTTTTTTTTTAAAAAGAGTTAGGGATGAATAGCCAAAGTTTTCAGACTTCTTAATTTACGTCCCTTGTGATCAGGTACAGCACAGAGTGATATTACCAACTTTTACAGAATCTAGCAACGCGTAACTTGAACCTGGAATGTGGACTGAAGATATAAGGCTGGGATGAAAACAAATATACCCAAACATCAGTTAACTCTGAAATGATAAAAGTGTTAAACCATTTTTAAAATCCGGTTTCATGCTTTGAATCTTTTAACACCCTTCACATAACAAAAGATATTGATATAGCATAGTCCTTCTTCGCTGTACTGGTACTTATAAGCAAATCACCGAATCTTAGTCCCTATTATCTGCAGTTTCTTTAAAGAAGTGATAACTCTTATCTTCATCTTCACTTGGTCAATCAATCAATAAGGCAACTGAGTAAAACGTCTGGGATGGATGAAGGATGAATGATATCATAGATGGATGGATGGATAGATGGATGGATGATAGATACCATAGACAGACAGACAGACAGACAGACAGACGGACGGACGGACGGATGGATGATAGGTAGGTAGGTAGATGATAGATCAATAAGTAGATGGATGATGGATCTATGATAGATACAATAGCTAGCTAGCTAGCTAGCTAGATACATAGATAGGTGGGTAGATATATAGGTGGGTAGATAAATAGATAAGATAGATGATAGATAGATAGATAGATAGATAGATAGATAGATAGATAGATAGATAGATAGATAGATAGATAGATAGATAGATAGATATGTGGGTAGATAGACATGTGGGTAGATAGATATGTGGGTAGATAGATAGGTGGGTAGATAGATAGGTGGGTAGATAAATAGATAAGATAGATAGATAGATAGATAGATAGATAGATAGATAGATAGATAGATAGATAGATAGATAGATAGGTAGATAGATGGGTAGATAGATAGATAGATAAATAGATAGATAAATAGATAAATAGGTACATAGATAGGTGGGTAGATAGATAGATAGATAGATAGATAGATAGATAGGTAGGTAGGTAGGTAGGTAGGTAGGTAGGTAGGTAGGTAGGTAGGTAGGTAGGTAGGTAGGTAGATAGATAGATAGATAGATAGATAGATAGATAGATAGATAGATAGATAGATAGATAGATAGATAAATAGATAAATAGATAGATAGATAAATAGGTAGAAAATAGGTAGATAAATAGATAGATAGATAGGTGGGTAGATAGATAGATAGATAGATAGATAGATAGATAGATAGATAGATAGATAGATAGATAGATAGATAAATAGGTAGATAGATAGATAGATAGATAGATAGATAGATAGATAGATAGATAGATAGATAGATAGATAGATGGATGGATGTTGTGCTAACCAAGTTTGTCTTAAGTTCTAGCCAAGTTTTCCCAGAATGCCTTGCTGAAAGCTTCAGCTATCTGTGTTGTTTTTAGAAAATTTGTACCCTTTGTTTTTCTAGACAAGTGTTCTTTGCCACACCTCTGTTATACCCATTTGCTGTATTTTCCAGGAAGTTGTGTGGTTGAGATAAGAGCAAGTGGTTTTTGGAAACCAGACCTGGAAACTGAAGGTGAGGCTTGTTCTCAGAGACTGGAGTTCGTTTGATGTCAACAGTGAGTTCTTTGCGTTCTTTGTCCTGTCTGTTTGATTGGCACTAGAGGAAGTTTCCCGAGCTTCATCTTGGGAAGAAAAGTCTGCCTCAACTCATTTTGAACCACGGATGTTCTTCTGGCATGCAGATGAAGGCGGTGAAGAGGGGAACCAACACTTGAAGGGAAATCAAGAGCCTTGAAACCATTTTGAATCCATTGGCCAAGTGTGCAAAATAATGAAAACCAGTCCGCAAAAATTTATGGTTAGGAAATGACTTGATCAGTGTGTAACTGTGGTTGAATTGAGTGACATATTCCGGGCATCTTCAAGAGCAAGAATATTCAAAGCACAAGAATGAAGGGAGAAAAGAAGAAGAAGAAGAAGAAGAAGAAGAAGAAGAAGAAGAAGAAGAAGAAGAAGAAGAGGAGGAGGAGGAGGAGGAGGAGAGAGGAGGAGGAGGAGGAGGAGGAGGAGGAGGAGGAGGAGGAGGAGGAGGAGGAGGAGGAGGAGGAGGAGAAGGAGAAAAAGAAGAAGAAGAAGAAGAAGAAGAAGAAGAAGAAGAAGAAGAAGAAGAAGAAGAAGAAGAAGAAGAAGAAGAAGAAATGAGAAAGGCTGAAAATCGACTGATTCTTGGTTGATTTACTTGGAAGAACCACCTGTTGGCATTGTCCATTGATTCATCTATTATTAGGTCTATAAAAAAGTTAATGAATCCAGCTGAACCAGTTATCTGTGTGCGCTTTCTGGATTTGAATTTGTGCAACAAACTCTGACAGAGGTACTGCTGTTGAGCCAGGTATCTGGTCAAAGAAACCTGAATTATGCACGAGCATTACTTCAAGGCAGGCTCCAATGCAGAGCCAGACATTCTCTCTCTCTACGGATTTCACATGCTTTGGATGATGTACAATATTTGCAGTGCCCAGGTTGGTCTGGCGAGTGAGACAGACAATCTCCCCAATGATACATAGAGGAAAATATGCGGTCAGCATTTATGGATGCGCCATTACCCAGAAAACCAGTCGGGAAGAAAGAAAACTCACAAAAGAATCACCAAGCCAGCTAACATTTCTCATGCCAATGAATCACCCACATTTGGCTTTGTTAAGTAGAAGAAATTAAGTAAAGAAGCATGCCACAGCATGACTGGCAATGATGCCACTAACCATGTTCCTCTACCCCAGAGCCATTCTTTCATTCATTCATTCATTCATTCATTCATTCATTCATTCATTCATTCCATTCGTCAAACAAAAAATTTGAAATCAAATGAGAAAACTAACACAGAACAGGGACCATAAGTACCTTCCAAACTTTGACAACTCGGGTTACAAAAATAAAACGTTTTACAATCAAGTTTCAAATGGTTTACATCAAGTTTCAAGAGGCTGCTCGCACACGTTACATTACAATTAAAACTAAAAAACAAAGCCAATTGCAGCTAAGACACTAGTATGAACCACGATTTCTCTGCCAACCGCACAAACTGCCGAAAGGAAGGTCACACACATTCCAGAAACGCCACTTTCAGTTGCCTGCTAATTGTTACGAAGCCAGTTGCGGCCCTACCTGAATCGGGAGGCTCTCACGACAGTCACTCGAGCCCTTGTGATCTCTAAGCTGGAATACTGCAACGTGCTCTACATGGGGCTGCCCTTGAAGAGCACCCGGAGACTTCAGCTAGTACAGAACGCGGCCGCGCGAGTGATTGTGGGCGCACCTCGGTTCGCCCACATAACACCTATCCTCCGCGAGCTGCGCTGGCTGCCTGTGGATCTCCGGGTGCAATTCAAGGTCTTACTTACCACCCATAAAGCGCTCCATGGTAGTGGATCTGACTATTTGAGAGACCGCCTTCTGCCAATAACCTCCCTGCGTCCCATCAGATCGCATAGAGCGGGCCTCCTCCGTATTCCATCCGCCAGTCAGTGCCGACTGGCGACCACCCGGAGGAGAGCCTTCTCAGTTGCTGCTCCGACGCTATGGAACAATCTCCCCGTGGAGATTCGTACCCTGACCACAGTCCAGGCCTTCCGTACAGCCCTCAAGATCTGGCTAGCCCGTCAGGCCTGGGGATAACCTCTTCCGCCCCTCCCGAATGCTGAGAGAATGTTGTGTTTTTAGTATTTTTCAGTTATTGCACATTTCTTTTTATGTTTTGTCTTCACTCCCCTTCCTTGTTATTGTAAGCCGCCCTGAGTCCCCTCAGGGAAAAGGGCGGCCTATAAATGCTATTAAAAAAAAAAAAATCTAAAAAAATCTAAAAAATCTACGAGGCTTTGCGACTTCATAGTTGTGCAAGAGACTTTAGAAGGGGTTCACACCTACATCCGGTTCGAGTTATTAAACTAAGTTATTTAACCCATAGCGTGCCAACAGCTGAATAAGAAAAGGAGAGAGTGAATGTAAGAAGAATTAAGGAGTGTTGTTTCTCCCAGGAAGGGAAAAAGCAAATCAGAGCAAATCTGAAAGGCTAGGAGAATTTTGATCAGTGCAACGGTGTGCAGAGGAATGTACTTGAACGAGGAACAGAGTCGGTGAAGGCTGCAGAATATATTCCTTCCTCCCTTCCTTCCTGCATTTAGCTGACATGAGAAGCAGTTCAAACCACCTTTCTTAGTTAGAAGGAGGTGTGTTTTTTTGGATAGGGCACAGCAGTCGGTCAGCCTTTCCTAATTTCCAAAGGTGAAATTGGAGACACTGTTTTAATATGTGGAAGGCCCAGATCCCATTAAGATTCCCCCACAGTTAATCCAGGGTTGAATTTGATTAATAGATTAAGAACCACGTTCATCGAGTAAGGAATGCCCCCAGGTCCTTAAACAGCAGAGCTGCACATCTTCATGAGCTTGGAAGGGCAGAAAACCAAGAAGATTCCCATCCTAACCCTGGTCCTACTAAGATGGTTTGAGTATTATTATCAGCAAACCTGGTGTGAGGATATCACACCAAGCTACAAAACTCAGCTACAAAAAAACCCTGTTGTAGTTTAAACTCAGTTGGACAGAAGACATTATTGCTCAATTACTCCATGTAATTATTGAGTTTATTATTATTATTATTATTTCACTGGTGTCCTACTACCTCACACATCGTGACTTTTTCCTTCATACTTTATAGGTAAAGGTTCATCTCGCACATCTGTTCTAGTCGTTCCCGACTCTAGGGGGCGGTGCTCATCTCCGTTTCAAAGCCGAAGAGCCAGCGCTGTCCGAAGACGTCTCCGTGGTCATGTGGCCGGCATGACTCAATGCCCGAAGGCGCACGGAAACACTGTTCCCTTCCCACCAAAGGTGGTTCCTCTTTTTCTACTTGCATTTTTTACGTGCTTTCGAACTGCTAGGTTGGCAGAAGCTGGGACAAGTCACGGGAGCTCACTCCGTTACGCGGCACTGGGGATTCAAACCACTGAACTGCTGACCTTTCTGATCGACAAGCTCAGCATCTTAGCCCCTGAACCACCACGTCCCTTCATACTATATATGTGGTCGGAATTAGTTAAAACTTTTTTTTAAAAAAAAAACAACGCAATTCTGAGTTCCAGGAAAGAAAATTATCAGAATAAACTTTTGCCAGTTCCACCCAAATTGTGATTTAGAGGTTAATATCACACCGAGCTGAAGGTTGTGAGACAGGAAGTGGCCCCTTCTGAAAAATAAAATCATATTTCTTCAAAACAAGACTAGTCCGGAACAACCTTTAGACCTGCGGGTTTTACTCGTGAATCTTTATTCTTTAGCCAAAACAGAGAAAGAATAAACCTGAAAGATAGACCTGAGCCCACGCAAGGCTACTAGGAAAAAAAAAGATATTCTTGGCTTTCTGCTGAACAGGGAATTATAGTATCCAGAGCAAACTAATGCAAATGCAACAACAGAATTTCCCTTTACAAGTTTAGCATTTTTGGATCCTCTTTTCCAGTTAAAATCTACTTTTATTTTATTTTATTTTGCAAGGACCAGGCTCAAAAAGTTACAAACTCACAGACACTCTACCGAACAGTATTGAAGTTGCCCTTCAAGGTATTTCTGAGACCATATGAGGTGCGTTCATTCCAGAAAACTCTTTATCAAATGTAATTGCACAGAAAATGGGACCTTTGACAGGTCAGATGCGAATCCAGCATCTGAAACCCAGCAAAAACTTAGCTTTGCAAAAGCAGTTCTACTTTAGCTTCCCCCCAAGGCAGCTATTTCAAGCCTATTACATATTTGGTAGGGAATCCGTTCCCTATCATTACGTCCCCAGGACGTCCAAAATTATGACCATAAGTGGGAAATATTTCCATATCTATCAACTCAGCACAGAACAGAAACGGCTCTAAATAGAAGCCATGGATGTGCCAGGACTTCAGGAAAAGATGTCAAAATGTGGCAAGCCGTTTTCAAAAGCGGAGAGGAAATCATGAAGCTGCCCTTTTGCAGTGGGGGGGTGGGGTTCGTTTTAGGGGAAAGCTCCAAACTTTTTGCGGAGTTTAGGAACGGTGGAGCATCTACAGAAATCCACAGAAACAGTGAGGTGACCCTCACACAGTGTGACCAACCGGTTTGCATAACCAGCCAAGGTGAACCTCGCCTCCAGATGACCCTCAGGTGGCATGGCTAGTTGGCTATCTGACCAACTGAGACACAAGACCTCTAAAACAGTGTTTCTCAACCTTGGCGACTTTAAGTCCACAGGACTTAAAGTCGCCAAGGTTGAGAAACACTGCTCTGAAAGCAGAAGAAAACTGAAACAAGACACTTCAACCCAAGTTCAGTTGATGAGGGTACCAAGTCTGGGGATGAGACGTCCCTAAATTGAACAAACCAACAACAACCTCATTATAGAGATGCTGGAATTAAACACGGGAGGTTTTGAAGAAGAGATCAGGGACAGCCATTTGTCCAGAATGGTATCAGCCCTAAAGCAGGGATGGCTAAACCTTTTGGCCCCGAGTGCCAAAATACAATGCGTGCACAACCCCTTCCACGTGCTCTACCCCTCCGTGCACCCCTGCGTACGCCCTGTGCATGCACACAAGCCCCCCCCATGTGCTCCACCTCCCACGCGTGCATACGATCCTCCCACATGCACCCTGCCCCCCGCATGTGTGGCAGAGACCCAAAAGCCAGCCGACCAGCAGGAGACACATGTCCATGCACAGTGGGGCTCATGTGCCCATGGATAAGGCTGTGTGTGCCACCTGTGCCATAGGTCCGCCATCCCGGCCCTACACAGGTGGCATTTTTGTTTTGCTTCAGGTGGATAATATAAGTCCGCCTTTTTATTTCATAAATGCGAGGAAGACTCAAATAGACATCGAGTATTTTATTTGAAAGTAACCCGGCATCCTTTTTATTTTATTTTTTCCCGGAGTTCAAATTGTTTTGGTTCCATGCAGAAATAAATAATTGTTTTCTCTGTAGCGGTTCATTGATTTCATAAATGCAACACCCTATAGTTTTTTTTTAATATATACATGGCACAAAGGTATTAAAAAAACGACCACAATGTATGCAGTGTGATCTTCATTTTAGATAAGCGTCGAAAGGGTTTTGTGGCTCCTTCTGTGGTGTTTTCTTTTTTGTGGAAAACGGATCCAAACGGGTCTTTTGAGTGTCTGTGGCTGCAGGCCCCCCTGGCATAGGGCCTCCTGTTTCTGCAGGGGGCTGGACTAGAAGACCTCCAAGGTCCCTTCCAACTCTGTTCTTCTGTTAGTGACAGGCTAGGTTTTAAAGGCTTGCAGCCCCTGAAAAATAGATGCATTTGTGGCCTTGAAGTTACAGCTTCTGCCTGCGATCCTGTAAACTGCTGCTTGCATCGGAGATGCTTAGCAAGGAAATCTTTGTTGGGAAAATATCAATTGGCACCAAGCAGGCTGCAGAACGGACAGAGTAAGAAGCATGGCAGGAATGCCGTTATTGTGCGTGAACGTGGAAATGGCTGAACCAGGGGGAGGAGTTCTGAGTGATGTGTCCTGAAGCACTAAAGGATGACACATCTCTCCGGAGGAGCAAGAGCTGGGAGTGAGTTTCACGTCTGGTGAGCAAACTCAATGAATTCTCTCCAAAAGGATTTGAGTCCCATCACAGCAGCCTCTTCCATGGGGGAAGGAAGATTGCCCAGCACCGCAACAAGCGGAAAAACACCATTTCGGCCAAAGGCAACAGCAACACAAATCCCTGGCCTCCCAAACTACAGAGGTATTCCTCGACTTACAACACTCCCTTTCGTGACCGTTTGAAGTCACCAAGGCACTGGGAAAAAAGGGGCACGACTGTGTTTCACACTTACAACTGTTGCCGCATCGCCAGGGCCACGTGATTTACATTCAGATGCTTAGCAACTGACTCATATTTATGACGGTTGACGTGTCCCCGGGGTTGTGTGGTCACGTTTTGTGACCCTCTTGACAAGCAAAGCCAATGGGGAAGCCAGGGTCATTCAAACCACCGTGCGGCTAATTTAATGCCTGCGGTGATTTACTTAACAACCACAAGAAGAAAAGTTGTAAAACGGGGCCAAAAAAAAAAAAAATTCACCAAACAGCTGTCTTGCTTAGCAACTGAACATTTGGGGCTCAATCGTTGGCGTAACTCGAGGACTACCTGTGTAAGAAACACAGAACTGGGTTATGTTAACACATGCCTTGTTATAAAAATAAACACGCCCCGTCAATGAAACACAATGCGCAGGGAGGTGAAACTTGCTTCTCCCAAATACCTTTAAACAAATCGACGTGGCGGCTTTTGAACCTGGGACGCCAGCCACTCTCTGTGCAACGTTGCTATTTTTCACACACCTTCATAGTTGTCACTAATCCAAGAAAGGGGAAAAAAATGTGACCGGCCTCCTTTGAGGTCTCCTTACTCCGCCTTCCTTCCAATCCGCTTATTCAAGTTCAATAAAACTTACTCTGGGCAATTACGTTACAATAGGGAAATGTGAGGAAATATCAAGCCTCTGTACATATTTCTCAAAGGTGTGGCAACTTATCTGCCTCTCTGGCTGACTTCTGGCACTTCCTTCTCTAGGGAGAAGAAGATTTCTGAGAAATGAACTGAGAAAAACAACAAACTCAATGCAACAGTTTGCCAAAAAGAATATATACTGTACATATCTCCACAATTCTAGCTGGCCGGAGCAGCTGACAACTACAATATTGGAGAAAGACACTGTCAAGGAATCACAAAATCTTCGGGGTTCTTGAGGCAACACAAGCTTAGATCAACTTTGGATGCCCGATGTATGGTAATAAATAAGGTAAACGTTCCCCTCGCACATCTGTGCTCGTCGTTCCCGACTCTAGGGGGCGGTGCTCATCTCCGTTTCAAAGCTGAAGAGCCAGCGCTGTCCGAAGACGTCTCTGTGGTCATGTGGCCGGCATGACTCAACACCGAAGGCGCATGGAGCGCTGTTTTCTTCCCACCAAAGGTGGTTCCTATTTCTCTACTTGCATTTTTTACCTGCTTTCAAACTGTAAGATTGGCAGAAGCTGGGACAAGTCACGGGAGCTCACTCCGTTACACGTCCCTTATGGTGCTAAATATTTAACAACAAATCATATTTCTTTAGAAGGCTTTTCCAGCTCAGCGCTCAGTCTAGCGTGCCCCATCTGTTGCATGGTCTCCTTTTCTGGATTGCTGGTTCACCTCTGTTTCGCAGCAAGAAAATGGAAGAGAGAGTCTTAAAAATAAATATATGTGGGTATATTTCGGTGAATGTTCCCACGACATGGCACGAAGGAACATTTTTGTTTAAACAATATAGCTGACAGCGGAAAGTTAACAGGGGAGCGACTTCAAGCCAGCACACCTGATCATGATTCTCGAGGCTACCTGTTGGGGTTAAGGACAAAGCTAATCTGTTGTGAGAATATCCTCCAGCAGAATGGAAGAGCCTCTGGGCCATTTATTGAAAGCCACGTGCTCTTAAAAATGAACAAGAAGGACCATTCTGCTGAGATAATTAAGAAAGATAATTAAGAATGAAGCAAACATATACCGTTTCATCTGGAATTTCTTGCAGTGGTTAGAGTGCAGTACTGCAGGCCACTTCAGCTGACTGCTATCTGCAGTTCAGCGGTTCTAATCTCACCGGCTCAAGGTTGACTCAGCCTTCCATCCTTCCGAGGTGGGTGAAATGAGGACCCGGATTGTTGTTGGGGGCGATATGCTGACTCTGTAAACCGCTTAGAGAGGGCTGAAAGCCCTATGAAGCGGTATATAAGTCTAACTGCTATTGCTATTGCTAATCTCACCGGCTCAAGGTTGACTCAGCCTTCCATCCTTCCGAGGTGGGTAAAATGAGGACCCGGATTGTTGTTGGGGGCAATATGTTGACTCTGTAAGCTACTTAGAGAGGGTTGAAAGCCCTATGAAGCGGTATATAAGTCTAACTGCTATTGCTATTGACTCAATATTAGTACAAACATGGCTGGGATCTAGAATCAAAGACCTGTGGATTTGGGAAAAAAAGACAAGGATCTGTGCATCTTGAAAATTATTTTGGATAAAAAGGCCCTTACTACAGCTCGGAAAAGCAACTACGCTGTATCTTCAAAATACCGCAGAGCATCACTATGGAAACTTTCTCCTCTGCTTGAGATCGCTTGAGAAGTACTATTTCTGTAATTGACACAATCTAAAAATGAACTCATCAATTAAGAGTGGATGGCAGAAGTGGATGAAGGCTCCCGAATTAAAAAAAAAGAATAGTGAAAAAGTAAGTTCAAAGGGACGCGGTGGCTCAGTGGCCAAGACACTGAGCTTGTCGATCAGAAAGGTCGGCAGTTCAGCGGTTCGAATCCCGAGCGCCGCGTAACGGAGTGAGCTCCCGTGACTCGTCCCGGCTTCTGCCAACCTAGCAGTTCGAAAGCAGATAAAAAATGCAAGTAGAAAAATAGGAACCACCTTTGGTGGGAAGGGAACAGCGTTTCCGTGCGCCTTCGGCGTTGAGTCATGCCGGCCACATGACCACGGAGACGTCTTCGGACAGCGCTGGCTCTTCGGCTTTCAAACGGAGAAGAGCACCGCTCCCTGGAGTCAGAAACGACTAGCACATATGTGCAAGGGGAACCTTTACTTATAAAGTATGAAGGAAAAAGTCACGATGTGTGAGGTAGTAGGACACCAATGAAATAATAATAATAATAATAAACTCAATATGTGTGCGGGAGGAACCTTTTCCTTAACTGAGTTCAGAGGATGAAATATTTGGGCCTGGAGATGGGGCCCCCAAAGAGTTGTCCAAATCTCTTATGGGGTAGATGCAAGGCCGTATCTGCCTGCTCGACGCAGGTAGTCCTTGACTTATGACCATTTGGGACAGATGTAAAGGTACTTATGACCCAGGTCCTAATGGTTGCGCCCCTCTCCTGCTGTCCTGTGAACGTATTTGGGGCACTCGGCGCCCCAAAATCAGGCGGGTCGCATGGGGGGACCTGCTTCATCAGCATAAGGAACAGACTCCGGTCACAAGTCAAGGATGAAGAGTTGAGGTTTCCATTGGAAAAGCAGATCCACTTTGTGGCAGATGCTGATGTCCCATTTGAGGAGCCCCCAAAAAGGGAAACCTGAGCCAGAACATAGCAAGATGGGAGAGGGGCCAGGCTCCTAATTTAATGGACTTAACTTTAAGATGTATTGATTTCGTTCTTAATCTATTTAACCATTTGGGGCTTTTTAAAGAAATTCCCCCAAGTATTAGGGGTGTTTTCCCCTCCCCCAGAAAGCCCCACCACTGTCAGCTATTACTCAAAGTGAAATCCCAATCTTACTCAGACCAGGCGGCCCTGCTACCCGTAGCAAAAGACAATCAAGGCAACCGGTGAGTAAGTTTGAGCTGAGAAACTGCCTTGGCGTCTCCTCCTCTTATCAGGGCCAAAACGATTGAGGGAGATGGAAGGCCGGAATATCAATGAACCAGAAAAGAGATGAAAGGGACCCACGAAAGACCGGCCAGGATATCTCTGCCAAACTTATATCAGCTCTGAGGAAGATCAGGCTAAAGTTTAATTTAATCTCACCCAGGGAACTTTCTCTCTTGGTGCTCTCTGAGCCTTCTTTCTTGCAGGCGTTTCATTGCCCAACTAGGAAACCTCATCAGTGCTAGAAGGGAGGAGGAGGAAGAGGAGGAGGACAAGTGTGGGGTCCTTGGTGTATCTCTGAGCTTGGAGGTTTTCTGGAAGACATTTCATGACCCAACTAGATAACTTCTTCAGTGCTGAAAGGGAGAGAGTTTGCAGGGAAGAGGAGGACGAGGAGGACGAGGGGGAGGATGAGGACGAGGAGGACCGACGACGACTATAGGATCCTTGGTGCTCTCTAAGCTTGGTGAGTTTCTTGCAGACGTTTCATGACCCAAACTAGGCAATATCATCCATGCTAGATTAGTTTGGGTTATGAAATATCTGCACGAAAACCATCGAACTGAGACAGCACCAAGGACCCACACAATCCTCCTCCTGCAAACCCCACTCCCTTCTACAGCTGATGCTGTTCCCTAGTTGGGTCATGAAACGTCTGAAGAAAAGAATCAAACTCAGAGAGCACCAAGGACCCCACAGCTCAACCCTAACCTACAAATATTCCCCTTTATTGGTCGGTCGGTCTGTCTGTCTATGCAAACACACATACACACATGCCAGGGACCATATTTATTTTCTATCTGTCTGTCTATCTCTCTCTCACACACACATGTGCGCCAGGGACCATGTTTATATATATATGATAAAGGAAGAGAGCCTGTGGCTTAGTGGCTAATATAACTGCCTGATATGTAATACAGCCCAGGTTCGATTCCCAGTAAGGGTATGGCTAGCTGATGAGAGCTAAATAGCTTGAAATAGATCTATACTAGTCTCCCTTTATTTATTTATCAGCACAAATACAACACAAATATAACAAAGACAACAATAAAAATATTGGGTTTCTGTCTTGATGGTCTCTTGTGACGAGCCCATAGACAGATAATGGAAGCAGTTAGCTTCCTCCCATAATTGGGGCATACCAGGGGTTGTGACATTAAATACATACCTATTTCCCTGGCTCAGCTGATAAAGGAGGAGAACCTTGTGGCTTAATGGTTAACACATCTGCCTAAAATGTAATACAGCACAGGTTCGAATCCCAGTAAGGGTATGGCTAGCTGATGAGAGCTAAATAGCTTGAAATAGATCTATACTAGTCTCCCTTTATTTATTTATCAGCACAAATAAAAAACACAAATATAACAAAGGCAACAGTAAAAATATTGGGTTTCTGTCATGATGGACTCTTGTGACGAGCCGATTGACAGAGAATGGAAGCAGTTAGCTTCCTCCCATAATTGGGGCTTACCAGGGGTTGTAACTCTAAATAGATACCTTTCACCCTGGCTTGGCTGATAAGGAGTCGAACTCTGTGTCTTAGTGGTTAAGATGCAACACAGCACAGGTTCTAATCCCAATAAGGGTATGGCTAGCTGATGAGAGCTAAATAGCTTGAAATAGATCTATACTAGTCTCCCTTCATTTATTTATCAGCACAAATGCAACACATGTGTGTGTTTGTGTGTGTGTATGGATGGATGGATGGATGGATGGATGGATGGATGGAGATAGATATAGATATAGATATAGAGATAGAGATAGAGAGATATAAGATATAGATATAGACACACAAACACACACACACAAACACACACACACACACACGGGATCATTCCCGTACAGGATTCCCATGCAAAATCACATTCCAGAGCGGCTTTCCCAGACCGTTGGCCAAAGAGAAGCTGGCATGAGATTTCCTGATGGACGGACATTATTCCAAAGGGAGCAACTGACGTCTAATCGGAGGTTATCAACTTATCAGGGTTTCTTAGGCTGAGATCGGGGATTCTCTCTGTGCCCCGTTCCTTTCACGGGGGCCTCTCTGTCAGGATGCCGTAATTCACGCAGTTCTTAAAACAGCCTTTCCCATCCATCCCAAAAAGCTCCCACCAATACACGCTTCTACCCAGAAGACGTCCACTTTTCATCCACCGGCAATTCCTCCGCTTCTCTGAAGGTGGAATGAGTTTGTAAGGAAAAGTGGGAGGCGAAGAAGGTTTTAAAAGGTAAGGCAGAGTCTCTCTTGATTTGAGATGATGACCGAGGAGACACATTCACACAATAGTCCGGGCAGAAATACAGAATGGGTTGGCCGTTGCCTTCTTTTAGGATTTTTTTTCCCCAATTTTTCTTCTTCCATTGTTGATGTTCTCCTTTCTAAGCCTGGTTTATTCCCACTTAGTTTTTCAAAGTTGGTTAGATGGACCCACGGCCATCAAGCCAGGGTTGAGAACTACACTACTCTGTAAAACTTTTAAGCCTCTAAAACAGTGTTTCTCAACCTTGGCAACTTGAAGATGTCCGGACTTCAACTCCCAGAATTCTGGGAGTTGAAGTCCAGACATCTTCAAGTTGCCAAGGTTGAGAAACACTACTCTAAAAGATATCTCTAAGCTTTATTATATAGATCCGGGGTCGGCACCCTTAAACACTCAAAGAGCCGCAAAGATCCTAACCGGAAGGGCCCCCCCCCCCCCGTTCAATTCTGGAGCTGACCGGAAGTCTTGTTCCCCCCACCATAGAGTCTCCTCCTAGCACGGCATCCTTTTTCCTCTACCTGTCCTAACTGAAAATCTTATCGATTGCGGAGCCAACTAGCGACAGGGAGCCGCAGCAGAAGGATGAAAGAGCCACATGCGGCTCCAGAGCCGCATCTTGTCGACCTCTGATTATAGAACAAACAATGGCCGAGGTGGCGCAGTGGTTAAATGCAGCACTGCAGGCTACTTCAGCTGACTGCAGTTCTGCGGTTCAAATCTCACCGGCTCAGGGTTGACTCAGCCTTCCATCCTTCCGAGGTGGGTAAAATGAGGATCCGGATTGTTGTTGAGGGCAATTATGCTGACTCTGTAAACCGCTTAGAGAGGGCTGAAAGCCCTATGAAGTGGTACGTAAGTCTAACTGCTATTGCTATTGCTAATGGCCAAGTTCTATCCTACTTTAAACTAAAAAAAAATGGCCAAGTATATTTACATTGCCTTGCCTCTGAGTAATTCCTCAGGCATCACGAACTCTCTGTTCTTACTCAGCACACATTTTCGCAGTAGAGAAGAAATTTCTTTTCCCCTCCTGTATCTCATCATTTCCTTCCCAAAATCAACTGCCTTTGAAATCTCCGTGGTTTCTGGTCAAACTGCCATGATTAGCCTCACGTTTATTAAAAGCACAACAGTACTTTACTTCGTGCAAGTCTCTTTACGTACGAGACTGCTTATTAAATGCTGGAAGCCATTGTGACAAGCAAATTTAAAAACCGCTTTTGCAAAATTAATAGGCCCAATAACGGGCGAGGTGCCACTTAGCACGCACGCGGAGTAATCCCATTCTTTGGGCCAGAATCCCACTGTTTTGGCCTAACACGGTGTTTGGAAAACTGCAATACAATCAAAAAAATTGTACTGTAGGAACCAAAGCAAGTTTGTCTGCGGCAAAAAAGTGAAGTAGAATCAACTACTTTGGCAAAGGCAACCTGCCTTTGAAATTCAGAGTGCCCCAAAAGTGCTTTTTCAAAAGGCAACTGGACTTTCGTGGGTTTTTCCTTGAAGAGGTTTTGCTTCTCAACCAAGAAGCTTCTTCGGTTCTTCAAGAACTGAAGAAGCTTCTTGGATGAGAAGCAAAACCTCTTCAAGGGAAAAAAAAACAAACCCAAGAATCCAGTTGCCTTTTGAAAAAGCATCTTTGGGACAACTATGAGCTGGAGGATTGAGAATCTTCATATAAATGTTGAGTGTTGATTTTTTTTTTAATGCAATTTTTAATACGCAAGACAACCGTTGTCTTAGTGCCTAATTCTACTCACAACTTGTTTTAATCGGTGTATTTATCCCAAACCCTTCTCTAAATGTTTAAGTGCTGTACCAGCTTGGGGCCACAATGGATATTGTTCAACATATACAGTGAAGACTTCTATCTGGTCTTGTTTTCAGGATAAAAACAATACTGTAAGCAAAACACTACAGTACTTACAAAAGGCATCGTAAAAGCATTGTGTCATCCATACAGTTTATACCACGTTCAGCTGGGCCAGTCAATGCTAGTTTTCAAGAATGACTTCCGGAATATCTACTAAGTATATCTCATTCTCTACTTTCCTTGTTTACTCCTTGACTTACAACTACATTGCAAGTAGTCCTTGTCTCACGAGCTACCATCGGGAACAGAATTTCCACTGCTAAGCAAGGAGGCGAGTCTCTCGCCCAATGTTTATGGCCGTTTTGCCCCACTGTTGTTAAGCAAATCACTGCAGCGTCAAGTAAATCATGCGGCCGTTATGCCAATCCAGCTTCCCCCCATGGATTCTGCTTGTCAGATTTCCCCTGGGGGAAGTTGCACATGTGATCAGATGACCAGGAACATTGCAATCAACTGTAATCACATGGAAGCTGCCAAGCATTTGAATTTTGATCAGGTGATCGCTGCAATGGTCATAAGTGACTTTTTCTCCCAACCGTCACTAAACGAGCAATTGTAAGTTGCAATAAATACAGCTGATACCATAAACCAGATTGGAAGCCAACAGTAACTTATTTCTGGACTGTAATACTTGAGTTTACAGATGAACAGAGTTGGAAGGGACCTTGGAGGTCATCCAGTCCAACCCCCGGCCAAGCAGACCCTGCACCATTTTTGGCAGTCCAGTCTCTTCTTGAAAGCTTCCAGGGAACTTCAGGTCCACATGGTAGAATTCTGTTCCAAGATTATTTGATTTTTAAAAATGAAAAGTGAAAATGCAAAGCACTTACGGGGAAAAAAAGTCGTCAGCAGGATCCTGGAATGTTAACTTTCAAAAAAAAATCCCATTTTTTTCCATTTATTTGTAAATAAATGATTCTTAGTTCAAGACTTGTAGGCACTAAGTAACATTTGCATCACATTTGCAACTTCTGGCACAGATTATTTCTGAAAAGTCTTTTTTTTTTTCTTTTTAAACTTCTGTTACCAACCAGCTCTGTTCTTGTTTACATTGTTACAAGAAGGATTTAAGGAAATTTAACTGCTTTTGATCTGATACGGTTTCTTTCGAGGAGGGTTTAGGGAAGGGATGCCTTCAGGAAATCTCAGTGAAAATGCCAAGTCTAGCAGAAACCTCTGAGGAGACATAACAAAAATACAAGAAAGCATCTCCAAGTTGCAATCTTGAATATTTTTCCTCCTTCCTTCCACCCACTTCCGTGCTTCTATCATTAATCTCCTTTTGGATACGTTGGGACTGAAGTTCACAATTGCGTGAAATTGTCTGCAACGTGTTAAGTCGGGCTTTTTTCCTCCCTGGCCTGATCCGGAGAGAAACCGCTTTTGTGTATTTACAGCCTTTGCGGTGAAGATTGTGTCTGCTTTAATGAGCCCACTGATGCAACTGTTAAAAGGTAGCTGCCTTGAAAAAAGGCTCAGGCAGAATCCTGAACAAAAAATCACAACTGCTTTTAAGAGCAGCCGACTAAAGCTGGGCTCACACCGGTGCTGAAGCCCTTCTTCTAAAGCATTTTCAAAGTATGTGCCACAGTAATTCATAACCTCACTCCTAATCTGCATTATTTCAACCAGGATAATGCCACTGTACTTGAATATTGCTCCTGCGTTATAGATAACCAATATCAAGGAGATGGTGGCGTTGTTACCATCTCCTTGATCAAGGAATCAAACATGAAAAACAACACACACATGTAGCATGTTCTCATTTATGGATGGGTGATATGTTTATCTCCATTTCCCCCCCCCCCCCATGAAGAGTCTTACTTAAGGCCTCAGCCACTTTCTACTGTGGACCCTCCAGCACAGTCTTCCCAGGGGGCTGCGCCACAAATTTACCACAACCGAGATTCCAAAATTCCTTACTCATGATAATTATTTCCACCATCCCAACTGGAATTCCAGAACATCTGGAGGACACAACTTTATGCAAGGCTCCACGCAAGTTATCCATTCATGGAGACCTTCTGCTGCTCAATAGATCTGGACCTGAACTTTGAAGCATGGTCCATCTGCCTAGGTCAACATGTCCTGGTCCACAGCATGCCAAAAAGTGGGACACACAAACAAGGGAAGTCCCATCTGTTGGATACAGGCAGCACGTGAAACCTCACTCCCCTCCAGTCCACGGAAGGACTTCTCAAAAGTTGGAGGCCACTGGCCCAGTAGATCCGTTCATCATCAGGTCCAAAGCTGCTCCCATTGAATTCAAACTCAAACGTTTGTTGATTTCCCTATAAAGTACCCGCGGGTTTTAATTGCAAGTTCACAAAGGATCGTGGTAGGTCTTTTTTCCCCCCCACCGGTACAGATTTTTATACTACAACTCTTAATACCAAAACAGTGATCGTTTTCCAACTGTGATCATGCTAAAAAGCCCTTCAGGGCCATCTGCTTTTCAAGGACATTCAAAGCAGCTCTGCTTTTAGATCAAATTATTTATGCTCCCGTTGAAGATCAAAGAAGGGGAATCGGAAAAGGAATGTTGGGTTCGAAATCCATGGTCGCCCAAACTGGGATGCCTTTTATAAAGCTCTCAGTTTTCATCAATAATTGCACGTCCACGTAGTAAATCATCATTCAGCCTCTTTTGCATCTCAAGCCTGTTTCAGCCAGCCAGTTGGCAAAGCCAACCTCTTTTATGGCACCCTTAAGTGGCTTCCTCCACTTTGGGCATCCTCTGGATATAAGCCTGTGCCCTATTCAGTGCTGTAAGACAATGCCACCTCTCACAGACATTGGATCCCTTATTTGCATGGCACTAAAAATAAAAACTTGGCCGATGTTTAAGTCAAACAACTATGCTAAGCTGGGGCAACCGGATTAGATTAAAAACCCAATTCATGTACACGGTGTTAGGCTATCGGGCCAAATTTCCCTATAATGTAGAGTTCTCAGTATCACCAAAACTGTCCACCCTGCATCTGTCAACAGGTGGGGTTGAGATAAAATCTGTCTGTCTGTCTATCATTTCTCACTCTCATCTATTCATCTATCTATCCATCTATCTATCTATGTATCCCTCCATCCTATTCTATCTTATTCTATTCCTCTATTATCCTATCCTATCCTCTATCCTATTCTCTATCCTATCCTCTATCCCAGTGGTTCCCAAACTTGGCAACTTTAAGACTTGTGGACTTCAACTTCCAGAATTCTCCAGCCAGCTGACTGTTATCTGCAGTTCGGCGGTTCAAATCTCACTGGCTCAGGGTTGACTCAGCCTTCCATCCTTCCGAGGTGGGTAAAATGAGGACCCGGATTGTTGTTGGGGGCAATATGCTGACTCTGTAAACCGCTTAGAGAGGGCTGAAAGCCCTATGAAGCGGCATATAAGTCTAACTGCTAGTGCTATTGCTATTCAGTCAGGCACCACAAGGCCGCCAAATGCAGTTTCCCCGGGGGGGGGGGGCAAACAAACCTAGATTAGTGCTAGATTGTCACTACTCATGGCGGTAACAATGAGCCACAGCCAGGGAACCGTGATGCGAAGTTCAGGGACCCGTTAAGCGAGGAGGACTCAACGCAGGACGAACAGAGACGAGGAAACGTCTGGAAGAAGCATGAGCCAGTTACCACCAGACTGAAAGTTCTGGATCCAGGTGATTCCGAACAATTACAAAATACAGGCCTCGACTTACGGAGACAACCGAGCCGAACATTTATGTTGCTAAGGGAGACATTCAAGTGAGTTTTGCCCCATTTTACGTTTTTTTTCTGGCCACGGTGGTTAAGTGAATCACCGCAGTCATTATGCGAGTAACCCGGTTGTTAAGTGAATCCAACTTTCCCCCCCGTTGACTTTGCTTGCCAGGTGGTTGCAAAAGGGGATCCCCGGGACACTGTAACCATCATAAATGCGAGTTAGTTTTGCCGAGTGTCTGAATTTTAATCACGTGACCATAGAGATACTGCAAGGGTCGTAAGTGTGAAAAAAACGGTCATGAGTCACTTAATTCAGTGGCGCAGTAACTCTGGACGGTCACTAAATGAACTGTTTGTAAATTGGGGATTATCTGACCCTTCGAAGGCAGAATCATCTTCTGGTGCGGGTCTCCTGCCGACAGGAACCAACAGGACCCATGTAGAAGCCATGAGAACACGGCAACCGTCCCACCATCTAGATCAGTGTTTCTCAACCTTGGCGACTTTAAGTCCTGTGGACTTCAACTCCCAGAATCCCCCAGCCAGCTGGCTGGGGAATTCTGGGAGTTGAAGTCCACAGGACTTAAAGTCGCCAAGGTTGAGAAACACTGATCTAGAGATGAAGGAGGACAATCCAGACCAAGCTTCTTACTACAGGACGGGAAGCGGCTGGATTAAAAGGGTTACTCCACGTTTTTGGCTCCTGCTGCTGTGACTGTCCATATGCTCAGCACACACGTAGCCATCCCTTCACACTTGGGAGTCCATCTATACACACCCACAACTCATCACATCCAAAGTCCAAACTGAATTCAAATGTCTTTGATTAAGGGAGGGGGAGGGAGAGGGGGGGGAGAGGGGCCGGGAACTCACACTTCAGTTTCAGAAGACAGTTTAAGAGTGGCAGTTTGGGAACACAGCCCAGAACCACCACCACCGACTCTGTTTTCAATGGACGCTTTTTTTAAAAAACAAAAACACACATACACACACAAAAAAACACCCCATTCCCAAGACAGCCAGTTGAGGACCCCCAAAAGCCAGAAAACCCCCTAAGGTTCAGGAGTGAGAAAAGATCTGGCCAGGGGAAGGGAAGAGCCAGCTCACAGGTGGACAAATGGATGTTTTGAAGAAGAGGTTGGATAACCATTTGTCTGAAACGGTGTAGGGATTCCTGCCTGAGCAGGGGGTTGGACTAGAAGACCTCCAAGGTCCCTTCCAGTTCTGTTATTCTGCTATTCTTTTTCCTTTTTTCCTTCCTTCCTTCCTTCCTTCCTTCCTTCCTTCCTTCCTTCCTTATCACTGGAGGTTTTAAGAAGAGGCTGGATAACCATTTGTCTGAAACGGTGTAGGGATTCCTGCCTGAGCAGGGGGTTGGACTAGAAGACCTCCAAGGTCCCTTCCAGTTCTGTTATTCTGCTATTCCTTCCTTCCTTCCTTCCTTCCTTCCTTCCTTCCTTCCTTCCTTCCTTCCTTATCACTGGAGGTTTTAAGAAGAGGCTGGATAACCATTTGTCTGAAACGGTGTAGGGATTCCTGCCTGAGCAGGGGGTTGGACTAGAAGACCTCCAAGGTCCCTTCCAATTCTCTTATTCTGTTAGCCTTCCTTTCCTTTCCTTTCCTTTCCTTCCCTTCCCTTCCATCCCTCCCTCCTTCCTTCCTTCCTTCTCCATCACTGGAGGTTTTTAAGAAGAGATTGGACAGCCATCTGTCTGAAATAATGTAGGGTTGCCTGCCTGAGCAGGGGGTTGGACTAGAAGACCTCCAAGGTCCCTTCCAATTCTCTTATTCTGTTAGCCTTCCTTTCCTTTCCTTTCCTTCCCTTCCCTTCCATCCCTCCCTCCCTCCCTCCTTTCTTCCTTCCTTCCTTCCTTCCTTCTCCATCACTGGAGGTTTTAAGAAGAGGCTGGATAGCCATTTTTCTGAAATAGCGTAGGGATTCCTCCCTGAGCAGGGGGTTGGACTAGAAGACCTCCAAGGTCCCTTCCAACTCTTATATTCTAAATGCTGGCGACTGAAGGACAAAAGGGGGGTGGGTGGGAAAATTTTGCATTTGGGGGGGGAGAGAGCAGCCCGTCACCCCCACCCCCTCAAAGGAATCCGCTCCCCACCTCTGGGTCTCCCCGAGGGCTCTGGGCGCTTTCCAATGCGCAAAAGCGCAGCTACGGTCTTAAAAGTTTTCTTAGGGGTGGGGGGAAGAAGGGGGCAGCCTGGGGAGGGTGTGGGGAGGGGGGTTAGAACACCCGAGCGCCCCGAAGCCTCTCTAACCTGGCGAGAGAGCCGCAGCCACCGGAGGCGGGCAGGACAGAGAACTTCGCCCCGTAGGGCTGGGAAGAGAGAATGGAAGAAGCCGAGGTGCCAGGCTGGGAAAGGCGGGCCAGCAGCAGCAGCAGCCTCGCCGGGGACCCCCCCTCCCTCCCCTCGCCTTTGTCTCCCCCGGCCACAGATAGGGGGGTTCTCCCCTGAGAGGCGCCCCAACCCCCGCCCGCCGCGCCCAGAGCCCGCGGAGCGCCCACAAAGCGGCTGCCCTGGCACGGACGCCTGGACGCCCCCCAGAGCCGGTGCCCTGCGTGGCCCATGCCTGGAGGGGGGAAGGAGAAGAGAGAGGGGGTCGTAAAGGCGGAGACCCCCAATATGCCCAGCCAGCCAGCCCAAGTCTCGGGCTTGGCCGTCCCCACGGCTGGCCAGCCTGGCGTCCCTCGCGCGCCGCGCCTCTCCTCCGCCTTTGTGCGCAAAGTGAGGGAGGAAGACCCCGGCCGCCCCCTCCCCACCCCCTCCCTCCCCCCAGCCCCCTCCTCAGCCCTACCGGCAAGCAGAAGGAAGGGAAAGGCAGGCAGGGCGAACCTCGGCGCTCCCCCCTCCTCGAAGCCAGCCGCGGCCCGGCTGGGGTCTCCCTGGCGAGGGGCTGGCTGGGTGGGTGGGCTTTTCTCTCTCTCGGGCGGCCGCCAGGCAGCCTTCCTCCTCCTGGCCGGCCGAGACGCGCCTTGTAAGGGCTGCGGGGCGGATCAGCCCCGCCCGCCTGCTGAGTCACGGGACCGGGACCTCCCCCTTGCTCGCCCGCCCGCCCCCTCCCCACCCACCCACCAGCGGGCAGCCCCCCACTCATGCCCCGCTTGGCGGCTCCGGAGCTTTTGTGTCTTAAGCCGGGGGCGCCTTTGTTTCGGAGGGAGAGGGGCTCCCGGGGGGGGAGTTCATGAACTGGGGGGGGGGTCGTCCAGCTGAGCCCCCCGGGGGACGCGTGGGAAGCCCCCCGCGGGGGCTCAGCGCGAGGGGGAGAGCCTGTCCCCGTTGGGCTCAACGCGCGGGAACAAAGGCTTAAATGGTGGGGGGGGGCAGCGACCTTCCCCCCCCCAACCCCTCCCCAGCCTTTCTCCTACTCCCGAGGAAGCCCCTTGCCCGTTTCTTGGGCGACCATGCGCCCGTGGATTCTTAATGGCCCTTAAACATGAGTGGGGGCTGGAGAAGAGCCAATTTTGTCTTCTCTCCCCCCCCCCACCCTCCCGAATGTCATTCAACAGCAGCTGGATTCGTGCCTTGCAAGCATCTGGAAAGGGTTGTTTCCCCTCTCCTCCTCTTCATGCAACATGGCTGCATATATGGGGGTCCAGGCATCATGTTGTATGGATTGACTAATGTGTCTCCTCTCTGTTGATGTTCCTAGGGGAGGTGGAGACCCCTTTGAGAGATGCATGCAAGGTAGTTTCATTTTGAAGGTATGCCGGTTAGTGTCCCCTTCAAAGGGACCATAAATCTATTATTCTGCTCTATTCTGCTTGGGGGGGGAGGAGTCAATGGGGCCTTGCTCCAACAAGCTGTGGTTTAGTCCTGGTTTAGCAGGGTGGGCAGGCATAGTGCACCTCCCTCCAAAGGTGACTCAGCTTGGATGGAGGATCTTTTGTTGAAGAATCCTTCGGGACGTTATTAAATCATTCCGTCCTTAAGGGGGGAAAAAAGGGGTCGGATGGGGATTCTGCATGATCTCATTGCTGGATCATTTTATTTCCAAAGAAGCCACATGGAAGAAAGTCATCCTGAGGATGATCTAATCTGGGTTTATTTTTTCCCCTCTCATCACAGTGTTTCTCAACCTTGGCGACTTTAAGTCCTGTGGACTTCAACTCCCAGAATTCCCCAGCCAGCTCTGCTGGCTGGGGGATTCTGGGAGTTGAAGTCCACAGGACTTAAAGTCGCCAAGGTTGAGAAACACTGTCCCATAAGAGAAGGAAAACGGTGACTAGTTTGAAATACAGGCCGGCCTCAATTTACAACCATCACCCAGCCCAACGCTTAGGTTGCTAAGTGAGAAATTTGTTAAGCAGGTTATTTTACGGCTTCTGCCTCCACGGTTGTTAAGCAAATCCTGCAGTTCTTGAATGAGTCACACAGTTGGTGAATTCTAGTCCCACTTTAGGCACAAACACCAGCTGGGTGTCTTTGGGCAAACCACCAGGCGACAGCGAGTTCTAGCCTTCCTTAGCCACAAAAGCTGCCCTGGATGACTTGGGCCAATCACCAGAGGACGGTGAGTTCTAGTCCCCGTGAAACCAGGAGACAGAGAGTTCTAGTCGGGCCTTAGGCCTGAAAGTTGTCTGGGTGACTTTGGGCCAGTCCCCCCCCCCAACTCACTCACTCTCACCCCCAACCCACCTCACAGGTTGTGGGGGAAATAGGAGGAGGAAGAGGCGCTGCGTATGTCCCCCACTGTGAGTTATTTGTAAAAATAATAAAAGCTGAGATACAAATAAGCGTGAGGCAAAGAGTCGTTATGGGTATGGTACAGCATGGGTGTGCATATCTTTGAGTGGGTGCCATGATATCACAATGCGCACGCACACAATTATAATGAAAGCTTGCATTGGATGTCTATGGAGGGAAATTTGCTAAGCCATCTTTTTTTTCTGTTTTGGAAACAGCCTAATAAAAGTTTCTTCCATCTTTGCCTAGTTAGCGCCTCGGTGGCGCAGTGGTTAGAGCGCAGTACTGCAGGCTACTTCTGCTGACTGCCGGCTGCCGGCTGCCTGCAATTTGGCAGATCGAATCTCGTCAGGCTCCAGGTCAACTCTGCCTCCTCCCATCCTTCCAAGGTGGGTAGAATGAGAACCCAGATTGTTGTTGGGGGCAAGAGAGAGGGCTGTAAAGCACTGTGAAGTGGTATATAAGTGCTCTTCCTTCCTCCCTTATTCCCTTTCTCAATCTCTTTCCTGAGGGTGCAGTGGTTAGAATGCAGCATTTCAAGGTAACTCTGCCCACTGCCAGCAGTTTGATCCTGACCAGCTCAAGGTTGACTCAGCCTTCCGTCCTTCTGAGGAGGGTAAAATGAGGACCCAGATTGGTGGGGGCAAGAGACTGACTCTGTAAACTGCTTAGAGAGGGCTGTAAAGCACTGTAAAAAGTGGTATATAAGTGCTCTTCCTTCCTCCCTCCCTCCTTCCTTCCTTCCTTCCTTCCTTTCTTCCTTCCTTCCTTCCTTCCTTCCTCTCTTATTCCCTTTCTCAATCTCTTTCCTGATGGTGCAGTGGTTAGAATGTAGTATTGCAAGGTAACTCTGCCCACTGCCAGCAGTTCGATCCTGACCAGCTCAAGGTTGACTCAGCCTTCCGTCCTCCCGGGGTGGGTAAAATGAGAGAGCCAGATTGTCGTGGGCAAGAGGCTGGCTCTGCAAACCTCTCAGAGAGGGCTGTATAATCCCTGCAAAGTGGTATATATGCCTGAGGTCTTTTGCTCTTACTGGTTTTCTGCTTTTATCGTCTTGTTTTAGACTTTATTCCACTTGAAGCCACGTGATGGATTCCTTTGTGAATTTTGTACAATGGTAAACAAAGGAAAAACAAATAAGAGAACTGGGAAATCCTGTTAGATAAATTATTAGTACAACTGTAGCAGAGGTCGACTTTTTTTTTAATCCAGAAGAATTCACCCATAAAATTGCTATTGTGCAATTTGCGAGTTGTTGTTTTTTTACTTGCTGATTGCACAATAGCATTTTATGGGTGAATATCTGACTCTTTTATTTTTTTTCCAAATTTATATCCTCCCCTGGGACTTTGGGATGTCCACAGCATTCAGATAAAATCCATAAATTAAGCCCTTAAACTTCTGAACTCAAAAAGCCTCTAAGTCAGTGGTTCCCAAACTTGGCAACTTTAAGACTTGTGGAATTCAACTCCCAGAATTCTCCAGCCAGCAGAGCTGGCAACTTTAAGACTTGTTGGACTTCAACTCCCAAGTTTGGGAAAGTTGCCAAGTTTGGGAACCACTGCTCTAAGTAGGCCAGTAAGAAATTAGGGGGGGGGGGAAATATTTAAAAAAAAAATTACACTAGGTTTCTAATTTCTTTTTACGTTCATTATGATGTTTTAAAAGGGAGAAAAAACCATCCGGATGTTTAGATCCCGATTTTAAACATTAGGAAATATAGCAAGGAAGGAGAAAATACAGAACCGATAGAATCCAAGTGGACGACCAACAGATCTTGAATAACCCGCAGATGTAAAATATTACATGGCCAATATATTCCTCTCCGTGAATAGAATATCACAAGGCGCTCCGTAACCTAATTTCTAATCAAGAGATGTTTCTATTAAGCTGTAAAACATTTGATTAGCACAACTGAAATCAAGGAGAGAAGGACGGCTATAAATAGATATACACACAAACCTCTTAGCAGGCCAGCTAACAAATGCTTCAGCCCCAGACAGTTGTCCAGATCCACAGGATGGGACAACGCTCTGAAGATCACTGTCCCTGGGGTGGGTGGGTGGGTGGGGTTGTTTACTTATTTACTCATTAGACTTGGGTGCCACCCACCTTGCCTGGAGGCGACTCTGGGCAGCTTATAAACGTTGAAAGGCAATAAAATGGAATGGAATTCAGAGGTATCCCACAGGTTTAATTCATAAATGTACGGGATGAAGTTTATGGCAGGCACCATTTTTGGTCTTCCCTATTTTTAAAGGCGATTCCTTCATTTTCTTCTTTATGTTTTCACAATGTAAATGAAAACGGCCAAGCTCAGATGGTACCCAGGACTCCACATTTTTCTTTTGAATATAAGATCTGTTAGCTAAGATGTAATATAAATAATCTATCTGTCTGTCTGTCCGTCCATGCATCCATGCATCCATCCATATTTATCCATCCATCCATCCATCTATCATCTCTCTATCATATTTTGACTTTGTCTATCTACTTATCCGTCTGTCCATCCATCCATCCATCCATCCATCATCATATCTCTATCTATCTATCATCTATCTATCTATCTATCTATCTATCTATCTATCTATCTATCTATCTATCTATCTATCTATCATCTATCCACCCATCCATATCTATCTATCTATCCATCCACATTTATGTATGTATATATCCATCCATCCATCCATCCATCCATCCATCCATCCATCCATCCATCCATCCATCATCTCTCTATCATATTTGACTATTTGTCTATCTACTTATCCATCTGTCCATCCATCCATCCATCTATCCATCATCCTATCTATCTATCTATCTATCTATCTATCTATCTATCTATCTATCTATCTATCTATCTATCATCCATCCACATGTATGTATGTATATTCTGTTCTATTCTATTCTATTCTTTTCTATTTATTAAATTTATAGGCCGCCCAAACCTGAAGGGGTCCATCCATCCATCTATCATCTCTCTATCATATTTTGACTATTTGTCTATCTACTTATCTGTCCATCCATCCATCCATCCTCCTATCTATCTCTATCTATCTATCTATCTATCTATCTATCTATCTATCTATCTATCCATCCATCCATCCATCCATCCATCCATCCATCCATCCATCCATATCTATCTATCCATCCATATCTATATCTATCTATCCATCCATATCTATATCTATCTATCTATCTATCTATCTATCTATCTATCTATCCATCCACATGTATGTATGTATATATCCATCCATCCATCCTTCCATCCATCTATTCATTCATCCATCCATCCATCTTCTATCTATGGACCTTGGTTGATGTTCTCAGCTGACAGAGGACAAGGGGCTCCCTGGAGCTTTAGATGTCTGTTCTGACAGCCCTTCACAGCTTTGCATCCCACCGAATGTTCTCACCTGCCTTGGTGGAGAGAGCTGGCAATGTGCATGGAAGCCCTCACTGTAGCCCTACCGAAAAGCGTCTGCTGCCCTCGTGGCCTCATTTAAAACCTGATCGAATCGTCCAGGCCTTGTGCAGTTACCCACTGCTGCTCCTGAGCGTGCCTGAGTGAGCTTCCTGTAAGTGTAAGAAAGGCCCAGGAGGCTTCACTGATATGACTCATCACTGCAACTCTTATTACCTAACTTTCCCACTTTGGCGTAGCACAAATCTCTACCACAAGTTCAGGACATCACGAATAATTGCCAAGTGCCAAGGAACACGCGTTCCCAAAATAGATCCAGTAGGTGGATCAAAGCCAAGGGAAGCCCATTAAGAATGTTTCCCTCACTCGCGACTCCAAGTGAGACCATCAAAGCCAATTAATCAAGGGCAAAGAGTTGCCGGACGCAGTGAAAATGGTCACTGTGCGTCGTTTGCAAAGGAGGAATATTTGCAGGCGGCTCAATCACCTCTCCGTGACTTGCCTCCAGAAGTTGTGGAAGCTCCAAGCCTGGAAATTTTTAAGAAGAGACTGGATAACCCTTTGTCCGAAGTGGTAGAGGGTTTCCTGCCTGAGGGGGTTGGACTAGATGACCTACAAGGTCCCTTCCAACTCTGTTAATCTAATCTAAAGAAATAGCCCATTGATATTTCCTATCATCGAGAGGAGAAAGGGAAGGGCTCTGGGATAAAGATGCAAATATGGATGAAGTTCATTGATTCCATCTACTTCCATGCATGGACCAAATGGACTCCAATTTACCTGTACAGTTTCAAACATACTGATTGTGACCTTCTTCTGTAACGGGACTCTGGATCACATTATCCAGGGCACTGAAGGAAGAAAGTTCAAACATCAAACTACTCATTTTTTGTGTGTGTGAAAAGAAGTCAGGGTGATGAACTCAGAAACAAGGATGAAGAAACCAACTTAGAACTAAGGAGAAATTTCCTGACAGTGAGAACAATTAATCAGTGGAACAACTTGCCTCCAGAAGTTGTGAATGCTCCAACACTGGAAATTTTTAAGAAGATGCTGGATAACCCTTTGTCCGAAGTGGTAAAGGGTTTCCTGTCTAAGCAGGGGGTTGGACTAGAAGACCTCCAAGGTCCCTTCCAACACTGTTATTCTGTTATTCACTTTGGCATCATCCTACTTCAAGCTTTGGAATTTGTGGATAATGTTGTTGTTAGGAAGTGATTCTACGTTTGACTTATAATAGTGTCTTATGGCCATTATTCACACTTAACGACCGTTACAGCATCCTTCCGGTCACGTGAACAGAATTTAGACACTTGGCAGCTGACTCATATTTATGACGGCTGCAGTGTCCCGACCTTCTGATGAGTCAAGTGAATGGGGAAGCCGGATTCACTTAACAACCATGGTACTAAGTTAACAAGTGCAATGATTCGCTTAGCAACTGTGGCAGGAAAGGCCGTAACAAATGTCTCACTTAGCAACAGAAACCTTGGGCTCAGGTGTAGTCATAGGTCAAGGGTTATTACCTGTATTAGCCTAAAAGGAACAACCATTGGATGCATCTGTCACTCAATCATTAAAAAGAAGGGGGGAAACCTGCCATTTTATAGGGCTAGATATCACTCTGCAAATCAAAATAAAGTTTCAGAGCAGCTTTGCATCTCTGTAAATAAAAAAGTCTTTACCTATGTAACTAAAAAATCCCTTTCTTGAGTTTATGCCCTGCTTTTTTCCCCTTTCGAAGGAGGCGATCGAAAACCGACAGGCAGCCACAAAAATAAATCAGGAGCAATGAAAAGGTGGTTTAATCAAGAGAGAACCAATACGTTCCCTCAGCCAAATTATTCAGGATGCTAAATTGAAGCAACCGATGATTCAGTCATCTGTTCCAAATGCTACCAGAGTTTCGTGAAGCTTAATTCTCCTCTACACGTGGACTTAATGCTAGAAACAACCCTCTGCAGGCAAGATTTCATATTTTTCCCAGTAATTGCTAGCATGGAAAAGAGCCACAAGGAATTCTTGATGGGAATTTAAGTCCCTGGGGTATTGAGGTTCTCCAGATATCGCGACGGCAAATGTTTGCATGGGAATGCACAATCGATAGCATTGGAGGCCAATATTACCACCATCGCTTATAAATCATTGAAATGGGGTTGGGTTTGGTGAAACTTTTAGCGAAGCTCCCACCATACCATGGTGGCTACCATCTTCACATTTTGGATACTCCTCTTAACAAAATTAAGGTTGACTCCCTCTTCTTTGGGGCAGCCCCTGAGATATTGGAAGAATGCTATCATGTCTCCCCTAGTCCTCCTTTTCATTCAACTAGACATCCCCAGTTCCTGCAACCGTTCTTCCTATGTTTTATCCTCCAGCCCCCTAATCCTCTTTCTTGCTCTTCTCTGCACTCTTTCCAGAGTCTCCACATCTTTTCTACATCGTGGCGATCAAAACTGAATGCCGGATTCCAAGTGTGGCCTTACCAAGGCCTTATAAAGTGGTATTAACACTTCACGGGATCTGGCTTCTCTCCCTCTGTTGATGCAGCCTAGAATTGTGTTGGCTTTTTTGGCAGCTGCTGCACACAGCTGGCTCCTATTTACTGTATATACTCGAGTATAAGCCTAGTTTTTCAGCCCACTTTTTGGGCTGAAAAAAGCCGCCTCGGCTTATACTCGAGTCAGTGAAAAATTTGCCCGAAATGGAGGAGAAAAAGGGGCGGGGCCATGCCGCTGGGTGACGCTCGTGAATGGCCCGGCGCCCCTGTGAGTTTCCCCTCCCTCTGTGTCAGTTTGCCGCGCAGCGCGCACCGCACCATCCCCCCTCCTCACGTTCTAATGTAATGCAGGGCTGTCTTACGATTCCCCTTCCTCCCCCTCCTGCCGCTCTGCAACGATGTCCCACCTCCTCCTTGGTATGGCAAGCAGCCACATAGCGATGTCCCACCTCCTCTGGTACAGTGATCCAATGATAGGAATCACTGTGCCGTGTGTCATAGGAGGCGGGACATCGCTCCCGCGGCTGCACGGGACATCATGTCATCACAGTGGGATGTCAGCATCATGAGGTGAGTGAAGTATTTCATTGAATACACCGCTAGTTTACTGTTTTTCTTTGAAATAAATATTCAAAAACATTATTGGTATCTATTTTTATTTTTGAAATTTACCGGTAGCTGCTGCATTTCCCACCCTAGGCTTATACTCGAGTCAATAACTTTTCCAGTTTTTTGTGGTAAAATTAGGTGCCTCGGCTTATATTCGGGTCGGCCTATACTCGAGTATATACGGTAAATGGTTGTCCACTAGGACTCCAAGATCCCTTTCACAGTTACTACTATTGAGCAAGATACCACCTATACTGTACCTGTGCAATTCGTTTTTCTTGCCTAAATGTAGAACCTGACTCTTTTCACCATTGAATTTCATTTTATTAGATAGTGCCCAATGTTCAAGTTTGTCCAGATCCTTCTGTATCTTCAGCCTGTCTTCTTGAGTGTTGGCTATTACTGCCAGCTTGGTGTCATCTGCAAATTTGATGAGTTCCCCATTTATTCCTTCATCCAAATCATTGATGAAGATGTTGAAGAGTCCTGGGCCTAAAACAGAGCCTTGGGGTACTCCACTGCATACTTCCTTCCATGTAGATGCAGTTCCATTGAGGACTTTATTATTTATACTCCTTGCAGACAGCTGAAAATTTGCATCCTTTTAGAGGGTCGTTGAGGCCACTTGGAAGTTTATCTGTTTTTTGGAAAACAAGAAAGTCCAGTTGCCTCTTGAAAAAGCACCTTTGGGACAACCATGACCTGGATGACTGAGAATCTGCACAGACAAGATGACTATGTAAGAAAAAATGTGTGTAAAAAAATGTGTAACAAAAAATCCTTCTAGCATGTGGGCGGTAGGGGGAAAAGAAAGATAAATATGGCTGGAAACTGAAATAAAAAAAAAACATTTTTGGGGAAAAACCTCTTGCAATAAAATTTGAAGTGGTCTCCCACAATCATGTGCCAAATAATTAAAAAGCATCTGATTACAAGAATACTCTGCAATTACTGGAGCTAAATGCCTCTTATAAACTCAAAACTATTTAAATCGTTTAAGGGGAACCATCAGTCCCCCCTCTTTTTCCAACACAATAAGGAACTCACAGGGAAGCTTCCAGACTTTGCATTCCCAGATCCAGGGAGCAATCAAGATTTTCAAAACATCCTGCCACATCTGGCTGGAGCTGTTCATTATTTGTAAAAAAAAAAAAAAAAGCCTCCCACACATGAAGGTGGGAGGAATAGAAAAGAGATTCAGATTGTTCAGAGACGGGTTGCTGCAAGGGATTAAAAATTGGCTGCCCCTGCCAGATTCAGAGTCACTGGTTCCCACAAGTAAGAGCAAGGATGGGATCAGGGGTGAAATCCAGCAGGTTCTGGAGAGCCGGCAGCGGAAATTTTGAGTAGTTTGAAGAACCGGCTGGCCCCAGAATCGGATGGGAATGGAGATTTTGCAATATCCTTCCCCTGCCACGCCCACCAAGCCACACCCACCAAGCCACGCCCACAGAACCAATAGTAAAAAAAAATGAATTTCCCCTCTGGGTGGCATTCAGTCTGTTCGGACCGGTTCGGGCAAACTGGATGTCAATTTTAATCTGGTTCGTCGAACCGGTAGTTGGAAGGTCTGGCTGACCCCACCTGCCCCTCCCAGGAGTCTCCTTGTGCAGCGCCTGCGTGGAGGCTCGGGGAAAGGGGGAAACGGGCCTACCGGGGGTTCTTGGAGTCCGGAAACTGGCCTGCTTCTGGCCTCCGCATGACCTCCAGAGCCCGAGGAGGCCGTTTTTGCTCTCCCAGAGGAAAGCTCCGGAGCCTGGAGAGGGCAAAGGCTCGCCCCCCTCTCCCACCATGGTGCAGGAAGCCAACTAGGCCACGCCCACCCAGCAACTGGCCAGAGAACCGGTTGCTAAAAATTTTCAATCCACTCCTGAGTATGAAGCATATCAATTCAAAGACTGATCCCAATAACAGGAAAGGAAGAGAGGAGGAGAGGAGAAGAGAGGAAAGGGGAGAGAAGGAAGAAAGAGGAAAGGAGAGGAAGAATGGAAGGGAGAGAAAGAAGGAGAGAGGGTAGGAGGAGAAGAGAGGAAGGAAGAGAAGGAAGAAGGAGAGAAAGGAGGGAAGGGAGAGAAAGAGAAGGAGAGAGGGTAGGAGGAGAAGAGAGGAAGGGAGAGAAGGAAGAAAGAGGAAAGGAGAGGAAGGAGGGAAGGGAGAGAAAGAGAAGGAGAGAGGGCAGCAGGGGGAAGAGGAAGAGAGGAGTAGGGGAGAGGCAAGGGAAGGAGAAAAGAGAAGAGGAAGAAAGAGGAAAGGAAAGGAAAGAGAAAAGGGATAGAAAGAGGAGGAGAGAGGAGAGGAGGAGGAGAGAGGAAGGGAGAGAAGGAAGAAAGAGGAAAGGAGAGGGAGGAGGGAAGGGAGAGAAAGAGAAGGAGAGAGGGCAGAAGGGGGAAGAGGAAGAGAGGAGTAGTGGAGAGGCAAGGGAAGAAGGAAAGGGAAAGGAGAGGAAGAAGAAAGAAAGTAGAGAAGGGAGGGATGGTGAGAAGAAAAGAAAAAATTGGATGGTGATAATAGGTGTACGGGATGGTCAGCAACGCAACCCAGAATGTATATTTTAACCTTTTATATGGAAAAAACAAATATGTAAAAGTGATAAAGATAAATAAGAACAATAACTATCTGAATGCATACCTGTAACTATATATAAGAGATTAAAAATAAAAAACTTTTTAAAAAAACTCAAGGAGTGATCCTTTCTGGGGTCAAATGTCCAAAGCAGAGGGGTCATCGTGCCACCCTCTTCCTTGTAGCGCTGCACACGGACACTAAAGGGGGCAGAGTTTTCACTGAGTGTCGCAACGCTGCCTTTGACATTTGGATGGCAGCTTTGGATCCCGGAGAGCCTCTCAGCCCCACTTCCCTCTTCCCTTCCATGTTTTGTGCTTATTTGGGGCATGATCAAAATAGTCAAAACTGGCTTTATGTCCACTTTGAAGAACCTTTGAAGAAATTTCAGCAAAATTTCACCAACCACAGAAAACAAATCATTTGGATTAAAATGAAAAAGAAGAGCAAGAAGGTGAAAGAGAAGTGAACTGAATTCTTACAACGTGGAGGCGTGCTTTAAGTAGAATCCATAGTAGAAAAATAATTGCACTTTTTGAAAAACTGTTATAGGCTGCTCAGCCTGTCATTATAGCATCTATTATAAGTAGTTGCCGGTTTACGGGGATTTCTGACGCCAAGCAATGCCGTTGTAAAGTGCGACATAAAACTTTAGTAAGGCCACGCCTGGGATCCTGCATCCCGTTTTGGTCACCGCGTTACCAAAAAGCTGTTGAGACTTTGGAAAAAGTGCTGAGAAGAGCAACTGAGAGGATTAAAGGCCTGGAGGCTAAAACATTTGAAGAACGGTTGCAGGAACTGAGCAGGTCTTGTTTAACGAAAAGAAGACTTGATAAGAGTCTTGAAATATTTGAGGGGCTGCCCCAAAGAAGAGAGGGGGGGGGGGTCAACCTATTTTCCAAAGCACCAGAAGGCAAGACAAGGAACAACGGGTGGAAACTAATCCAGGAGAGAAGCAATGTGGAATTAAGGGGAAACTTCCTAACAGTGAGGACAACTAACCAGTTGCCTTCAGAAGTTGTGGGTGCTCCATCTCTGGAGGCTTTCAAGAAGAGACTGGATAGCTACCTGTCTGAAATGGTCTGGGGTCTCCTGCTTGAGCCCGGGGTTGGACTAGAAGACCTCCAAGGTCCCTTCCAGTTCTATTCTGAATTGAACTGAACATCATGCAACCACATCATGGCGCTTCTGGCAGTCCCTGTCAACACTGAGACAAATTCCTTATGTGTATAATTGTATTGTATTGTATTGTATTGTATTGTATTGTATTGTATTGTATTATTTGTATGCCGCCCTTCTCTGGGAGGACTCAGGGCGGCGAACAATTCAAGGGGGAAAAAAAGGGGGAACATAAAAGACAAAATACAGATAATAAAAGTAGACAACAGTTGCACAACCACACATGTCGAGAGGGGAGGGAACTCATCACCCCCAGGCCTGCCGGCAAAGCCAGGTTTTGACGGCTTTTCGGAAGGCCTGGAGAGAGGCGAGGGTCCGAATCCCTGCGGGGAGTTCGTTCCAGAGGGCCGGAGCTGGCACAGAGAAGGCCCTGCCCCGGGTAATAGCCAGGTGGCATTGGCTGGTAGATGGCACCCGGAGGAGGCCAACCCTGTGAGATCTAATGGGTCTGTGGGAGGTAATTGGCAGTAGGCGGTCTCTCAAGTACCCAGGTCCAATACCATGAAGGGCTTTATAAGTGACGACTAGCACCTTGAAGCGTATCCGGAGACTGATCGGTAACCATGTGGCATTAAATAAAGTCTTCTGTTCTGTTCTGAGCAGGGACCGCGTGCCTCATTGTACAGGGAGAAGCGGGACTCCCGGGGAGGCTGGCCAGCAGGTGAGAGCTGAGGAGGAGGAGGAGGAGGAGAGCTACTGGCGAGTGATGGGTGTTTCTGGGCACGGATTCTTCCCCAAACGTTTTCCTTGGCACCCATTTACTTTCTTTAATTAAAACCAAATGAATAGAAATGTATTTCCAGAAGTGCTTCGGGCGCTCTCTTCCCTCTGGATGCGTTAAGACAAGACGCCGCAGGGCAGGGCGGTGTTTTCCTTGGGAGTGTTTCGACTTGCCCAGAACACACAACATGAACGAGAAATGGGGATCTGCAGGATGTTTGGGGTGGGAAAGTCAGTATTTAGTGAGCCTGGCAACCCCTTGTGAGATTGTGCCCGTAACGTGCTCCCAAACGTCCAGATGTGCTCAGCAACATCAGCAAAAAGTGGTCAGTTTTTGGTGGGCAACAGCTGGACTTGGGGTGCTAAGGACCCTCCGGCCTTTGTGTCTTTCCGCTTTGATGCATCTTCCACCAGATACACACAACCAGTGCGTCCCTCTTCAGAAAGGCAGAACACACACACACACACACACAATCCGTTAGAGGTTGGCGCACAACAGCTGTCAGCAGCCCTGTACAAAGCTGCTAAGGACTTGTAGCTTAGCAACATCTGGAAGATAAACCTTTCCAGTTTCTGTGGAATATTACGGGGATTATTTTACGTAAAATATTTAGATCCCTCTTTTTAGTTATACAAATTCCCAAGTCCACATTTCTTACAAGTGCCTATTTCAAAGACATCAAAGGAAGGGAGGAGGGGAGGGGAAAGAGAAGGAAGGAAGTTAGGAAGGAAGGAAGGAAAAAGGAGGGAATGGGAGGGCGGGAAGGAGGGAGGGAAGGAAGGAAAAGGAGAGGATAGGAGGGTGTAAAGGAAGGAGGGGGGACGGAAGGGAGAAAGGAAGGAAAGAAGGAAGAGAGGGAGGGAAGTGGAGGAAGGAAGGTAAAAGAGGATGGGTGGAAGGGATGGAAAGAAGGAAAGAAGAAATGAAAGAAGGAAGAGGGAGGGAAGTGGAGGAAGGGGGAAAGAAGGAAGAGAGGAAGGGGTGGAAAGAAGGAAGGAAGAAAAGAAAGAAGGAAGAGAGGGAGGAAGTGGAAGGAAGGTAAAAGAGGATGGGTGGAAGGGCTGGAAAGAAGGAAGGAAGAAAAGAAAGAAGGAAGAGGGAGGGAAGTGGAGGAAGGAGGGAAAGAAGGAAGAGAGGAAGAAAGGAAGGGACAATTAGCTATTTCAGGTAGTTTTTAAAAAATTACCCCAGCAAACTTTTTAATAAGTAATCTATTAATACAGCCAGATGCCTAAAAGATAACATTGAAGAATCCTAGAGATAATGCAACAGCAGAATCTTCCTTTTGAGGGAGGAGAAGGCTGAGCATTGGAGAAAGATTTGAAAAGGAGCAGACTGATGTAAAAATTCAGGGACTCTTCATGATCTTACTCCCATATTATTTACCGTACTTCTATTACTCCAATGATAGGATTATGGTCCGGAGGCTACACCAGAATGTTGTGAAAAGCCAACGTGAAATCTTAAGTTATTCCAAATGCAGAACCTGACTGTGGCCTTGACTTCGACGGAATTTTTGGATAAAGGAAACCAAGCGTTATTCTCATTCCCTGAGAGCCTCCATAAATCATTTCCCTTCTCTTAAAACAACAGAGCGGCCCTTTGTGAGCGGGTCAATGGCAATCTCATCTTTGCCTGAATTCATTTCTGGAAAACTCCCGTATCTGTTCAGCCTCTTTGTGTTTTGCAGAAGGAAGGAATTCAAATAGACAAAAAGCCAGAGCTCTATTTCACTTCTGGAAAAACAACAATAACAACAACAACAACAACAACAACAACTCAGCAGAAGAACAACTGATCAGAATTGTAGTATTTGAGAAGGAGTGAATTCTGCCCAGAATTACTTGTGCCAGGAAGATTCAACCCAGTGGTCTAAACTTTTTTTTAAAGTTTGTTTTTACAGAGAAACAGAGTTTGGGGGTGGGTGGGTGGGTGTTACAGAGAAAACAACCGGGATTGAGAAAGTTACATCCATCCTCATGGTTTTTTTTTTTTTTTAAAGAAATGGAAAACTTCCTAGTTAATAGGCAGAATTCCCTAACGCTGTGTTGATAGCCAATCCACGCTTTAAGATGTGTGAATTTCAACCCCCAGAATTCTCCTGGCTATGGTTTCAATGGGAGTTGAAGTTCAGGGGTCTTAAAGTTGCCAAGTTTGAAAAAACACTGTTGTGGCCCATCAAAGGGTCCCTTAGCTTTCAAGTGAAGAGGCTCTGCGTAGATGGTGACCTTAAACACACACCTGCTCTCTGTCTGTTTGTCTCGCTCTCTCTGTCTCTGTATCTCTCACTGTTTCTCTCTCTGTCTATATCTCTCTCTTTCTCTGTATCTCTCTCTCTCTCTGTGTCTCTTTCTGTGTCTCTCTGTCTCTATCTCTCTCTGTGTGTGCTCTTTCCCTCCCTCTCTCTGTATGTCTCTCTCCGTGTCTCTTTCCCTCTCTGTCTTTCTCTGTCTCTGTCTCTCTGTGTGTCTCTTTCTTTCTCTTTCTGTCTGTGTATCTGTCTATGTGTGTGTCTTTCCCTCTCTTTCTCTGTCTCTCTGTGTGTCTCTTTCTTTCTTTCTCTGTATCTGTCTCTGTCTCTCTCTCTCTCTCTGTGTGTGTGTGTCTCTTTCCCTCTCTCTCTCTCTCTCTCTGTATCTCTCCCACTCTCTGTGTGTCTCTCTTTCTGTGTATCTCTGTGTGTGTGTCTCTCTCTCTCTTTCTCTGTCTGTCTGTCTGTCTGTCTGTCTCTCTCTCTCTGTCTCTCTCTGCCTCTGTTTCTATATGTCTCTCTGCCTCTTTCCTTCCATCTATCTCTGTCTGTCTCACACACACACACACTGTATATTTGTAATTTGATTATTTGGGGGGATTTGCAAAAGGACCCCTGATGCCTCTGATTTCTTTAACGAAAATGCTCCCTAAGAGTCCTTCATTCCCCTGAAGCTTCACATATAGAAAAACAACATCCGGTGTGATTTTAAAGGAAACTTTGATGGGGGGATGTACAGCTTTCTCCCTTCGCATCCGGAGTCCCTCTTAATGCAGTGCGCTTCCCTGGCTGTTCTACGCCCCCCCCCCCCCCGCCTTGGCAATTGTTCCCCCGTTGTAGAAAAGGACCCCATCAGCATCTTTTCTTGCCTTCTTCCTTGCTAGAGATCCCTCTTTGTGCATGGTATAATTGCCAAGCAATAAATATTTAATGGATCATACCTGAGAACAGATCATCGTCAGAGGGTGGCGAACCTGGAAGCCTGAATAATTCCAGTTGTTCTCTGTCTTGCTTTTCCTCTCATGTAGTTACCAATGGTAACGGGGGGAAAATGAGAGAGAGAGAGAGAAAGGGAGAAAGAGAGAGAGAGAATATAAAAACAGCATATTAACAAAATTGTTGCTCAATTAAGAATCAACATTATTCTTCAGGAATTAATGTACTTTCGAAATAACTTTTAACTCTGTTTCTCCTTTCAAGCTTGAAGAAGATATAAAAATATTGAACTTTTTAAAGTTTTAGAATCACAGGGTGTATACTATTTTTCTCTTACATACCTGTGCTGTATATTTCTTCAGCCAAAATCACTTTTATAATTTTATAATTCCAATTTAGAAGAATGCAGGCAGCCTGCGACTTACAGCTACAAATCAGGATCTCCGTTGCTAAACAAGGCAGTTCTTCAGTGAGACACACCTAATTTTAGGATCCTTTTTTTTTTGCTACCCTGTTCAAGCGAAAGAACCGCCGTTCTTAAGTGATTCATGAGGTCGTTAAGCGAAGCCGGCTCCCCCAGTGGACTTCGCTTATGGGAAAACTTTGCGGTGGGAAAATTGCAAATGTCAATCATTGACCTCAGGAGGCTGCAACCATTGTAAACACATGTTAGTTGCCAAACATTCACATTTTGAGCATGTGACACCCCCTCCCCCACAGCTGTGACGGTCTTAAGTGTGAGGATTGATTGTAAGTTGTTTTTATCCCAATGCCATTGCAACTACAAAGGGTTGCTATAAATAAACAAGAACGTTAAGCCAAGAACTGCTTGTAATGTTCTGTGAACAGAACAGGGGGAAACAGACGAAACAGTTTATTTGGTTTCACCAGCTCTCTCTCTCTGGGCCAGGGGTGCGTTCCTCCCAGATTGCATCGGTTTGGCTGAACCGGTTGTGGTTTGGCGGCCTGGGCCTCTGGAACCGGCAGTGCCACGCCCCTGAACCAGTTCCCCAGGCAGCCCCATTGGCGCCACCATCTTGTTTTTCACTTCCGTGCATGCGCAGAAATATTTTAATTGCACTGCGCATGTGCCTGCAGCACGCACACGAGCGAGCCAGCAGTAGTGCCTGCTGGCACCCACCTCTCCTCTGGGGCACAGTGACAATATATCTGCTGGAAAAAAAAAACTCCGTACTGGCGACAAGAAAGGCATCGGGCCAGTAAACATTCAGCTCCATTCAGTTGCGCAGACTCCACCCTGCAACGGATTATGGGGTTATTAAAGGAAGATGAGTTAAAAATAAGATAATTTAGCTGACATTGTTGAATTGTTCCTTACTCTTAAAAGAGTTGTGATGTGTCTTGCTCCTGTACCAAGGTTTTGTTCCATTTTGCCGGCTGCCCAGCACCAAGATATCTGTTTATATGCCAGGCGGTGGCTTTGCACAAGTGTATAAGAATCCCGTGAGCCGATAAAAGGAATAAATTCTACATGAATTTACCGCAGGCAGGATCGATATTTTGGGTGTGATTAAGCATGGATTTGCTGTCCAAAGTGATCTATTTTATCATGTCACTTATATTATGAGTAAGATTATTATAATGTGGATATTGTGGTGTGGGAGTTTGACCTGCTCCCTCTACAAATCTTGGTCAGTTCACCCCTTCCCTTGGGGAGTCACGTTATTGATGGAGAATTTAGTGCGGACACCATCTGGGTCTTGAACCGTAAATAAAATAAGAATAATAAAATAAAGCACAATCCCGTGAACCCTGACTTGAGTTCATTCAGTCTTTCAGACCTAAATGTATTATCACCACCTGGTATCTCAAAATCTCGAAGCAGACTCCTTGTTAAAAAGTAAAAAAAAAAAACGTTCCAATGAGATCGCGCTGATTGTCAAATAGCTGATTATGGCAACTTTTAAGTTGAGTTGAGTTGAGTTTGAGTTTATTATATTTCTATGCCACCCTATTCCCCGGAGGGGACTCAGGGCAGCTCACAACCAAGTCAGGGGGGAGGTACAAATAAGAAAAAAGAACACGAAGAAAACAATACTACAATTTAAAACACTCAACAACCATACCATTCGAGAGGGAACAAAAAACTCATTAGCCCCAGGCCTGTCGGAACAGCCAGGTTTTAAGGGCTTTGCGGAAGGCCTGGAGGGTGGTGAGGGTTTGAATCTCCACGGGGAGTTCGTTCCAGAGGGTCGGAGCAGCCACAGAGAAGGCTCTCCTCCGAGTGGTCGCCAGTCGGCATTGGCCGGCAGATGGAATTCGGAGGAGGCCTAATCTGTGGGATCTGATCGGTCTATTGGAGGTAATTGACAGCAGGCGGTCTCTCAAGTACCCAGGTCCAATACCATGAAGGGCTTTATAAGTGACGACTAGCGCCTTGAAGCGTATCCGAAGACCAATAGGCAGCCAGTGCAGCTCGCGGAGGATAGGTGTAACGTGGGTGTACCGAGGTGCACCCACAATTGCTCGCGTGGCTGCATTCTGGACCAGCTGGAGTCTCCGAATGCTCTTCAAGGGCTGCCCCATGTAGAAAAACTTTTTTAAAGCATTTTTCAAAATGCTTTTTAAAATGCTTTAAAAAGTCGGGAGGTTCCTGCGCAGTGCGCTCACTCACATTGCTACTGAACCGGTAGCAAAAGTAAGTCAATTTCACCCCTGGACAAACATATCATGAAATATTGAGCTGTGCAAACCCATCTTATGCCTGAATTCAACCAGAGCCCTAAAATTTAGTCTCTGGAGCCATTTTTGTAGCCACCCCACCAGCCTCTAGTTATCTGGATAAGCATTCTTAGCATCCCAAGCCAGCTGGAAGTTGCAGACAACTGCAGAAAGTTGGTCCGAAAGAGGTGGGAGGAAAAATTATTGTACAGCTTGAAGAGTAACCAAATAGCATTTAGGTTCCCATGATATACTCCTAACAGTTAAAATTCCCTTGTGACAGTTCGGTAGCGAAGCAAAATTAATACTAGAGATGGACACCAAAAAACAATGGAACTAGCACTGCTGTTTTCAGTTCAAGTTGCCAGGAAGGAGAAAGAAATTAAGAAAGAAATTAAGAAAAAAAGAAAGAAAGAAATTAAGAAAGAAAGAAAGAAAGAAAGAGAAAGAAAGAAAGAAAAAGAAAGAAAGAAATTAAGAAGAAAAGAAAGAAAGAAATTAAGAAAGAAATTAAGAAGAAAAGAAAGAAAGAAATTAAGAAAGAAAGAAAGAAATTAAGAAAGAAAAAAAGAAAGAGAAAGAAAGAAAAAGAAAGAAAGAAAAAAGAAAGAAAGAAAGAAATTAAGAAGAAAAGAAAGAAAGAAATTAAGAAAGAAATTAAGAAGAAAAGAAAGAAAGAAATTAAGAAAGAAAGAAAGGAAAGAAAGAAAGAAAGAAAGAAATTAAGAAAGAAAGAAATTAAGAAAGAAAAAAAGAAAGAGAAAGAAAGAAAAAAAGAAAGAAAGAAATTAAGAAGAAAAGAAAGAAAGAAATTAAGAAAGAAAGAAAGGAAAGAAAGAAAGAAAGAAAGAACTGCATCTTCCACCACAGGGCAACATCTTTGTATATTTTTCCCAGGTCATTCATTTCCTGCCTTCACGGGAGATGTGACGTCAGTGGAAATCTCGGTACAGCTGAAGAAAAGAAGAATCGAACTGAAGTCGGATAAACGTTTAAAAAGGTTGCTGATTCCCACTTCTATTTTTTGAAGTGGAGAATGCTCTAGGCCCGTGATGGCGAACGTATGGCACGCGTGCCACAGGTGGCACATGGAGCCTATTTGCTGACACGCCAGCCATCAGCTCCGGTGCGCATGTGCACGTCGGCCAGCTGATTTGGGGCCTTCCCGAGGCCTGTGGGAGGCCGTTTTCGCCCTCGGCAGGCTTCAAGAAAGCCTCGGGAACCTGGCGAGGGGCCGTGCGCGCATGCACAGGTGGGTGGGGAGGATTGAATTGGTGTGGCACGCCATAAGAAAAAGCTTCGCCCTCACTGTTCTAGGCCAGGGGTTGTCCAACCGTGGCAAGTTTAAGACTTGTGGATTTCATCTCCCAGAATTCTGCTGAAGTCCTCAAGTCTTAAAGTTGGCCAGAGTTGGAGATCTTGTTGTGGACAAATGAAGCGTGAGCGAGCAAGAGAATATATGTATAATTCTGTGTCCGGGTACGCTTCAAGGTGCTACTTGTCACCCATAAAGCCCTCCATGGTAGTGGACCTGGGTACTTGAGAGACCGCCTACTGCCAATCACCTCCACTCGACCGATTAGATCCCATAGATTAGGCCTCCTCCGAGTCCCATCTGCCGGTCAATGTCGACTGGCAACCACGCGGAGGAGAGCCTTCTCGGTGGCAGCTCCGACCCTCTGGAACGATCTCCCCGTGGAGATTCGTACCCTCACCACCCTCCAGACCTTCCGCACAGCCCTTAAAATCTGGCTATTCCGTCAGGCCTGGGGTTAAAGACCCTAACCCACCTGAATAGTATGAATGTTGTGCTTTTTAATGATGTCTTATGTGTTAATGATGTCTTATGTGTTAAGAGCCGAGGTGGCGCAGTGGTTAAATGCAGCACTGCAGGCTACTGCTAGATCAGCAGTTCAGCGGTTCAAATCTCACCGGCTCAGGGTTGACTCAGCCTTCCATCCTTCCGAGGTGGGTAAAATGAGGACCCGGATTGTTGGGGGCAATATGCTGACTCTCTGTAAACCGCTTAGAGAGGCCTGGAAGGCCTATGAAGCGGTATATAAGTCTACTGCTATTGCTATATTAATTGTTTGTTTCCCCTCCCCTTTTTCGAGTTGTAAGCCGCCCTGAGTCCCCCCAGGGAAAAGGGTGGCATATAAATAAACTAAACTAAAAACTAAAACTAAAACTCTACACTTGCCTGCAAAACGATTTCCTGAACAAAGCAACTTTTAAAATCCAGTCGGTTCAGCGTTATCAGGGCATGACACCTCCGGCCAAAAAAACCTACCCTTCTCACTCTGAGTTTAGAGGAGTTTCATCCGACAAAGCTTTGCTGGGAGTTCAGGTTGAAAAGAAACAGCTGAATCGGTAGAAATCGATTCATTCAGTGCCGGAAAAGCAAAAAGCTCGTCCCCCGTCCCCCCGCTTGCGAATGAAAAGCACAAAGGCACAAAATGGGAGGGGCGGGATGGGATCTTCCCAGCGTCTGCTTTCATCTGCATCAAAAGCGATGCTTCAGACTGGATCGCAGCCAATCGATGGAGCCGCATTGGATCTGAGTCGCTGTGGTCCCCTTGGAAGGACGACAGACGGATCACTTCAAGATAGCCGTGCTCCGTGCATTAGATGAAGTGAGACACCAGGGCACAGAAATGTAGGTCTTTTAATCATCATCATCTTCTTCTTCTTTTAACGACCCCATAATCCCCTGCTGGGTGGAGTCTGGGCAACTGAATGGAGATAGGAGAGTGTTTTAATGGCCAGATGCCCTTCCTGTCGCCAATGCGGAGTTTTGTTCAGCAGAGATATCCTCAGTGTGCCCAGAGCAGAGCTGGTATTCTACCGGTTCGGACTGGTTTGCTGGAACTGGTAGTGGAAATCGTGTGTGCTGACATTTGGGAAGGTAAGTAAATCCCACCTCTGCCCCAGAGAGAGAAAAACACCTGCCTCCACCTAGGATCGAACTCACAGCCTCCTGATTGCAAGGCGAGAGCTCCACCTCTAGGCCACCGCGCTACTCCTAGTGTATGTCTTTTAGGAACATGCATTAATCTGAAAAGGTGCTATCCGTAACCCCAAGGTGATTTTTTTTTTGCAAGCAGCAATTGGACTTTCTGGTTTTTCTTTGAAAATATATCACTTCTCCTCCAAGAAGCTTCCTCAGCTCTGACTGGATGGTGGGGAAGGGAAGGACTGATACTCCTTGGGAAGAGAAATGGCCATCGGCATCCTTCCAGAGCAGTGTTTCTCAACCTTGGCAACTTGAAGATGTCCGGACTTCAACTCCCAGAATTCCCCCAGCCAGCGAATGCTGGCTGGGGGAATTCTGGGAGTTGAAGTCCGGACATCTTCAAGTTGCCAAGGTTGAGAAACACTGCTTTAGCATTTTAGGGTTCGCCATGATTTCAGAGAACACCCAGCCAGACGGTCGCAGGGTCCCAGGGCCACATGATCCCATTGTGTGACCTTCTGATATGCAAAGAAGTCAGATTCACTCAACAACCGTGTTATTCGTTTAAGAACTGCGGTGATTCGCTTAACAACAGTGGCCTAGAAGGTTGCAAAACGCAGCAAAACTCACTTAACGGATGTCTCGCTTAGCAACACATATTTTGGGGTCCATTGTGGTTGTTAGTCGAGAATTATATGTACACAAGCGAGCACACTCTCACAACACAACTGGATGTCCACTTAACAGCCATTCCCTCCCAAATATCATTTGAAGTCCTCGCGCCCTCGAGAGATTGGAAAATTGAAATTGAAATTGAATGAATTTATATGCCACCCAATCCCGAAGGACTCCGGGCGACTTACAAAATACAACTCTAAAAAAAATAAATTAAAATTAAAAATAGGGAGGAGAGGCAGATTGAAAAAGAAAACACATCATGCACTCAATCTAGGCGTGGCTGAATCTCATTGAAGGAGGCATTTTCCTTTTCTGTCTATTCCGAAGGAATCCCGGCAGATCGGATTCCCAGAAGAAGAAGAAAGCTCAGATAATGGTGACATTTAATCCGAGTCCTATAATTGATGTTTCTGCCTGGAACGGAAATAAACTTGGGATGGGTTAGATTAGAACGGACTGCGGAATGGAAAATCCTGCTCCTTGGAATGCTGCTTCAGGCCTCCCACGATACAGAGAATTTATTTTCTGCTGATATTTTTGATGCTCCGTTCAGAGGCTGTTGTCTTTTTGTGGTTCTTGGTCTGAAAACAGCAAACACAAACTCACAAAACTGCTCTAAGAAATATAGCATGGCATGACTATATGGAGCACATCCGCCCCATTCTTCACCCAGGCGTTGGTGGATGTTTTTAAAGAGGGATGCAGCTGTAATGAATCTCCCGACTTGTCAGTAACTAGCAAGATACTTATGACTTCGGGAGTTTTGCAATGCTGCAAACATCTTTTATCCTTGTCAAGCACAAATAAATCTGCCCAGAAATGAGTTCATAAGTTTGCCCCTGCGTCAGTTCACACAATGCTTTTCCAGGATTATCTCCACTTCCGAGGTCCCCAGATAATACATTCACACGGAGAACAAAGTTCAAACTAAATTAACCATCTGGAAGTTACAGGCATGTTAACTTCCACCTTAATTCAACAGGCATGTTGGATTAACTAGTCAACCATGTTAATTCAGCAGGCATGTTGGATTAACTAGTCAACCATGTTAATTCAGCAGGCATGTTGGATTAACTAGTCAACCATGTTAATTCAGCAGGCATGTTGGATTAACTAGTCAACCATGTTAATTCAGCAGGCATGTTGGATTAACTAGTCAACCATGTTAATTCAGCAGGCATGTTGGATTAACTAGTCAACCATGTTAATTCAGCAGGCATGTTGGATTAACTAGTCAACCACGTTAATTCAGCAGGCATGTTGGATTAACTAGTCAACCACGTTAATTCAGCAGGCATGTTGGATTAACTAGTCAACCACGTTAATTCAGCAGGCATGTTGGATTAACTAGTCAACCACGTTAATTCAGCAGGCATGTTGGATTAACTAGTCAACCACGTTAATTCAGCAGGCATGTTGGATTAACTAGTCAACCACGTTAATTCAGCAGGCATGTTGGATTAACTAGTCAACCACGTTAATTCAGCAGGCATGTTGGATTAACTAGTCAACCACGTTAATTCAGCAGGCATGTTGGATTAACTAGTCAACCACGTTAATTCAGCAGGCATGTTGGATTAACTAGTCAACCACGTTAATTCAGCAGGCATGTTGGATTAACTAGTCAACCACGTTAATTCAGCAGGCATGTTGGATTAACTAGTCAACCACGTTAATTCAGCAGGCATGTTGGATTAACTAGTCAACCACGTTAATTCAGCAGGCATGTTGGATTAACTAGTCAACCATGTTAATTCAACAGGCATGTTGGATTAACTAGTCAACCATGTTAACTAGTTCAACTAACTAGTCAACCAAGTTAATTCAAAAGGTATGCTGAATTAACTAGTCTTCTACTGGAGTGGTACCCCCCAAATGTCAACGTTTTAGCCAATCGCATTGCGAAAGAAGGAGAAGGAAAGATGAAGATGAAGTCGCCAACTATTCGCCCGTAGAAATGCCTTCTGAAAGACGCAGTGGCCAATATCGTGGCTGCACCAACACGGATGTGACCCAGGCCCCTCTTGTTTGTTTAACGCACCGACATGGCCGTAGTCCTTATGGTTACCGTCTGCGGGTGGTTTTCGAGGACATTTTCTTTTTCTTTTTCCAAAAAAACATTTCCTTTGTGTTTTGCTTTATAGGTTCCCCACGAACAACATCCCCAGCCCGTCTTCGCAACGATGTCTTTCCTACAAGCAGACAGTTCTTTTGTTCGACTCCCGTCAAGAAGGGGCAATCCGCTCTCTCCTCCTTGGCTCCATCTGCAAAGTATTCCCGACGCAACCGAAGCCCCAGCCACGTTTTTCTGATTTCTGAAGCTCCGCAAAGGGAAGATGCCTCCGGCCTGGCCCTGGTTATAGGCAGGGAGGCCTGGAATTCACCAAGAGAACCAGACCCAGCAGAGAGAGAGAGAGCTACTCGGGGGAAAATGCAAACCAGAGGTTGTCTCCTCCGCTTGAAATGGGTCCCAGTTCCTGAGAGCCCTTTGTTCGAGGTTTTGCTTTGGGAGGAAATAACAAGTACAGGCAAGTCCTCGACTTGCGACCATAACTGAACCCCAATTTTCTGTGGCTAAGTGAGATGTTTGTGAATCCCTGCGATTGTTAAGTTAGTAACGTGGTTTTGTTACGTGTTAAATCTATATTTGGGGACAAAGAGATAAAGGTAGAGTACTATAGATCCAGTAGGGACGCGGTGGCTCAGTGGCTAAGACACTGAGCTCGTGGCACGACAAAACCGCGGTAGACTAAAGCGCGCCCGATTAAAGCGCGTACCTGACGTCATCAGCAGCGCGACAAATACGACCGCGGAGAAAAAAGGGCGCTTTAAAAAGCGCTTTTAAAGCAAGCCGATTCACGTAAAGGTAAGGGTTAGGTTTAGGGTTAGGTTTAGGGTTAGGTTTAGGGTTAGGTTAAGGGTTAGGGTTAGGTTTAGGGTTAGGTTTAGGGTTAGGTTTAGGGTTAGGTTTGGGGGGGTTAGGGTAAGGTTTTCGCGTTAATTTTAACTTTACCGCTCACAGCGTGATGTTTTCGTCGCGCTGTGATGACGTCAGGTACGCGTTTCGTCGAGCGCGCTTTAGTCTACCGCGGTTTTGTGGTGGAACCCACTGAGCTTGTCGATCAGAAAAGCCGACAGTTCGGCGGTTCGAATCCCTAGCGCTGCATAATGGAATGAGCTCCTGTTACTTGTCCCAGCTTCTGCCAACCTAGCAGTTCAAAAGCACATAAAAATGCAAGTAGAAAAATAGGAACCACCTTTGGTGGGAAGGGAACAGCGTTCCGTGCGCCTTCGGCGTTGAGTCATGCCAGCCATGAGACTTCGGACAGCACTGGCTCTTTGGCTTTGAAACGGAGATGAGCACCGCCCCCTAGAGTCGGGAATGACTAGCACATATGTGCGGGGGAAACTTTACCTTAGTATAGATCTATTTCAAGCTATTTTAGTCTCGTCAGCTAGCCATACCCTTTCTGGGATTCAAACCCAGGATTCTTGTTTTTTGTTTGTAATGAAATGATATGACAATAAGAAAGACACTGAGTTTCCAAACAGCCTTCTAATGTATTTGATTTTGATTAAAATCAAAAGAGATGGTAGCACTTGGCTGGACTTTAAGAAATTAAGCAGGCTTGTAGCTGTTGATACTTGTATTGGAGTCTATCAGCAGACAATCTCAAAATTGTAGATTGGAAAACATGTTGGGTTTTTTTTAAATCCCCAAATAAGTGAATAGTAAACTATTTCTGCATTGATTGTGTCCCCCACCCCACAAAACCCCCCACCCAGAGACAAGCTGAAGCTAAAGGAAGCACGATTCATTTTTTTATTTTGACCCTAGCTGCCTGTGGGTCAAATAAACACAGACATATTATCTCCCCATCGGTCCAGGAAAAAGTCCCGGTTCCTCTGGCAGGAGAAATCTTTGCAAAAAAAGGAAGAAAAAGATAAAGCCATATTGGGACCCATGCAACCTGGGGCGGGCTGGCAGGAAGGAAGGATGGGCTCGGTTCATTTTGAAGGCTCTTTTGAAGATTTAAAGAGGAAATGGCAAAACAACAACAACCATTTATTCATTTATCAATGAATAAAGCACAAGGTATTGGAGCCGATGGTTTCCATTTTTTAAAACTACCGGTTTGCTCGAACATGCTCACGCCGCTTTTCTGTGCATGTCACACACTCACACAAAATTTCCTTGAATTTTCCATGAGATGATGTTTTAATCAATTCCAAATATACAATAATGTCCCATATGGATGTCAGGTTTCTTGTATGTTCTCTTGAGCTGATTCAAGTGGAGCAAGGAATAGAATAGGGCAGAATAACAGAGGACCTTGGAGGTCATCTAGTCCAACCCTCCAGCCCCCCACCCAAGCAGGAGACCCTATCCTGTCTCTTCTTGAAAGCCTCCAGGGATGAAGCTCCCACAACTTCTGAAGGCAACTTTGGTTCCATGGGTTGATTGTTCTCACTGTCAGGAAATTTCCCCTTCCTTTCCCTTTTCCTCTGCCTTATAGAATGCAGAATAACAGAGCAGGAAGGGAGCTTGTAGGTCATCTAGTCCAACCCCCTGCTCAAGCAGGAGACCCTACACCATTTTTAACAGATCGCAATCCAGCCTCTTCTTGAAAGCCTCCAGTGATGAAGCTACCACAGCTTCTGAAGGCAACTTCTGTTCCGTGGGTTGATTGTTCTCACTGTCAGAAAATTCCTTATTTCCAGGTTGAATTTCTCGTTGATCAGTTTCCATCCATTATTCCTTGTCTGGCCTTCAGGTGCTTTGGAGAATAGCTTGACCCCCCCTCCTCTCTGTGGCAACTCCTCAAGTACAAGGGGACGGGAAATTTTGAACCTTATGGACTTCAACTCCCAGAATTCATCTGGAGAGTTGGCTGGGGAAGTCCCCAGGTCTTAAAACTGCCAAGGTTGGGGGGCACCTCCCTGAACTAGAGCCTTGCTCCAACCTGACCCAATCAGGAGCAGCCAACAGCTGTGTATGTCCTCTCTTGCCTCTTCCTGCTTCTCGCAAAGCCCTCTTCAAATCCTTCCTTGCCGTTCCTTGTTCCAGAATTGCTTTGAAGGGTTGGACTTGAACAGTCTGAGCACAAGACTTGTGTGGCTCCATCTCGCACAAGGCTGAAAAGAATATGGGATATAGGATCATTCAACTCTATCCCACGATGTCCTTGTCCAATCTAGGGTCCTCCTAGTGGGGTCCTAGATAGAACTACAATTCTTCTACAAGGGCCGATCTTGTTGCAAACCTGCTAGCAAGCTAAATACCGAGGAAATGCTCCAAAAATCTGTAATTGAAATCCCGTTCCTGAGAGAAGGTTAATTCCGTTGAAATCCTCTTGGAATGGATCCAAGTCTATCATGATGTTATTTCATGGCTGAGCCAGAGATTATGCAATGTTCTTTCAATCATCCTGGGCCATGAATCGGAATGAGGCTAAAACATAAGGAAAACAGCAGAAGGAAGGTCATTGTTCAAGTAACGATAACGTTCATTTGTTTGGGAATGGGTGAAGGCTAAGGAAACGTATGTCGTTTTCATAAATCATCATACAACGTGTTTCCAGGCCTCCAGCAGCAACTAGGGAGGAAAACGGCTAATATTCATGATTAAATATTAGATTAGAATTCTCACGTTAAACCCAGAACTCTGGTTTTATCGTTCTTCAATATTTTTTTTTCTCAGGAATCAAGTTTTTGTTCATCTCTCTTCTTGCTTTTTTCCCCCAGATAATACTTTGCGTTGCTTTTAGCTGGATGTTCAGTCTAATAGGATTCTGTATGGATTATCCTGACAATATATTTGGGGAAAGTCAATTGGGGGATGGGAAAAAAAGAGACATTCATTGTGAACTTAGATGAACCTTTGGAGTGTTGCCATAACGTTTTCATTAGTGAAAGTAATCATATCAGGCAAATAATGCTGTCTATTAACTTTTTCATCCTCTGGTAGGAGATTATGCTCCTTGTGGTACAAATGTTATTTTAAAAATTCTGGTTTTTTTTCCCCCTCCAGCCCCTGGATGGATTTATGTCCATTCGTGCACGTGTCTCTCTGCGTGAATAGGTATATTCGGAATTTGGCTGATACAGGTAGTTCTCAACTCACGATTGTAACGGAGCCTGTCCATTTATCGTCATTGTCAGCATCAACTTCATTTAGTAATCAGGAAAGAAACCACTCAACTCCATTTGAATTGAAATCAAGTGTACTTTTACTAATTACAAACGAACAGTTGCAAAGCTAAGCTGAATCTGGTTAACTAGGCGTGAAAGCGAAGAATATCATGTATAGGTCAACCCCCTCCCCTTGGCACCCCAGTCCATAGTCCAATTATAATTCACCCAACTGTCAGGTGGGAGATATCTTCAAAAAACATCACCAGGGTGGAATGCTGGACAGTTAACCTTGGCGGGAAACTCCCTCCCTCCGCATGCGCAGTAAGGTGGTCAGGACAGTGTCTAGAATCTTCCTCCAGCACATTATGATTCCCCTCCCTAATACCATTCCCCCCCCTCCCTGTTACAATGGCAGCTGAAGCAGCAGCAAGCGGAGGCTGACAGTCATGCTCTGTGACGGTCTTAAAACAGATTCTCCATGTGACCGGCCGGATTTTATGAACCTTTTTTTGCAGTGGTGGCTTAAGCAAACGCAAAAGCCCTAAAGTGAATGCTACAGTAAATGCTAAATACACTCAAAACCGTGGAAATGATAGTAGATTTTAGGAGAAACCCCCCTATACTACCAACTTTCACAATACTAGACAACACAGGATCAACAGTAGAAACCTTCGGATTCTAGGTTCTACCATATCTCAAGACTTAAAATGGACATTTAATATCAGAAACGTCATCAAAGAAGCACGACAAAGAATGTTCTTTCTGCGCCAACTCAGGAAGCTCAAACTGCCCCAAAGGCTGCTGATTCAGTTCCAGAGAGGAAGGATTGAGTCTTGTCATCTGCACCTCCATCACTGTCTGGTTTGGCTCTGCAACCCAACAAGACAGACACGGACTTCAGAGGAGAATCAGAACTGCAGAAGAAACAATGGCTACCAACCTGCCTTCCGTTGAGGACCTGTAACACTGCAGGAGTCAAAAAGAGGGCTGTGAAAATATCTACAGACCCTTCACATCCTGGACATCAATTGTTTCAACTCCTACCCTCAAAACGACGCTATAGAGAACTGCACACCAAGACAACTAGACACAAGGACAGTTTTTCCCCAAACACCATCCCTCTGCTAAACAAATAATTCCCTCAACACTGTCAATAATTTACTAAGCATGTATTACTATTCTTCTTCTCTTTCTTCCTAGTAGCCATCTCTTCCCAATTATGACTATAACCATGTTGCTTGTATATTTCAATTTATATTGTTTTTATTTGTTTCCTAGTACAATTTGTTTGCTTATTAGTAACCTTGACTATCACTTAAGTGTTGTATCTTTTTATCCATGATGAATGTACTTTATTCTAATCCTATTCTATTCTATTCTATTCTATTCTATTCTATTCTATTCTACTCTACGCTACGCTACGCTACTCTATTCTAATTCTATTCTAATTCTATTCTAATTCTATTCTAATTCTATTCTAATTCTATTCTAATTCTATTCTAATTCTATTCTAATTCTACTCTACAGTCGTTAAGAGAATGCCATGGTCATTAAGCAAATCTATTGTTTGCTATGGGCCATTTTTTACCCCAAATCAGAAATGAATGTTGGTCTTCAGCAAAAAAATAAATAAATCATAAATCCATAAATCATGGACACAGGACATCGGATGTTGCAAACAGGAAATAAGAGCCGAGGTGGCGCAGTGGTTAAATGCAGCACTGCAGGCTACTTCAGCTGACTGCAGTTCTGCAGTTCGGCGGTTCAAATCTCACCGGCTCAGGGTTGACTCAGCCTTCCATCCTTCCGAGGTGGGTAAAATGAGGACCCGGATTGTTGTTGGAGGCAATATTCTGACTCTGTAAACCGCTTAGAGAGGGCTGAAAGCCCTATGAAGCGGTATATAAGTCTAACTGCTATTGCTACTGCTATTGCTATAAAAAGGCAGGCTGGTTACTGAACATCTAATATCCAGCCTTTGAAAGTATCGGAAGTGGGTTGCAAACAGCCCGGGAGCTGTGGGGGGGGGGCATCATAGGTTTAAATGATCACTAAGCAGCCAGTCTTAAATAGAGGACTACCAAGGAAACACCCTCTTTATAAAGATAGCATTATTTCTGTGACTTCTATGTAGAGGTGATGTGTCAGCCAGAAGAATCTATGGGTTCCTTAGGTCTTTTCAAAGTTGGAAAATAGCCAGAATCCTCAAATTGACATTTTGATGACATTTTTAGTACCCTTGGATTGAATCTCAAGTCAGAAATGAGACTCGAATGGAGCATCTTTCGGGATAACTTCTCTGCGTTGATTCCACCTTCATGCAGTGCACAGAACTTCAGAAAGTCTTCCCTCTCTCTAATTTTTCAAAATGAAAAACCAGCCTTTGATGAGTTCTCTGGTCTCCGTTGTATTTGCCATTTGGCTGTGGAAGAATTAATTCCTTAGTACATCAGTGGCTTCTCTTTAATTAAAGGACCGACTGCAGTGTGCAGGAAGATTATAGCCCATCGTCTTTGGTGTAATCTCCACACACGGAGGCTGCTGATTGCGGCTTTATTACATGCTAGCAAAATGCCCGTAATGATGGGATGTGAACGGGAGGGTGGGCTTCCTCTTTTGGACCACCCACTGTTTCAGGATAAGTGGCACGTTGGGCCCTCAACGTCTCCTCATTCCATGAATCAGAAGATATAAGCAGCTTCCTCTCTTGGCTTTCCTCCCTTTCTGTCTCCAAAACAGGACGGGTGAAACGTGTTTTTTTTTTAAAAACACCCCAAGCTCAGTTTCATATGGAGGAGAACCAGTTTGGACTAGCAGTGAAGGCACCTGGCTAGAAACCAGGAGACCGTGAGTTCTAGCCTACCTTAGGCAAGAGAGCCAGCTGGGTGACTTTGGGCCAGTCCCTCACTTGTAAAGATAAGGCTTAATACAGAATAGAATAGAATAGAATAGAATAGAATAGAATAGAATAGAATTAGAGTAGAATAGAATATAATAAGAATTAGAATTGAATAGAATAGAATAGAATAGAATTAGAGTAGAGTAGATTAGAGTAGAATAGAATAGAATAAGAATTAGAATAGAATAGAATTAGAGTAGAGTAGAATAGAATTAGAATTGAATAGAATTAGAATTGAATTGAATAGAATTAGAGTAGATTAGAGTAGAATAGAATAAGAATTAGAATAGAATAGAATAGAATTAGAGTAGAGTAGAATAGAATTAGAATTGAATAGAATTAGAATTGAATTGAATAGAATTAGAGTAGAGTAGAATAGAATACAATAAGAACTAGAATAGAATTAGAGTAGAATAGAATAAGAATTAGAATAGAAGTGGAGTGGAGCAGAGCAGAATGGAATAGAATATCAGAGTTGGAAGAGACCTTGGAGGTCTTTTAGTCCAACCCCCTCCTCAAGCAGGAAACACTACACCACTAGCTGTAGCACAACTGTCGCACAAGCTATACATCACATTTCGAACCTTTTTCATCACTGAAACGATCTGTGGTTATCACGCAGGGAGAGAGATTGGAGCCAAACTTCACCATATCCGGGTTAATCATCGACACGGAGAACTATTTGTTAGGGAATCTTCCAATTGTGGAGTTCATAAGGAGAACCTCATGGCTGGTCTAGGGAAGAGAAGGACCAGGGGAGACAGGAGAGCAGTCTTCCGATATCTGAGGGGCTGCCACAGAGAGGAGGAAGGGGGTCCAACTATTTTCCAAAGCACCTTTGAAGGCCAGACAAGGAATAATGGATGGAAACGGATCAAGGAGAGATTCAGCCTAGAAATAAGGAGGAATTTCCTGACAGGGAGAGCAATCAACCCATGGAACAGAAGTTGACTTCGGAGGTTGTGGGAGCTTCATCACTGGAGGCTTTCAAGAAAAGACTGGACTGCCCTCTCTCAGAAATGGTGTGGAGTCTTCTGCTTGGGCAGGGGGTTGGACTAGATGACCTCCAAGGTCCCTTCCAACTCTGTTAATCCAATCTAAAGAAATAGCTCGTTCATATTTCCTATCAACGAGAGGAGAAAGGGAAGGGCTCTGGGATAAAGATGCAAATATGGATGAAGTTCATTGATTCCATCTACTTCCATGCATGATGGACCAAATGGACTCCCATTTACCTGTACAGTTTCAAACATACTGATTGTGCCCTTCTTCTGTAACAGGACTCTGGATCACATTATCCAGGGCACTGAAGGAAGGAAGTTCAAACATCAAACTATTCATTTTTGTGTGTGTGAAAAAAAGACAGGGTGATGAACTCAGAAACAAGGATGAAGAAACCAACTTAGAACTAAGGAGACATTTCCTGACAGTGAAAACAATTGATCAGTGGAAAAACTTGCCTCCAGAAGTTGTGAATGCCCCAACACTGGAAGTCCTTAAGAAGATGTTGGATAACCATTTGTCCGAAGTGGTAGAGGGTTTCCTGCCTGAGGGGGTTGGACTAGAAGACCTCCCAGGTCCCCCCCAACTCCCTTATTCTGTTATTCACTTTAGCATCATCCTACTTCAAGCTTTGGAATTTGTGGATAATGTTGGTGTTAGGAAGTGATTCTACATTTGACTTATAATAGTGTCTTATGGCCATTATTCACACTTAACGACCATTACAGCATCTTTCCGGTCACGTGAACAGAATTTAGACGCTTGGCAGCTGACTCATATTGGTGTAGGGTTTCCTGTCTAAGCAGGGGGTTGGACTAGAAGACCTCCAAGGTCCCTTCCAACTCTGTTATTCTGTTTAGCATCATCTAACTTCAAGCTTTGGAATAGGAATAACAACTTTATTGTCCGTTTGAATGTACGCCAATCAGCACACATCAAAGTGAAATTTCGTTGGGTGTACCTGAATAAATTTTGTCTGGTTCAAATTGAACAATCCTGAAAACTTGCAGAACTAATGGGTTAAATCTGGAACAAAAAAGAAGAAAAAAAATGACATTTCTGCAGAATGCTGCGAAAATGCAACTATTCCAATGGTTCTTGAAATGTTAAAACGACATGGAAAGGAAGCAAATATTCTGTATTTTTTGTATGCTTGTAAGGAAGGAAATCCTGTGGTTGAGCCAGAACAATTAGAATCAGGAAAGAATAATTCTATTCTTACATTAATCCAAGTATCCTCTATCCTTCTAGTCAAGGAACAATAGGCAGATGCCTCCAGCTTGTTTATAAAGCATTATGTAACGCCTGGCTTAACTGCTATGCTCAAGTAACAGAAGTAAAGAGCTTTTTTTTTTAATTTAAAAAAAAGAGGAAATCCATTATGGTGATGTGTATCTCAATTCTTTCTTTAAAACAACCGTCTGGCTTAGGGATGGGAAAATATTCCATCAGATGTAAAAATGAATTCAGTAGGAAAACACTACCAACCGACAGCACAAAAATACCGTTTAAAAACCACAGTGATAGATAGATGGATGGATGGATGGATGGATGGATGGATAGATAGATAGATAGATAGATAGATAGATAGATAGATAGATAGATGGATAGATAGATAGATGATAGATAGAGGTGATAGACAGAGATAGATGGATGGATGGATGGATGGATGGATGGATGGATGGATGGATGGATGGATGGATGGATGGATAGGCAGGCAGGCAGGCAGGCAGATGGACAGACGGATGATAGATAGATGATAGATAAATAGATAGATGATAGATAAATAGATAGATGATAGACAGACCGAATAATGTTATTGTCACTTTGAATGTTTTTTTATTAAAAACATATTTTTATTTCATTAAAATGAAATGTCATTGCCTACAGCTCTCAAAGGGTCACCACCTCCAATATATAGAGCGAGGTGGTGCAGTGGTTAAATGCAGCACTGCAGGCCACTTCAGCTGACTGCTAGATCAGCAGTTCAGCGGTTCTAATCTCACCGGCTCAAGGTTGACTCAGCCTTCCATCCTTCCGAGGTGGGTGAAATGAGGACCCGGATTGTTGTTGTTGGGGGCGATATGCTGACTCTGTAAACCGCTTAGAGAGGGCTGAAAGCCCTACGAAGCGGTATATAAGTCTAACTGCTATTGCTATATACTACATAAACACGACCAAATAAATAAATACTTACAAAATTATGCACATGCCCACATATATTTCATGACACAGAGAATGAGTGAAGACCCTAATTTTTAAAGAGACCATTTGCAGAAAACTAGCTTCGAAATGACTAGGAAATGGCTCCTGGCTGTATCTTCCTCCCCTAGAAGTTGAAGCTCTGGACCTAACAAACATTAGGAAAGATATTTCTCGCATTCCACCAAGCTCGGTCTTCAAGGAAAGTGGATAACAGAGGACCAGGGGTTATCTCCCACCCATCCCTATCTTCCTACAGGGACAATATAATATGACACCGCCTTGCACAAGTTGTCTACCGCCTGAGTAAATAATCATTGGGTAAATTGTCATCTTCATTCCCAGCAACAATTGATCTGGGAAAGAAGGTAAGGAGGACCAGGCGTGGTTTGTATTTTGATAGGAGACAGCCTGAAGATTGTATGGCTGGAGGGTAGACAAGGAAGGAAACAACAACAACAAAACTCCACAACACGGCAACGAGAAATCACTTCAGTCTCATAGCCAAGAAAACTTTTTCTGAAAGTCACCCTCAGTCTTCACGCATGACACAACTTGGTCAGACAGTCTAAGAATTGAATGATTCAAGTCCTAATCAAGGATCGAAGAATGATGAAGGTAGCATCTAAGAACATAGGCAGATCCAGGTGGAGTGGGTTTGGGGGGGGGGTTGGTTTTTTTTTTTAGAATTAGTGTGTTCTTGCTGGATAAATTCAATATTTATTGAGGAAGTCCTTTAGGTTTCGCTCCGAGGACTTCCATCACGATTGGTATAAAAATGGATTTCTTTGTGGTCCTAAATCTTTGGAGAATGGAATTAGTCAGTTGGAAAAAGTGGGTAATTGCCTTGTTACCCCTTTAAAGGTAGATCTGATTCCCCTTTGAAATGAATTGTAGAGCAAGCCGCTTTGAAAACAGACTAATGAAAGATGCATGAATTGAAGAAGAAAAAATAGGAAAGGAAACGTTGACAAAGGTACCAAGAGTTCCAGGCTTTAAATTATTGTTACTTCTGAAGAGTAATGTATTGGGACAATTCTGTTATTCCTTGGCAATGGAAATTGAGAAGAAAATGTGATCTTTGGTGAGCAATAGCTCTTAAATCCACCCACCCCCCGCCACAGAATGGGTTAAATGTAATCTGCCTCCCAACACGTCAATTTTTAATTGTGTTTTCTGCTTCTCCCCATCCCCTCAATTAAGGATTTCCAGAGTAGCAACCGCTGGGAGTCTTGGTGTTTTCCCAAATTCCCACCAACCTCGTCCAGTTTAAATATTCAGTCCAGCAGCTAGAATTCGACCTACAGCAGACACAGACCTCGGAGGAAGAGGACTGGTTTCCATTCCCCGAAAATTAGGTCAGTCTACAACAGTGGTTCCCAAACTTGGCAACTTTAAGACTTGTGGACTTCAACTTCCAGAATTCTGGCTGGAGAACTCTGGAAGTTGAAGTCCACAAGTCTTAAAGTTGCCAAGTTTGGGAACCATTGGTCTACAAGAAGACGACCTTTTCATGTGCCACAAGAATAGAACGTTGTTGTTGTTGTTGTTATTATTATTATTAGTCTGATGGTGTTACAGATATTGTTGCAGGATGGAAGCAGATCCAAGTAAAGCTGCCTTCCGCAATTGACTGATGGAAATTTTGTCAATGCCTGTGGCTGTGATGAAGGACCTCTGGCAAGCGGAGCCATATTTGGTGGCACCCCAGCCATCAGCTCCGGCATGAATGCCGGCTGATTTTTTGCCCTTCCAGAAGGCCAGGAGAGGCCGTTTTCACCTTTCCCAGGCTTCAGGAAAGCCCCCCAGAGACTGAATGACAGTGGTTCCCAAAGTTAGCAACTTTAAGACTTGTGGACTTCAAGTCCCAGAATTCTCCAGCCAGCTCTGCTGGCTGGAGAATTCTGGGAGTTGAAGTCCACAAGTCTTAAAGTTGCCAACTTTGGGAACCACTGCTGTATGATGACAATGATTGTAGCATCATCTTGGTCCATCGGAATTCAAATGCTTCTGTTATGCTCTATTTCACAGTCCATTTAATCACCGTTCCAAGTTACAACAGCACTGAAAAAAAGAGACTTGGGATCGTTTTTTCACACTTAACAACCATTACAGCATTCCTATCGTTAAAATTCAGACGTTTGCCAACTGATTCCTGTTTATGACGGTTTGCAGTGTCCCCAGGGATCCCCTGATCCCGTTTTGCGACCTTCTGAGAAATAAAGTCGATGGGGAAGCCGGATTCACTTAACAACCAGGTTACTAACTTAAGAACTGGGGTGATTCACTTAACAACCACGGCAAGAAAGGCCGTAAAATTGGGACAAAACCCACTTAACAAATGTCTCGCTTAGCAGCAGAGGTTTTAGGCTCTCAGTTGCCGTCGTAAGTCGAGCACTGCCTATCATTGATCTGTTGCCAGGCACGCCAGCCAAGCGTCAACCTCCATTTCTACCGTGAAATAAATAAAACAGAACATCGGTCAATTGTGATCGAAACAGAAAAAGAGAAACGCGGAAGAGGAAAAAATGATTTTGTCAGCTTAAGGTGGAAAAGCCATGCACAGATTTTCCGTCTATCTTTTGGATTCGTTCCCTATTCTCCCATCTCCTTTCTATTTGTTTTTTGTTTTTAACGTTTTTTATTTTTTATTTTTTAACATACGTATAATCCAAAGTATACCATTACATAACAAGTATTTTTTTAAAAATAAAATCATTTAATATTATATCAATTTCTCTTACCTTGAAACCATTTCATTTGCTCTTCTGCTTTCCATGCACCCTATTATAGTCTGTCTCATCTTCAACCTTTCCCCTCTCCCTACCACCTTTCTTCCCTCTGCCACCCCTCTCTTTTCTACTTCCCCCTTGCTCTCTCCCTCTCCTCTCCCCTCTTTCCACACCTTCCCTCTCTCCTTCTCTTTTCTTCCCTTCTGCTTCCCTCTCTCCTGTCTCCTCTCCCTCTCTCCTCCTCCCTACCTCCTTTCTTCCCTCTGCCCCCTCCCTTCTCTCTCCCTCTCCTTCCTCTCTTTCCACACCTTCCCTCTCTCCTTCTCTTTTCCTCCCTTCTGCTTCCCTCTCTCCTGTCTCCTCTCTCTCTCTTTCCTCCTTTCCGCTATCGAATTTGCATGGTGTCTTTCAGCATCTGAGCAAGCTCCATTTAATATTAGTGGCATTAATAATTATATTCCAGGAAATGTTTTCCACATTACTAATTTTACATACCTTCTCCTTTTAAAGGTACACTTATATACAGGTTCCATTTATTCCTCCCCCCCCCCAAAAAAACCCCCCACTTTTTTGGCCGAAGTGTGAGCCGGTTCAGGTTTCCCGCTATCCAGATAACACTATTACATAGTTATACATCATTAAGCGCCCATACTTTTTAAAGTCCCGTGTTATAATTTTAAATTATAAGAGCCGAGGTGGCGCAGTGGTTAAATGCAGCATTGCAGGCTACTTCAGCTGACTGCAGTTCAGCAGTTTGGCTGTTCAAATCCCACCAGGCTCAAGGTTGACTCAGCCTTCCATCCTTCCGAGGTGGGTGAAATGAGGACCCGGATTGTTGTTGGGGGCGATATGCTGACTCTGTAAACCGCTTAGAGAGGGCTGAAAGCCCTATGAAGCGGTATAGAAGTCTAACTATTGCTCTAACTATTGCTAAATATATATTGTTAGGCGTATTTCCAAGTTCTCCCTCCATATTTCCCCCCCCCCTATTTGTTGCGGGATCTATCCTCCTGTTTAGCAGGGAGAGGATTCCAAAAAAAGAAGTCAAGAAGGGGAGATGACAACTATTTGATCACAGCCCTGTCCGTTTTGATGTCATGACGACCCAGGTTAAAAAGGAGGAGTGTGAGGCTGTGTCCATATCTTCAATTTTTAGAATCCCTTGTCTGCAAGGATAGCGGGCCGACTTCCTGAAATGATGCGAAGCTTAAAGTCCAAACAAATAACATTTTGCAAGGTTAGGCTTGGATGTTTCTTCCCCCCCCCTTTCCCCTCTTTAAAGAGGAAACAGCTTCTCCGTTGGGATTTCATTTGTGTGGGATTTCGAGTGTTTCCTGCGGTTCATTTAATATGCACATAAAATCAGTACCACATTACTGCCTAATTGGCAAAGGGAATATTTAATGCACGCAGACAATAAGCATTCTTAGCATAACACGGACACAGAATCGAGTGGGAAGTCTGCACTGAATGAAGAAAAATCCATAAGTTCCATAATAATATTGGTTTCCTCTCTGGGCAGTTGTATCATTCAGACGTGGCTGCATGCACACGGATGTGAATGCACCACCACAGTCAGACCAAATTATCTGCACAAGATTTCCAGAGCATCTGTTCACACCCTGGAGTGAAGTTAGTTTGCATATTTGAGTGTTAAGATCACTGGAAAACTGAGAATGAAGTGCCTGTTACATTAATGGAAATACAGCGGAATATATTCATGAGAGTGCAGAATAGAAGCTGAAGGGAAAAACACTATTAATTTGCCGACATTATTAAAACGACACTTAATCTTCTTGCTTATTAGATAATTCAAGAGGCAGCTATGGGGAGCGTATTCTCCTTGTTCTAGATTGTTAAAAATCTCATTCAGACTTCGTTTGCAACATTAAACATCCCGAACGCAGATTAACTGGTTTGGCTGGTACTCGGTCTATAATTTAAAACCTCAAAATAAGGAGTTTCCAACTTTTTGCACATATGTCAAAGTTCAGTTTGAGAATTTTTTAAAAAAAGGTCATGCTATTACTTGTCCGGGTTTAGAACAAATCTGCCTCATTGGTGCATTTTTATTTTATTTATTTATTTTATTTTATTTTTATTTGCAATTTTGCCCAATTGCATAGTTTTTTAAAAAAAATTCTCTATATATTTTATAGATATTTAGAATATATATAGACACACAAATATTTATATCTATAGAAATTAGGGAACTTCCTTCTTATTGGGAAGTTTTTAATTGCAAAGTTCAAAGAACTAGTGGATTTCAAATGCTGTTTAAATTTCAGCTGATGACTTGGATTGAAAAATGGAAAATAGATAGACCGTTTTTGGATGTGAATTAAATAAATTCTTCTCCATTCATACTGCTAACTAAATCAAGAAGGGGAGAAAACTGTGCTTTTTCCTATAAATATCTGTTTTGTCCATTTCTTTTCCAGAGATCTTTAAAACTAATGCACGACTGGGTCAAATTATTATTTTTCCATTAGTGATGTACATAAAGAGCTTTGATGCCCTTGATGGAATTCATATATATTGACTTTTATAAACATACCCTGTGGATATTCTTCTTAATTTCATTGGAGAGGATTATCTGAAGTATCCATCTTTTGATTTGCTTTTTTAAGAAAAGCCAAGGACAGCTGTTTAGCAGGAAAAGTAGAAGGCAAGTTGAACTATACAAAGGAATGAAATCTAAACCCATGAGAATTAATTTACCTCACAATAAACAATTCATGCACTTGTCCCAAAGGTGCTTTTTCAAAAGGCAATTACTCTTCCTTTGTTTTTCCTTGAAGAGGTTTCGCTTCTCGTCCCAGAAGCTTCCTCAGTTCTTCAGTTCAGTTCAGATCAACTCAGAACTGAAGAAGCTCCTGGGATGAGAAGGGAAACGTCTTCAAGGAAAAACAAAGGAAGACTAATTGCCTTTTGAAAAAGCACCTTTGAGACAAGTGCATGAATTGTTTATCCTGGGGCAAATGAATTCTCCTGGATGACTGAGAATCTCCACAGACCAGTGTTTCTCAACCTTGGCGACTTTAAGTCCTGTGGACTTCAACTCCCAGAATTCCCCAGCCAGCTATGCTAGACTTAAAGTCGCCAAGGTTGAGAAACACTGCCATAGACAGTTCAGACATTTCTAGTGTAGTATCTTGCTTGCATTTCCCACCTGATCTGAACATCACCAAGTAGCAACCATTCCTTTTATGGTGCCACAGCTCTGTAATCTGCTTTAAATAAAGGCTCTGAAGGAAAGCATTTTATAGCCATTATATATCAAAGCATTCATTAGCTTTTCTGGGTGTTGGAAAACTCTCAGCTTCTCCTACAACATAGCAAGGGAACATGGGATGCATTTATTCCTACCTAATAATTGCCTTTTGCCTGTTTATATAATGATGTCACCCAAAAACAATCATATTCATAAACTATGGCTTTGATACAGAAGCATTTATAGCATCATTCTTAGGTGGCCGATGTGGGTAATCGTTGGAATGTCACAGCAATGTTTATCCCCCATGACTGAGGATTGACCTATGTTTTTTTTTAATGTTAAATTTATGTTTTCTTTTTTTTTTTGTCTGGAGGGGATGATAAAGTTTCAAATTTAAAAATCATCCTCTCGAGCTATTTAGTTGAAGGGTCAGAATTTTATTTCTGCCCCCCCCTGTTCCAATTTTTGTTCCGTCCCTCAGAAAAACACGAGGTGCATCAAAAGTCAGAATCTGCCTGGCAACCCTCAGCATGAGTTACCTAGGGGAAGAGAAGATGCACTTACCTTTGGGAATTTTTTTGTATATTAGGCTTGACGAGGGGTGTTAGATTCTAAAGTAATATGATTGCACGTGTATACTGTCTTCTCTTATTTTTTCTTTAAAACTAAGATATGTTAAGTATATTGATATGGAAGCATAAATACCATCAACATAGAATGGAGTTTGCTCAGAAGCGGAAATACACCAATGAGAGGAAGAGTGGGAAACAGAAGGGAGAAGAAAGATGGGAAGAGAGGGATAGGAGAGAGGAAGAGTGGGAAACAGAGAAGATAGGAAGAGAGGGATAGGAGAGAGGGTAAGGGGGGAAGATGAGGAGGATAAGGAGGAGTGGAATGAAGAGAGAGGAGAAGGAGAAAGGAAGGGGAAGTAGAGTAGGAAAGGATGATGGAGGGAGGAAAGGAGGTAGGAGAGAGGTAGAAGAAAGAGGTGTATGGAGAGCAGAAGAGCCAATAATGGGTTTTTATCTTTCTGGGAGTTGATGGCAAGAGGAACTGATGTAATTACTACTTAATACAATATGATACTGGCTATGTAATAGTATACATATGATTTATATGTTATGAAAATGGAAAATAAAAAAAGTATTTTGGAGAAAGAAAAAAGTTAAGAAATAAAAAAAGTCAGAACCTGCCTGGCAACCCTCAGCGTGAGCTACCTGGGGGGAAGAGAAGAGACACTTACCTTTGGCACTTGGATGATGGAGGGTCTCGGGATTTGTGTAAGGGCCGCAGTTGGGTCACGTCCCAAGGTTTCCCCAGGGAACAGAGGTGAATGCAGAGGCATAACAGCCACGGGTGGGACCCCAACACGCCTGCTGGCATTGTGATTTGCAGTGTTGCGTCCCTCCGCGCAATGGCTGGGCCTGGAGACTTCGTCTGCAGGTGCATCTCTGTGGAGCCTCAAAGTGTACCTGGAAGGTAGTGGCTGGCCACAGACGGCGACCTCTGGATCCCACTTCGGTTGCTCTTCATGGGTTAGGCAGTTGGGCTGGCCTTGATTGACAGGTGCGCTTTCTGTCACACTGCCGAAGCAGCTGAGCAGTGTCGAGCAAGGAAACGGATGCATCTCGAACGCCGGGAGACCGCAGTTTTTATCCCATAGCAACACCGGGATCCTTCTCAGGAGCTTAACAATCCTAAAATGGCTCTAGAAGGAAGACCTGGAGGCAGCTGAGGAGGTGTCCACCATAACTCTTCCATGACCTGAGATCCAGGAGATTTCATTGCGTCGGGAATGGCGGGTGAAGAGTCACAGAATTCAACGGCCCGTGTGGCATGGCTCCCTTGGGTAGAAGAAGCACCAGGACCATGGAAAAGGTTCAGGAGGGAGGTGCAGAACGGGGAGATTTCAGAAAGGGGCCATCTCGCCAGCAAGCTCAGGTGACAATCCGCAGCCAAACAGATGCTACCTGAGCAGGTATGGCTTACCTGGAGTCTCAAGTTACATGGCTGGAGTGGCAGAAACAAACAACAAAGGCTTGTCTATCTTTGACAACATGACAATAGCATCGCCAGGGCCTTCTCGTTGCCCTCCTTTCTTCCGAAGGCCCAACACAACACAACCCGTGACAAGTTTATTGCAACGTGGACGGACGTCACTTTCTTTTGGTGGAGGTTCTTCCTTCCATTTTCACGATCTGCTCAACACCTGAGAAAGCTGCAGGTGCACGCAGGTTTTTTCTCTCCCCAGTTGGCAAATCACAAGCGGAACTTCTTAGATTGAGGTTCTCCCAAGATGGGATTTTAGCAATAGCAATAGCAGTAGACTTATATACTGCTTCATAGGCCTTTCAGGCCTCTCTAAGCGGTTTACAGAGAGTCAGCATATTGCCCCCAACAATCTGGGTCCTCATTTTACCCACCTCGGAAGGATGGAAGGCTGAGTCAACCTTGAGCCGGTGAGATTTGAACCGCTGACCTGCTGATCTAGCAGTAGCCTGCAGTGCTGCATTTAACCACTGCGCCACCTTAGCAGCTGTCCTATTTCTCCCACGTCTTCTTCGGTTGATTTTGAAACCGCTCTCCGTCTCTCGGAGAACGATGAACTTTTCATAAAAGCCCAGGTCAACTATCCCTGACTTCGGGCTACAGCAAGTAAACTTACCCATTGTTACTTCCCCCAGGATTGTCAGAGGGTTGAGAAATGACTCTCGGCCGAGGTGATTTTTCTCGAGGACATTTTAATATTTCCATTTGAACAGCTGAAGAACACCAGAAGCACCCAGACAATTTATTCAAGCCTTTAAAACAGGGTTAGCAAATCCAAATCCATCAACCAACCCACTTTGACCCAGGTTTCTTCCTGCAATGTCTTTGCAAATGTTACGGCTGCTTTTTCTTTCATTGGCTGATGAATCCACAGGGTTAAATAAAGAAACTCCCCTTCTGAACTAGGTTTCATAGACCTGGGAAACTTGGATGATGTTCAATGGCAAAGATTTGAAGAAACTCACAATCCCCTCCCTGCTTTTCGCCTTCAATGGCTGTTTCTCAGGGAGCAGCTTGGCTGCCGGCCCAGAAGGTTGGATGGATCCAAACTGTTTTCCTCTTTTGACCGAGTCAGCAGTTGAAAGGTGAAATGTTGGCCATCTCCTTCCTTCTCCCTCCCTCCCACACAGACACACACATCTATCCATCATCTCTATTTCTCCATCATGCCTGTCTATCCTCTATGTGCCTATCCTCTCTCCGATATCTATTTCTTTCTTTCTTTCTCATTCTTTCTTTCCTTTTTTCCTCTTTCTTTCTGCCTATCTTCTATCATTTCTATTTTTCTTTCTTTCTTTCTTTCCTTCTTTCTATCTCTATCTATTTCTCTATCATGTGTCTTTTATCTGCCTATCCTGTTTCTTTTCTTTCCTTACTTCTTTCTTTCTTTCTGCCTATCCTCTATTATTTCTCTATCTGTCTATCATCTATTTCTCTATCATGTGCCTTCTATCTGCCTATCCTCTCTGCTATCCTTTTCTTATTTCCTTCCTTCTTTCTTTCTTTCCTTTCTTTCTTTCTTTCTGCCTATCCTCTATTATCTCTATCATCTATCTATCTATCTATCTATCTATCTATCTATCTATCTATCTATCTATCATCTATTTCTCTATCATGTGTCTTCTATCTGCCTATCCACTTTCTGCTATCTATCTATCTATCTATCTATCTATCTATCTATCTATCTATCTATCTTTCTTTCTTTCTTTCCTTACTTCTTTCTTGCTTTCTTTCTTTCTGCTTATCTATCTATCTATCTATCTATCTATCTATCTATCTATCTATCTATCTATCTATCTACCCAGCTATCTATCATCTATCTATCTATCTATCTATCTATCTATCTATCTATCTATCTATCTATCTATCTATCTTTCTTTCTTTCTTTCTTTCTTTCTTTCCTTACTTCTTTCTTGCTTTCTTTCTTTCTGCTTATCTATCTATCTATCTATCTATCTATCTATCTATCTATCTATCTATCTATCTATCTATACTGTATCCTGTATCTATCATATACCTATCCTCTATTTCTCCCTCTATCTGCCGATCATCTACCTATCATCCATCCATCTATATGTCTGTCTGTCTGTCTGTCACCTCTATCATCTTTCTCTCTCTCTTCCCCCTCTCTCTTTGAAGCAGGGAGAAACTAATAAAAGATTCTGTCGAGTTTCCCCTTCCAGTCCAAGGGACTCTTACGTGGTGGTGATGACTGCTCCCCCCCCCCCGCCCCCCTCGGTACACAAAGGACATTCCCATGGAAGGCAAAGCAGGTGGCGTTTCTTGTCCTGGCAGGGGTACCTGATGGGAAGAGACAATCCTGGCCAGATGGAGGGGCACCATGGAAGCTCCACCCTTCATGCAGGTGATGTCAACACCTGCATAGAAGGGGATTTGCATTGCAATGTGCCCTCTGACACACACACACACACACACACCTCAAGATCAGCATTTCCAGGCAGGGATGGGTGGAGAAAAAAAATAAGTAGGGGCCCCCACCCATCTGAGATCCAAAGAGATCCCCTGCCCAAGGTGGAGGCAGGATTGAAACCTGGAGAAAGCATTTCTTACTTTGACCTCCCCTGCCCTCCTCCCGCAGTCTTCCTCCGTTCTTCGAGTCAGTTCATCCAACTGCAAAGGATTCTACTATTTTCTTTCTGTGCTTTTCCTTGCAGAAGCCCTCGAGATCCATGCAGTTCTGGTAGCAGTTTCTTCGGAAGTTTAAGGGCTTAAGGGCCGTGTGGGAAGCGTTGAGGGGAAGCGTCATCCCTCAGAGGTCAGTTTTAGCCGGAGGAGCTGCGTGGTTGGGAGCAACCTCTTTAATCAGGTTCACAAAATCGGTCTTTTCAGCACACGCCCTGCAAACTTCTCCCCAGCTATCCAGGATCTTCTTCAGCTCCGCCACTCTCATCTTGGATAGGTCGACCGAAGTTAAATCCAGTTGCCTTTCTGTAAAAGCACATAAGCCAAGTCAGATATCTACCAACACACACACACACACACACACACACACAAACGTATGTATGTATGTATGTATGTATATGTATATATGCATATATGTTTGTGTATATATATGTATGTATGTATGTATGTATGCATGCATGTATGTATGTATTGTGTCACAACCCCTGGTATGCCAAAATATGGGAGGAGGCCTACTGCTTCCTTTCTCTGTCTATCGGCTCGTCACAAGAGACCATCACGACAGAAACCCAATATTTTTACTGTTGTCTTTGTTACATTTGTCTTGCATTTGTGCTGATAAATAAATAAAGGGAGACGAATATAGATCTATTTCAAGCTATTTAGCTCTCATCAGCTAGCCATACCCTTACTGGGAATCGAACCTGGGCTGTATTAACTGCCTGATATGTAATACAGCCCAGGTTCGATGAGAGCTAAATAGCTTGAAATAGATCTATACTAGTCTCCCTTTATTTATTTATCAGCACAAATGCAACACACACACACACACACACATACACAGACACACCAAACCAACTTGCTATGATGAGCCTAAAAAGTATGAAGAACGGCTTCAGGAATTGGATATGTCTAGTCTGATGAAAAGGGGCAACAATATTTGAGGGGCTGCCACAAAGAAGAGAGGGTCAACCTATTCTCTAAAGAACCAGAAGACCAGACAAAAAGATGTGGAGACTCTAGAAAGAGTGCAGAGAAGGGCAGGAAAGAGGATCAGGGGACTGGAGGATAAAACATATGAAGAACGGTTGCAGGAACTGGGTGTGTCTAGTTTAATGAAAAGAAGGACCAGGGGAGACATGATAGCAGTCTTCCAATATCTCAGGGGCTGCCCCAAAGAAGAGGGAGTCAAGCTATTCTCCAAAGCACCTGAGGGTAGAACAAGAAGCAATGGGTGGAAACTAATCAAGGAGAGAAGCAACTTAGAACTGAGGAGGAATTTCCAGACAGTTAGAATAATTAATCAGTGGAACAGAAGTTGCCTCCAGAAGTTGTGAATGCCCCAACACTGGAAGCTTTTAAGAAGATGTTGGACAACCATTTGCTTGAAATGATATCCTGCTTGAGCAAGGGGTTAGACTGGAAGACCTCCAAGGTCCCTTCTAACTTTGTTATTCTGAAGGCTGCAGAAACAGTGAAACGTCCAGAGAAGATCACAAGGCCTCATAGCAACAGAGCCACCTTCCATGGTGATTTCTCAACCTTCGGGGAATTCAGACCTTCTCCCCATTCCAGGGATGGCCCCACACCACACCCAGGAAGTGGACGGAAGGGTGGGGGATCATGAGCCTGAAGCGATCCCTCCTTCCCTCCCTCCCTCCCTCCCAGAGGTCACCTCACTGACAACCTGATGGAATGGTTGGAGGAGAAACAAAAGGAATTGTAAGATGTTTGTGACCTCCCTATGGTCAACTAGAAGATGCCACAGGGAAGCTGTTTTCTCAATTCATTGGCAGAACTCCTCATTCTTTTTGTACATGGATCTTTTAGCATCATGGAGAAGAAAGTTGCTTTGAGTAGCTCACATCTTCCCAAACGTTTCTCCTTGGATCATTCCACGTCTTAGGTTTTGAATGCAAAAAGCCTCAAGTGGTGTGGTGTCTCCTCACGTGGAAATAATTAATAACGTGACTCTATACACAGACACACACACACAGCCTCACAAATTGTTCTCATTCTCCTTTTCTTTTCTCCATGCAGTTGGGTTACCCTTCTTAGTGGAAAATGCCAAATCCTGTGGAAAACTTTAGACCAACTCAAGGAGTCTTGCATTCCCTTCTCATAGTTCCTTTAGGTTTATATTTCTGGGCTGAACATGTGGGCACGGATAATATTTGGACAGGCCTGTGTACAGATGTTTAGAATTTTGCTAATACAATAAGTAGAACCACTACCTTCTCTCTCTCTTTCCATCTTTTCTCTCTCTCTTCCTCTCCCTTTCTTTCTCCCTCTTTCCATCTCTTCCTTTTCTCTCACTCTCCATCTCTTTCTTTCTCTTTTCCCTCTCTTTCTCTCCCTCTTTCTTTCTCCTTTCTCCCTCTTTCTCTCTCTTTCTTCCTCTCCCTCTCTCTTTCCATCTTTTCTCTCTCTCTTCCTCTCCCTTTCTTTCTCCCTCTTTCCATCTCTTCCTTTTCTCTCCATTTCCATCTCTTTCTTTTCTCTCACTCTCCATCACTTTCTTTCTCTTTTCCCTCTTTCTCTCCCTCTTTCTTTCCCCTTTCTCCCTCTTTCTCTCTCTTTCTTCCTCTCCCTCTCTCTTTCCATCTTTTCTCTCTCTCTTCCTCTCCCTTTCTTTCTCCCTCTTTCCATCTCTTCCTTTTCTCTCCCTTTCCATCGCTTTCTTTCTCTTTTCCCTCTCTTCCTCTCCCTCTTTCTTTCCCCTTTCTCCCTCTCTTTCTCTCTCTTTCTTCCTCTCCCTCTCTCTTTCCATCTTTTCTCTCTCTCTCTTCCTCTCCCTTTCTTTCTCCCTCTTTCCATCTCTTCCTTTTCTCTCCCTTTCCATCGCTTTCTTTCTCTTTTCCCTCTCTTTCTCTCCCTCTTTCTTTCTCCTTTCTCCCTCTTTCTCTCTCTTTCTTCCTCTCCCTCTCTCTTTCCATCTTTTCTCTCTCTCTCTTCCTCTCCCTTTCTTTCTCCCTCTTTCCATCTCTTCCTTTTCTCTCCATTTCCATCTCTTTCTTTTCTCTCACTCTCCATCACTTTCTTTCTCTTTTCCCTCTTTCTCTCCCTCTTTCTTTCCCCTTTCTCCCTCTTTCTCTCTCTTTCTTCCTCTCCCTCTCTCTTTCCATCTTTTCTCTCTCTCTTCCTCTCCCTTTCTTTCTCCCTCTTTCCATCTCTTCCTTTTCTCTCCCTTTCCATCGCTTTCTTTCTCTTTTCCCTCTCTTCCTCTCCCTCTTTCTTTCCCCTTTCTCCCTCTCTTTCTCTCTCTTTCTTCCTCTCCCTCTCTCTTTCCATCTTTTCTCTCTCTCTCTTCCTCTCCCTTTCTTTCTCCCTCTTTCCATCTCTTCCTTTTCTCTCCCTTTCCATCGCTTTCTTTCTCTTTTCCCTCTCTTTCTCTCCCTCTTTCTTTCCCCTTTCTCCCTCTCTTCTCTCTCTTTCTCTTCTCCCTCTCTCTTTCCATCGCTCTCTCACAAAACTCACAAAAACACACAGACACACACACACACGGTTAAAACGTATAAAGCTAAAGTTATCTTTAAAAAAAAATAGTACACTTCTAAAGGAAACAGAAGTCCTTTACCTGCAATCCCAATCGAGTCCAAAATTTCTGTTGCTAAGTAAAACATTTGTTAAAAGAATTTTGTGCCAATTTTACGAATTTTGCCCCAGCGGTTAAGTGAATCGCTGCAGTTGTTAAGTTAGTCACACCGTCATTAAGTGAATCTGGCTTTGAGCTTTGTAAAACTGCCACTAAATGAACTATCGTAAGCCAAGCATTACCTGTGCAAGGCAGGTGCCCTACATACAGGTGGTTGGAGACTTGACGGCAGACAGAGAAACCTTCCGGACAATGTTGTATGTGTGGCACTGTTGTTTCTTCCACAATCACAATCTTACAAATGCCTTCATGGCACCTTTGCAATCACAAGGGAGGGCAGGGCAAAATTCACTTCACAAAGGTTTCCCTTAGCAACGGGGAAGGATGTGCTCAATTGTGGTTATAAGTCAAGGACTTATTGTTACTTATTAATGGCTCAACCGTCTTGTTGGTGTTTAAAGTATCTTATTGAACGGCACCAAGACAGAGTTATCTTTATAGGACAAGCTTTTCGATGTGACACAGATTTAAAAAAAATCAGGTGGAGCATTGATCAAGTGCTTGAGGTCAACGTGTTGACTGCTTTCAGAAGATCCCTCTCGGCGCTGATTGGCTGGCTGTCCTCTAGGCTAGGGGTCTCCAACCACAGCCCCTTTAAGCCTGGTGGACTTCAACTCCCAGAATTCCTCAGCCAGCAAAGCAATTGGTGCATCGGTGCACCAATGGTGCTTTTTTCAAAAGGCAGCTGGACTGTTCCTTGAAGTCATTTCGCTTCTCATCCAAGAAGCTTCTTCAATTCTGAGTTCAGTTCGGTTAGAACTGAAGAAGCTTCGTGGAAGAGAAGCGAAACGTCTTCAAGGAAAAACTAAAAAAAGTCCAGTTGCCTTTTGAAAAAAACACCTTTGGGATAACCGTGACCTGGAGGACGAGGCATCCCCATGGACATAGGCCCCAAATGCACTTTAAAAGATACCTTGGCTATGTAATGTTTGAATATAGGTAGTCCTTAACTTACAACAGTTAGTGACAGTTCAAAGTTACAACGGCACTGAAAAAAAGTGACTTATGACTGTTTTTCACACTTATAATTATTGGGAGTTGAAGTCTGCCAGGCTTAACGTTCCCACGGTTGGAGGCCCCTGCTCTAGGCTCACGTCTGAAAGGGCAAAAAGTGATTACAGGGTGATTCTCTGTGTTACAGCCCACGCCTTTAGTAAATCAGGATTATCAGTGCCTCAAGGTTGACTCAGCCTTCCATCCTTCCGAGGTGGGTGAAATGAGGACCCGGATTGTTGTTGGGGGCGATATGCTGACTCTGTAAACCGCTTAGAGAGGGCTGAAAGCCCTAGGAAGCGGTATATAAGTCTAACTGCTATTGCTATTGCTATCTATCTATCTATCTATCTATCTATCTATCTATCTATCTATCTATCTATCATCTATCTATCTATCTATCTATCTATCTATCTATCTATCTATCTATCTATCTAAGAGCCGAGGTGGCGCAGTGGTTAGGGTGCAGTACTGAAGGCCACTTCAGCTGACTGTTATCTGCAGTTCAGCGGTTCTAATCTCACCGGCTCAAGGTTGACTCAGCCTTCCATCTTTCCGAGGTGGGTAAAATGAGGACCCGGATTGTTGTTGGGGGTGATATGCTGACTCTGTAAACCGCTTAGAGAGGGCTGAAAGCCCTATGAAGCGGTTTATAAGTCTAACTGCTATTGCTATTGCTATTGCTATTGCTATTGCTATTGCTATTGCTATTGCTATCTATCTATCTATCTATCTATCTATCTATCTATCTATCTATCTATCTATCTATCTATCTATCTATCAAGAGCCGAGGTGGCGCAGTGGTTAGGGTGCAGTACTGAAGGCCACTTCAGCTGACTGTTATCTGCAGTTCAGCGGTTCTAATCTCACCGGCTCAAGGTTGACTCAGCCTTCCATCCTTCCGAGGTGGGTGAAATGAGGACCCAGACTGTGGGGGCGATATGCTGACTCTGTAAACTGCTTAGAGAGGGCTGAAAGCCCTATGAAGCGGTATATAAGTCTAACTGCTATTGCTATGTCCAGGACTAGTAAACGAGTTGTAAATACTGTGGAAGGAGCTTCATCACGTGCTTAAAACTGGCCTCCATTTGTTAGCCTGGCTAGGTGGCTCAGTGGCTAAGACGCTGACCTTGTCAATCAGAAAGGTCGGCAGTTCGAACTCCTACGTGAGCGGGGCGGGGGGGGGTTGGACTAGATGACCTCCAATGTCCCTTCCAACCCTGTTAAGACTGTTGCTTTCATCCATACCGTGTTTGAGTTCGCAAATCTGAACATCGACTTTCTTCAGTTTCTCGCAGATTTTGGTCACAGGGACGTGTCCACTCATCGGACGGCTGACTTCAGTGAGGATCTTGGTCGCTGCGTCTTCGGTGGCTCCCAGGTAATAGCACTACGAAAAATAACACAAAGGCGAACATTGATGGTTAGGGATCAGGGCACCCTGGTTCTCCTTCGTGAGTTTTCATAGCCGGAGGTCTTTGAAGGAAATTATCTCAAGGGCTTAGAAGCTGCACCATGAAAGGTCTCATTCAGTGTTTCTCAACATGTGTGATGATTATCTCTGCATTAATTCAAGGGGGTGGGGATAAGAGAATTCAATTCAAGTGTATAGTACAGTGTTTCTCAACCTTGGCAACTTGAAGATGTCCGGACTTCAACTCCCAGAATTCCCCAGCCAGCGAATGCTGGCTGGGGGATTCTGGGAGTTGAAGTCCGGACATCTTCAAGTTGCCAAGGTTGAGAAACACTGGCATTAGTAGTTGGATAGGGGACAATTAAGGAAAACCAGAAAAACTGGGGCCTTAAGTTCAGACAAAAGTGTGTAAAAAACCCACATGCATTCTGGAAGAAAGAAATTGCAAATTGGTTCCGTAGTATTGTGGAGTAAAAAAAAAGGCAGGGCCTTTTGTGGGAGTGAATTTACTAAGAGTTCAAAATGTATTTGAAGGACACAATTTTTTTTATCTAAGCTGAGCTGGTGGCAAGAAGACAAGGGAAAGTCATACCAAGCGTTGTTCTTTGCCTTTGGCCTCCACGCAAGCCTTAATTAATTCCTCCTCTATAGAAGCCATGGAGAAATCAGAGTGTTTTTCTTTCAAAGAACTGTAAAACCTTTCCAAGAAATCTTGACACACTGCGAAAAGAACAAGAAGTGAAAAAGTAAACACACACACACAATGCACAAAATGTGGAAGTTAAACAAATGGATCACCAAAACCTTCCAACTTGAAGGGTAGAATTCATTTCATAAAATAAAATAAAAAATAAAATAAAATAAATTACAAATAAAACTCAGAACTCATTTTAGGTTGAGATTTCTTCCTTCCTTGAATAGAGGTGGAAGGGACCTTAGAGGTCTTCCAGTCCAGCCCCCTGCTCAAACAGAAGAACCTATGCTTTTTCAGATAAGTCTCTTCTTAAAAACTTCCAGTGATGGGGCCCCCACAACTTCTGAAGGCAACTTCTGTTCCACTGATTTAATTGTCCTCACTGTTAGGTTAAGCGTCTCCCTAATTCCAGGTTGATTCTCCCCTGGGTGAGTTTCCATCCATTGCTTCTTGTCCTGCCCTCTGGGGCTTTGGAAAATAATTTGACCCCTCTTCTTCGGGGCAGCCCCTCAAATACTGAAAAGACTGCTGTCATCTCCCCTCTAATTCTTCTTTTCTTTTTCACAGCCAAACCCAAATCCTGCGGCCGTTCTTCCTATCTTTAATTTTCATGGGGTTTTCTTTGACACAATATTAGAACTGCCACAAACTGTCCTTCCACTTGGACCAGTTTCAGAAGATCTGTGGGTGAATCTAAGCAGGCATTTCCTGCAAAAAAAATATGTATGTATATATGTGTGTATATGTGTGCGTGTCTATGTATGTTTTCGTAGATTTTCATGGGTGTAGGTATGTTAGTCTTGTATTTGGGTCTTTTCCCCTAATAATCTTACACGGGAAAAGACCCGAATACAACAAGACCAGCATACCTACACCCGTGAAAATCTGCGAAAACAAATATATATACGTATGTATGTATGTATGATGTATGTATGTATGTATGCAAGTATGAGACCTCGCTGAAACGTTGCCAAGACAATCTCAATCTTACATGGGAAAAGACCCAAATAACAAGACCAGCATACATACACCCCTGAAAATCTGCGAAAACAAATATATATACATATGTATGTATGTATGTATGTATGTATGTATGTATGTGACCTCGCTGAAACGTTGCCAAGACAATCTCAATCTTACATGGGAAAAGACCTGAATAACAACAAGACCAGCATACATACACCCGTGAAAATCTACGAATATATATATATATATATATATATATATATATATATATATATATATATATATATATATTTATGTATGTATATATGTATGTATGTATGTATATAAATTAGCCTATAGGCCATATCAACGTACAGGTTCAAACACCTTTTATTACCAATAAAACGAGCAAACAATTTAAAATGAAAGTAGGGTAAAATACAATAAGGTAAAGGTTCCCCTTGCGCATATGTGCTAGCCGTTTCCGACTCTAGGGGGTGGTGCTCATCTCCGTTGCAAAGCCGAAGAGCCAGCGCTGTCTGAAGACGTCTCCGTGGTCATGTGGCCGGCATGACTCAATGCCGAAGGCGCGCGGAACGCTGTTCCCTTCCCACCAAAGGTGGTTCCTATTTTTCTACTTGCATTTTTTACCTGCTTTTGAACTGCTAGGTTGGCAGAACCTGGGACAAGTCACCGGAGCTCACCCCGTTATGCGGCGCTTAGGGATTCTAAGTGTTTATTGCTATTACCCATCCCACAAAGTGAGATCAAGCTTTGTGCGTGTGCTGCGAGACAATTTTAGATATTCAGTTGGATTTCCTGCCATCCGAGGCTGAAATCTGATCCCGCGTTCCAAATAGTTGAAAAACGCGATATACATTTGGAGCCATTATTCTTGCTGTAATCAAATCCAGCAGCTCTGTGACTCCTGATGAAGAACAGGACGTTTCCTACACGCCACAATGCAAATTTTCGAAGCAAGGCTGCACCCCTTAATCGAGTAACATTACGGCGGCTTTATGCCACCTACAGGACACACAAATGAACGCTTAAAACTCAGGATACAACAGGGAGACCCAGACTTAATTTCTGGTCTGGATGACCAGCTAAATGTCCTTTGGGAGGGGAGGGTCACCTCAGCTTACCTGCCTCCATTCCTGTAACTTAACTTGATGTTTTTCCGAACTAAAGGTGAAGTAATGACACTTTCATGAGTCATCACTAGGCCGCTAAGCAATACAGATAGCTGAGTTTTGCCCTGTTTTATGACCTTCCTTGCCAGGGTCGTTAAGCGAATCACCGCAGTTGTTAAAGACTGTTATAGGTCAACCTGATTTTACTTGTCAGAAAGTTGCAAAAGGGGTTTGTGTGACCCCAGGACCGTCGTAAATTGAGGGTCTGGATTTTGATCACCTGACCCGGGGGTTGCTGCAGTCATAAGTGAGAAAATATGTTTGCAAATCGCTCTCTTATCTCTTTATCTGACTGGAACAGGGGTGTCCAAACTTGGCAACTTTTTAAGACTTGTGGATTTGGGGAATTCTGGGAGTCGAAGTCCACCATCTTAAAAATGTAACCCAGGTTGAAAAACCTTACTTAGTACACCTGCAAAGGTGAGTCAGTCTGTATTTGCAACTGTGCAGGAAGCAACGGCGGAGGGTTTTCGTGGGGGGAGGTTAATTTAAAAAAAAGAAAAGAAAATTAAAATATATGCAAAAGTCCACAACTCCAGGCAGTTTGCAGGAAAACGGCCGGTCTTCCAGCTCAGAGTCTCAGAAGGTGCATTCTGCATGCAAGCCAGACATGCTGGAATTCACAGCAGGCTAATTATAGCAGCCTAAAAAGGGAGCTCATTTTGCACGCGGGTTGCAACACACACCCATGTGGCCCCCTTTCCTCACCTTCGCACCGCGCTTCGGAGGCGGAAGGCCTAGCCCCGGGGCTTAAACAGAGCGCCGCCACCAGCAGGGCTGCTAAAATGCAGACCTGCAACGGCCCTGCACGGGCCATGCTTGCAAAAGGCGATTCCCCCTTGCAATAACCAGCCAAAATCTGCCCCGGTTGCTAGGTGGAGTGACGTCACGCCAGGCCTTTTGTTTTTGATTGGCCGCGCGGCGCCTGGGAAAAGAAGAGGCGGAGATGATGATGACGATGATAATAGGGCGGCGCTCCCGGTGCATTGTGGGTAGGGGAGGAGCAGCCAAGATGGCGGCGATCGGCATCCACTTGGGGAGCAGCTGCGCCTGCGCGGCCGTTTATAAGGCGAGGAGGGGGCGCAGGGCGGCGGGGGCCCTGGGTTTTACTGGGGAGGGGTCGCTTTTTCCCCCTAAAATGAGACGAAATAGGGGTAAAGCCCGCTTTGGGAGAAAAAGGAGGGTCCTGGGAGCAAAGGGACCCTGAGATGCTAGCTTTCTACGCGAGGGGGCAGGGAGAGGGGAGGGTTGAAGGGGTCTTTTTCCTTTTGGGGGGGGGTCCGTGGCTCCCCTGCATCAAAGTCAATGGAGGGGGCTTCATTTGTAAAAAAAGAAGGGCAGGGTTAGGCTGAGATGCTACCTTTCTGCTTCCAAGGAGGGGTTTTTTTTTTGCAAGGGGGGGGGGCTAAGGTTGCATTTTGATGCTCTGGGTGGGGTGGGGGGGGGCTTGGACTTATGAGGTCTAATGCAAAAGTTTGGAAGGGGGTTCAAAAGTTTTTTGGGTTTTTTTTTTATTTTTGCAATTGTTTGGAGGGGTGGGGGGGTAATTTGCACCACTTTGGTGAATTGCTCCCATTTTTGCAACAATTCCACGCACGCACACACACACACACTTTAAAAAATCAAAAGCAGAAAAACCATAAAATAGCAACTCATAAAGTGTCCTTGCACTGTCTGTCCCTGGGAGATGCTTTGTAATGCGAGCCAGCCTTTTTAGGGAAGGGCTGCTTATTGGGGTTTGAATGAGCCTGGAAAGTTTTCCAAGCTTTTGATGTGGAAGCAGCTTTCCTTTCGTCCTTCAGCACCTCGGAGGCTGCTTATCTTATTTTAAAAATAAAATTAGGCCAATATTGGGAAAAAGGATTGATTTCTCCAGGGGTTTTCTTATGTGTAAATATGCCTTCTAGGGGGGAAAAAAATAATCCATTTGTTACAAAAAAAAGCCTCTTAATAATTAACATAAACCATTTTGTTTTGATTGACAAATGGTGAGCATTTGATTGAATTATTAATCGACAGGATGCTACCTTGGTGTATCTGAACTCATTGAGTTTATTTCAGATAGCTGTAGGGTGTTATAAGTACTGATTGAATTGCAAAGTTGGCTTATTACATTTGAATCCGGTTGGTTTATAAGGAAAGGATTTCTCTCTATCTCCCTCCCCCAAGTAAAGAAAATCAGTCACAGTATCTTTTTGAACAGAGATCTAAATTGGTGGCCTAACATCTTTTAAAAATAATAATAATAATAATAATAATAATAATAAAACATAGATCTATCACTGAGCTTTCCTTTATAAGTTTATAAAACATAAGGACCTTGATAAAACATAAGTCTTAGTAAGTGTGCTTGCGTCTTGTAGGATGGCCGTGCAGATGTCGTGGCAAATGATGCTGGGGACCGAGTAACTCCTGCTGTTGTTGCCTTTTCTGAAAAGGAAGAGGTAAATTTCCTTTTTTGTTAAAACGCTTCAAGCCAAAGTTATGTATTTTTTTCTCCTTTAAAAAAAACCTGCCCTCAAATACTTTTCTTAGGTCGTTGGTCTGGCAGCAAAACAAAACTGGGTGAGAAATCTCTCAAATACCGTAGTGAAAGTGAAACAGATTCTTGGAAGAAGGTATGTAATTCCTTAAAATGCTATAAAATATGCTTTTAAAGCTTTCTGTGTACTCCATTAGTGTGCGTCTGAATAAATTGCTTCCTTTTAAAATGTAATTATTGACTGGTCTGTTTTGGCCGTGCTTGTAAACTCAACTCCCAGCGCTGGTAAAGGTTCCTCTTGCACATACGTGCTAGTCGTTCCCGACTCTAGGGGGCAGTGCTCATCTCCCTTTCAAAGCAAAGAGCCAGCACTGTCCGAAGACGTCTCTGTGGTCATGTGGCCGGCATGACTAAACGCCGAAGGTGCATGGAACGCTGTTTCCTTCCCACCAAAGGTGGTTCCTATTTTTCTACTTGCATTTTTTACCTGCTTTCGAACTGCTAGGTTGGCAGAAGCTGGGACAAGTCACGGGAGCTCACTCCGTTACGCGGCACTAGGGATTCGAACCGCCGAACTGCAGATCTTTCTGACCGACAAGCTCAGCATCTTAGCCACTGAACCACCGTGTCCCTGTTTAAGAAAGTAGCTGAGGTTAATTTGGTTTTTTCATATTTGTTTTCTTCCCCGTTATTTAAAGACGTACAGAAATTATACTGCTTCAACCAGGAATGAAAGTTGAATTCATGAAACACTCATACAATAAAAACAAATAATATACTGTTTTTGATTGCTTGTTTTACGTTTTAAAGTACCTTCCAATTTTGCTTGTCTTCTCAGCTCTGGAGACCCACAAGCGGAAAAATACATTGCAGAAAGTAAATGTTCAGTAAGTGAGGCATGCTTTGCCTTCCCCCCCCCCCCCCTTGTAGGGAAAATTTATGAATTTGTGTCCCAAAGGTACTATTTCCCCAAAAGGCAACTGGACTTTCTTAAAGAATTCTCATCCACGAAGCTTCTTCAGTTCCTCAGAACAAGGATATGCCAGAGGAATGTTTTCCCTTTTCTTTTATTCAATCTGATTGATGTTCCAGAAAAGAAAAAAACATTCAGACTAAGGGCTGATGAATTAGCACATCAAAAGAACAAAGTTAAAACAAAACAAACCTGATTTCTTAAATTCAGAAGTTTGATAGAAGGGAAATAATTTTAAGCTTTCCTAAAATGCAGATGTTAAATAACAGAATAACAGAGTTTGGCAGGGACCTTGAAGGTCTTCTAGTCCAACCCCTTGCTCTGGCAGGAACCCTTACACCCTTTCAGATAGATTGTTATCCAATCTTTTTTTTTAAAAAAAACTCCAGTTTTGGAGTATCCGCAACTTCTGTAGACAAGCCGTTCTAATTGCTCCAATGATCAGGAAATGTTATATTTAACTATTACTGTGTAACATTCGTAGATCAACAAGATGCTTATGGTTAAAAGAAATAATAATGCACTGATGTTAAGTTGCGAAATTGTCAGAAGAAGGCTTGGGGTTTTTTTGTCTTGTGGGAGAGTAGTGATACTTGCAGATTTTTTGCATGCTTGCTGTGGTCCAGCTATTCATCTGGACTTCGGTTTTCTCAATTCCTAGCCATGTAACCAACAGCATTCGTCGGTGCTGGTTTAGACAGGTCCCTGTAAAATGACTTCTTAATTTCTTTTTAATATAAACTAACTGGCATAGTGGGTGGATCAGAAATGCTGTGAATGTTTTCTTAAGCAAAACGTGGGGGGTGCTCATTGAAAATCTTCTCTCCTGGTTCAGCTAACCTGAGGAATACTTGGTGTTGATTTTTCTGCAGGTCACCGAAAAGAACGGAAAACTTGCTTATGAAATAGAGGGCAAATTTGTTTCTCCAGAAGATGTTGCAAAGTTAATCTTCAGGAAAATGAAAGGTACGGTATTCAGTTGGGGTGGTGGAGTTAAGTTCTGGGGAACGAACCAGCTTTTACTGATTATGCCGTTCTGTGTTTCTCTAGAAACTGCTCAATTCGCGTTGGGTTCGGATGTGAACGACACTGTGATTACGGTGCCTTTTGATTTCGGAGAGAAGCAGAAAAAGGTTCTTGGGTGAGTGGGGGGGTCCCTGAATACATTTTCTGGAGTTAATTGAGGTCAGATCCTGTGGACAGAGCCTTTTTGCCTGGATCAGGCATCCTGTTGAAACCCCGGCTCATTGGCCACACAAAACGTCAAGAGGTGGACACTTCAGTTTCTCTTGTTCGCATTTTCGGGAACAGAAGTCACAAATAAACAGTGACAGATCATCTTGAATTTTTTCATGGAAAAAACAGGCCAAGCTGGAAGAAATTGTAGCTATCAGTTTACCAGTACAAGCTACCCTGTTACTGTTTTTCCCTAGGACGTGTTTTCTCTAAAAAAGACACTCGAACAAAAACTCTTTTGAAATGTATGCTGGGCTATCACTTTCAAATACTGAAACTGCATTAAAACATCAATTCACATTTTCATCTGTTGCTAAAACAACAACTCCGTATTTGGCGTTTAAATACTGCTGCTATTGGAGTGGTTTCTCGCATTACCGAAATACAAATATATTGAAAGTTGATGCAAATTTGAAAGGTCCTGAATTTGATGCAGAAGTGAATATAAACCCAAACTTCATACTGCGCTGCTCTTTTTCCGTTACAAGTTGATGTAACTTAATAAAATATCCCGTTAATTGCATATTATTGCAGCATTGGGTGATACTAAGACAACTTATGTCTGGAATGGTTCAAAAATAATTTTCCGACCTCGGTAACTTGAAAGTCTGTGAGCTCTTAAGCCGTCAAATGTCTTTGCCATGGCCGAGTTGTGAAATTCTGGAAGTTTGTCATTTTTTAATTGATTTTATTAAATGAATAGGACCACTCCACTCACCCAGACATTGATGCATCTAGAAGTTGACAAGAATGGGAACCGCTGGTTTAGATTTACCTAGGACAGTGTTTCTCAAACCTTGGCAACTTGAAGATGTCCGGACTTCAACTCCCAGAATTCCCCAGCCAGCATTCGCTGGCTGGGGAATTCTGGGAGTTAAAGTCCAGACATCTTCAAGTTGCCAAGGTTGAGAAACACTGTCCTAGACAATGAATTGTTTATACACGAATGCTGGCTGGGGAATTCTGGGAGTTGAAGTCCAGACATCTTCAAGTTGACAAGGTTGAGAAACACTGTCCTAGACACTGAATTGTTTATACACGAATGCTGGCTGGGGAATTCTGGAGTTGAAGTCCAGACATCTTCAAGTTGCCAAGGTTGAGAAACACTGATCTAGGATAATATACAAGAACCATCTGGGGGTTTTTATGATGAAAAAAGCTGTTGGGGGTCAACCGATGTTCTGATTTCTGGGGTCCCATTTGTTACAGAGAAGCTGCTAAAGGAGCAGGGCTTAATGTCCTCCGACTAATTCACGAACCATCGGCTGCTCTGCTCGCTTACGGAATCGGACAAGATTCCCCCAGCGGAAAAAGGTGATTGAGGGTCTCTCAACTACGGGGATTGTGGCAATTTTTACACTGGTGTCTTAAAAAGAATAACCTCTATGTATGTTGTGGCCTGCCAAAGGCCAACAGATTCGGACAGTGAGGAGGTTGGGGAGGAACCTGGGCCAGTCCTGGAGTCTGGGGAAGAGGGGGGCTCTGTGTTGGAGGCAGAGAGGGGGCCAGGGCCCTCCGACAATTATCAACTGCCTTTGGAGTTGGATATCATTGTGGCAGAAGAACAGCTGGAGCCTGTTCCCAGTGTGCGCATGCGCAGATTTGCCAGACGAAGGGAGCCGCTAAAGAACAGGGGTCGACTGTAAAAAGGATCAAAACCAACTTAACACTCTGCTTAGCAACATAAATTGTCCTAAGTCGAGGGCTGTCTGTATGCTGTTAAGACTTTGAGATTAAAAAGTGATTTTTTTTAAAATTTTATGTTTTTCGCGAACGGAAGCAACGTGCTGGTGTTCAAACTCGGAGGCGCTTCGCTTTCCATCACGGTCATAGAAGTCAACAGCGGCCTCTATCGCGTGCTCTCCACCACCACCGATGACAGCATAGGCGGGACCTGTTTTACGGAAGCCTTAGCGCAGCACTTGGCTTCGGAATTTCGCAGGTAAGCGCTAGGAAATCTAGAGCAAAGCTTGGTGTAGCAGTTACGGCGTCGGGCTGGGAAGGGGGAAACCGAGGGTCCAGTCTGCCCCTCGGAAACGGAAGATCAGTGGTGATGTCGGGCAGTAACTCTCTCTCAGCCCAACCTAGGAGAGACAATGCTGTATATAACAACACAGTAACAAGAGTTGGAAGGGACCTTGGAGGTCTTCTAGTCCAACCTCTAGTCCAACTCTATACCATTTCAGACAAGGGGATGTCCAGTTTTTTCTTAAAAACCTCCAGTGATGGAACATTCACAACTTCTAGAGGCAAGTTGTTCCACTGGTTAATTTTCCTCACTGTCAGGGATTTTGTCCTTAGTTCCCGGTTGCTTCTCTCCTTGATTAGTTTCCACCCATTGCTTCTTGTCCTGCCCTCAGGTGCTTTGGAGAATGTTGAGGCAGCCTCTCAAATATTGGAAGACTTCCATCATGTCACCCCTAGTCCTTCTCCTTTCAGACTAGACATACCCAGATCGCAATACAGAATAACAGAGTTGGAAGGGACCTTGGAGGTCTTCTAGTCCAACCCCGTGCTTAGGCAGGAGACCTTATAGCAGTGTTTCTCAACCTTGGCCACTTGAAGATGTCCGGACTTCAACTCCCAGAATTCCCCAGCCGGCTGGGGAATTCTGGGAGTTGAAGTCCGGACATCTTCAAGTGGCCAAGGTTGAGAAACACTGCCTTATAGCATTTCAGACAAATGGTTCTCCAATCTCTTCTTAAAAGCCACCACTGTTGGAGCACCCATAATTTCTGGAGACAAGTCGTTCCACAGATTAATTGTTCACACTGTCAGGAAGTTTCTCCTTAGTTTTAGGTTGCTTCTCTCCTTGATTAGTTTCCACCCATTGCTTCTTGCTCTGCCCTCAGGTCCTTTGGAGGATAGCTTGACCCCCTCTTCTTTGGGGCAGCCCCTCAAATACTGGAACACTGCTATCATGTCACCCCTAGTCCTCCTTTTCACTATACTAGACATTCCCAATTCCTGCAACCATTAATGATATACAATATGCCACCTTGAACTCCTGAATGGAAGGTGGGACATAAATTCAATAAAGTTTTTATACACCAAACAATTATCCGCACAAGTGGCCACATCGGACACCTGCTGTTGTCATTCAGATCGGCCTAAAATACATTTAATGGTCTCAGTAGGCTAGAATGAAAGATCATTTGTTCCATTTTAGACTTTTGAAAGAGCCCGTCCTTTGTCCTGTGCATCTCCCTGGGAATATTTCGTAGCTTTTACTAACTCCTGCTATTAAGCTGTCTGTCTAAGGAGCCCAGATAGAGAGAACTTGAAATATTTCAATCCTTAACATTTGGCTTTCTTTGTATGTCTTGAGGAACCTATGCAAATATATTTATTCAGCTTTTAATATCAGAATCCTATTTGATTTGTTTATACCAGTGTTTCTCAGCATTCGCTGGCTGGGGAATTCTGGGAGTTGAAGTCCAGACATCTTCAAGTGGCCAAGGTTGAGAAACACTGGTTTATATGGAACATTAGGGAATGATTGGAACCAAAATAACATTTCGTTTTTAATTTTATTTAATTTTATTTATTCTGCATTTTTAGACTGCCCACCTCCCTCAAACATCCAGGCCAGCTTAACTATATTTTGTTGTGATTAACAACTGAATTATTATTATTATTTAAAAAAAAAACCCAGATGTTATAGAAACGACGTGAGCGGAAATCCCAGGGCTATGATGAAGTTAATGAACAGTGCAGAAGTGGCAAAACACTCATTGTCGACCCTGGGAACTGCGAATTGTTTTGTCGACTCTCTCTACGATGGGATGGATTTTGACTGTAATGTTTCCAGGTAAGCTTTCGTATTTCCAAGCCTCTTTTCTTTATTTCCATCGAGGGAGCTCCTGTGAAACATTCACAGCAGGCCCTTTCAATCGTCTCCTGTACGTTTTGAGCTGAAAACAGCTATTTCAAATTTGGGCACTTGGGGAATTGTCAGGAAAGGCTACATTGAACTCAGAACATGTCTCTGAAGTCCAAAACTCTTCAAATATTTAAAACAGTTTACATGGTCCTATTTTTTCAACCGTAGGTCCTGAAGAAAATGGGCACATGATAACTTATATCCCCTGCAGATGGTTGATGTTATTAATGGCATTTCTAAACTGCTGATTTTAGGGACGCAATGGCTCAGTGGTTAAGGCGCTGAGCTTGTCGATCAGTTGGGCGGTTCGAATCCCTAGCGCCGCGTAACGGAGTGAGCTCCCGTTCCTTCTCCCAGCTTCTGCCAACCTAGCAGTTGGAAAGCACATAAAAAATGCAAGTAGAAAAATAGGGACCACCTTTGATGGGAAGGGAACAGCGTTCCGTGCGCCTTCGGCGTTGAGTCATGCCGGCCACATGAAGGTGGAGACGTCTTTGGACAGCGCTGGCTCTTTGGCTTTGAAACGGAGATGAGCACCGCCCCCTAGAGTTGGGAACGACTAGCACAGATGTGCAAGGGGAAGCTTTATCTTTAGGCTGCTGAACCTGGAAAGAAAACTCAGCAGTTTAGATAAAACAAAGAAGAAATAATATGCATATTTTGGGTCCCAAGCAAGAGGTGTGATTTTGGAGCAGTTTCTTTATTGTTCTCCCACAGACAGAATCTTGCCAGACTTAAGACAAATATCTGCCCAACTATAGATACACTCTGTGAATTGCTAGAGAGGAGCCATCTCCTCCCTCTTCCTGCCCACCAGCCATTCCAGACTTTGCTGCCTCTTTCTTCCCCTCTGGGAAGGAGCCCTCCCTCCTCGTGGGAATCCAGACGGCATTCCACCACAGCGCAAAAAGGTCGACAAACTAATAATTTGTTTTTATTTCTTATTATATACAACAGGGCCAGATTTGAACTGATTTGTTCTGCCCTTTTTGTGAAGTGCATTGAAGCAATCAAAAAATTGTTGGAACAAGTGGGGCTCGGGACGGATGATATTAGCAAGGTAAAGTTGTCCTTTTATTCGTCCCCCCCCCTCCATCTCATTTGATTTCTAGGTCTTGGAAGAGTTTAGGGAAGTGGGGACATTCTTGGTGCAGATGTAGTGAGGAATCCTGGCTGAATATAAACTAGAAAATAATATCAAAGGGAAAAGGAGCTTTTAGACATAACACTTGCTCCAGGATTGATACCCCAAGGTGTGTTTCAGGTTGCGAAAAGATTTCAGAAGAGGGAGAGTGTTTGCAGAGTTCAAACCATGTTGTGCATAAATGACTATAAAATGTAGAGCCTTGAAATGAGAAGGCAGATCTAGTGATTTGTCCTTGTGAACCTGTGAATGTCATTACAGGTAGTCCTCGACTTACGACCACAATGGGGACTGGGGCCTCTGTCGCTAAGTGATGCGGTCATTAAGTGAGTCGCTCCCAATTTTGTGTGTGTGTATGGGGGCCTGTTTGCTTCAGTTTTTAAGCGAATCCCATATTCGTTGAGCAAATCCAGCTCGCCCCAACCCCTTCGCTTGTCAGAAGCCCAGAGATGGGCACGGGTGGCAGCCCTTATAACCCTGGCACGCTGCAGCTGTTGTGTATTCAAGCCAGTTGTCAAAACACCTGGATTTTGATCGTGTAGTCACGGGGAAGCTGCATTGATGCGAGGACCGGTTCTTAAGTCACTTTTTTCCCAGCACCGTTGTAACCAGTGGTTGAACAAATGGCCGTAAGTTGAGGACTACCTATAGAACGAGGAACAATATTGAGTAAAACATTTATACAGTAACTTGCACAATTGTCTGGGTATGATTTACAAGACAAGTGATTGCTTTGTTTCGCTTTCATGCTTATAATTACATCATCACTTACTGTATAAGAGAGCCGAGGTGGCGCAGTGGGTAGAATGCAGCACTGCAGGCCACTTCAGCTGACTGCTAAGCTGCAGTTCGGCGGTTCAAATCTCAGCGGCTCAGGGTTGACTCAGCCTTCCATCCTTCCGAGGTGGGTGAAATGAGGACCCGGATTGTTGTTGGGGGCCATATGCTGACTCTGTAAACCGCTTAGAGAGGGCTGGAAGCCCTATGAAGCGGTATATAAGTCTAACTGCTATTGCTATCTATCTATCTATCTATCTATCTATCTATCTATCTATCTATCTATCTACCTACCTACCTACCTACCTACCTACCTACCTACCTACCTACCTATCATCCATCTATCTATCTATCTATCTATCTATCTATCTATCTATCTATCTATCTATCTATCTACCTACCTACCTACCTACCTACCTACCTACCTACCTACCTATCTATCTATCTATCTATCTATCTATCTATCTATCTATCTATCATCTATCTATCTATCTAAGAGCCGAGGTGACGCAGTGGTTAGGGTGCAGCACTGCAGGCCACTTCAGCTGACTGTTATCTGCAGTTCAGCGGTTCAAATCTCACCGGCTCAAGGTTGACTCAGCCTTCCATCCTTCCGAGGTGGGTGAAATGAGGACCCAGACTGTGGGGGCAATATATGCTGACTCTGTAAACCCCTTAGAGAGGGCTGAAAGCCCTGTGAAGCGGTATATAAGTCTAACTGCTATTGCTATTGCTATTTTTTGAAATATAAGACGCACCTTTTTCCCCACAAAAAAGAAGGTGAAAATCTGGGCTGTTTTTTTTTTTGCTCTTTTCCCCACCCCCAGGAGCACTTTGCAGGCCTCTCAAACGTTACGAATGCCCCGTTTTTCCACAAAAAAAATGAGGCGTGCAGAGGGTTTTGGAAGCCTGCAGAGTGCAAAAACTTTTTTTTAAACATCTCTCTTCAAAATCTTGGTGTGTCTTAGAAAAATACGGTAATCGTATTTATTCATATATTTTGGCAAATGGGCTAGTTACGTTTATGGCTGCACGATAGTATCAGCATTGCAGAAATCTAGAAAAACACTAGGTGGCAGCAGAGTGAGGCAATTCGACTGCGAAGATACCTTGCCATGGACAAGACATACACCGACCTCAAAGAAATGGCTGGATTGAGCCATTTAAGCAAGAATGCCAAAGGAGGGACGGAATGAAAGTATGAATGACGACAAATGAAATATATTTTTAAAAATTATTTTGAATTATTGAATTGTCCTGGGACGAATTATCCCGTGGTGCCCCATTCTGGTTTACCATTGCTTGCTTCCTAGGGTTGAAAGAGCGTGACTGGCCCACGGCCCCCATTAGCTGGCCTTGTGCCGAAGGCAGGACTACGACTCACAGCTTCCTAGTCTCTAGCCTGGTGCCTTCATCACCAAACAGGATCTCAACTCGTTGTCTTAACCAGTGTTTCTCAACCTTGGCAACTTGAAGATGTCTGGACTTCAACTCCCAGAATTCCAGAATATGGAATTGGTCTTAACAACTCATTCCCACTTAACGTTTCTCTCCTTAAAAGCCGCTTCCCTCCTCTTCTAGGTGGTTCTGTGTGGCGGATCGGCCCGCATTCCAAAGCTACAACACCTGATCAGAGAACTTTTCCCCAATGTTGACTTGCTGAACTCCATCCCTCCCGACGAGGTCATCCCAATCGGAGCGGCCTTGGAAGCAGGAATCTTGCTCGGACGAGAGCAGGTTTTTTCGGATGACGACATGCTGTCCGTTGAATGTTCCGGCAAGGACATATTAGTCAAGGTACGAGGGTCACAGAGAGAACTGCGAGTGTGACATCCCTAACTCACTGACCAGAACTATTATTTTATTTTAACGATCCTGTGTATCCCTTAATTCGGAGTAGAATCGGGGTGACGGGATGGAGCTGAGCATTTACTGGCCGGATGACCTTCCTGACACCTATGCGGGGTGCACAACAGATATTATTCCTTTTGCGCCCAGAGACAGAAATATTTGCCGCTACCGAGGATCGAACTCACAGCCCCCCGATTGTGAGGCGGCCGTTTTCACCTCTGGGCCACCACGCCGCTCACTGACCCAAATTAAATAGCTCTTCGAGAACCATTAGGATAAAAACACCGTCGTAACACAGAATATTCTGACGAGGAATCAGAAAAACGAAAGCAACGTTGCAATAAAGGGCAGCGGGACTCAGGTGTGTTCAGCTGCTTGTACGGCGGTGATCTCTGAAGGAAAGAACCTGATTGGCATCTCCTCTGTTGTGACAGATGGAGGAAGGAGGCGTAGTTCACTTTTCGTGCCAATTTGGATAAGAAGGAAAACGAAGGCTGGTTGTGTTAATCGATTCAGTTTCCCCCAAGGAACAGGGGCACCATCTCAAACCATTGTGTCACAAATCGGCATATATATACGAAAACATACACACACACACATAAAACACCCTTTCTCCCCAAAAATAAGACCTCCCCAGATAATAAGCCCAATCTGGCTTTTGAGTGCATGCGCTAAAATAAGCCCTCCCTCGAAAATATTGCAATGCACATCAGCGGCCATGAGGTGACCACGCTCACCGCCTCCTGCACCTCAAAAATAGCAAGACCTCCCCGAAAATAAGGCCAAGCGCTTATTTTGGGGGTCAAAAGAAAATAAGACCGTGTCTTATTTTTACCTCCTTTTTAATAATCAAATAAAGTTAAGTAAACGAGTCTTGTTCAGTTCCTGACAACCTCATAGATGCAGAAATACGGAATTCGGTCCCCGTGGCCGCCTGGAATCTTTTTTGGACTGTTCAGTGATTTCTCCATCCAGAAAGATTTGGCCAAGGTTAGCTGGTTGATTCCTTCTGCGTCTGACGGTTTCCCCGGAATGAGTAAAACTTCCGCAAGGCTTTTTTTTTATTGTTATTCTTTCTCCCCAGGCATTGGACCAGTCGGGGACTGACAAATTCCTGGTGCTGTTTCCATCAGGAACTCCTTTGCCAGCTCGAAGGCAGCACACGCTGGAGGCCCCGGGAAAAATTTCCTCCGTCTGTCTGGAATTGTACGAGTCTTTGGAAAAAGGCCCGGTGAAAGAAGACGACAGATTTGCACAGGTAAAGAAAGAAAAAGCCTGTTAATTTTCGCAGTGCGATTTTATATCTGTTCAGAAGGAAACTAGCAGAACAAATAGAAGAATATGGAGAAGTGGCAGGACTTAAAACTAATAAAATAAAATAATAAAACAAACAAAGATAAAAAGAAAACTACGGGTAAAAAAACGTTACAGAGAAACAGGAAAGAGTTGACACAAAAGTTAGACGTTCAGATAGTTAAGAAGGTAAAATATTTAAGAATTAATTTAACAGTATAACAGTAATGAGCAACAATTAAAGAGGATAATTATTATAAATTGAAAAGACAAATTGAGTTAGAGAAATGGAAAATCTACAATTATCGTTAATGGGTAAAATAGAGACAATTAAGATGAATATATTACCAAGGTTGTTGTTTCTATTTCAATACTTGAGTCTTTCAGAAGTGGGCAAGCTCCATGCTTGTGTGTATGAGTGCACATGCACACACACACAGAGACACATGCACACACGAAATGTGAGTTCCATGAACCAGAATGTGGTTTAAGAGGCACAATTTAGGATGACCCAAAAAATCTGTTCAGGAAATAGGTGCTTTTCTATACAGAAATTCCTGGCTTGGCTCCTTCAAATAATTTATGTTTCAGCATTATAATTTAGATTTAATTGCAGGGATCTTTGTTTAAAGGATTGCAATCTTGTAATATCACAGGGAAAGGAAGGCAGGAGTTAAAATGAAGGGTGTTTTTTCCCCACTTTGGGGAGAAACGGATTTCAACCGAAATATATCTTTTAGGAGAAAAAAAATACCCCGGGTTTTTTAAAGGAATTTAGAGGATTTTAAAAAAGGGTTTGCTACGTATCCCATATTGTTCTGATAAACTCTTAATTTCTGAAATCTCCCAAGTTACAAATAAAGTGGAATTTTCCAACATGAGATGCTGAAGTTCTATTACTGTTGAATCTTAAATCTCTGAAAAAAAATTGAAGTCCTTTGTCATGTAGTTCAAGTGGAAGGTTGAAGCCAGCCTCCTTAGAACGTTTCCTTAACAGCTTAATTATATTTTTTTTAACAGATTGTTCTCCAGAATTTAGACATCAAAGAAGGTCTGCATCATATACTAACCATCCTTACAATGAAGAGGTACTGAAAACAAAAATCTTGATTCTTTGGGTCAGAACCATGAGTAATTATGGACTTTACAATATGATGATTTTCATACTTACCGGCACATATTTTTTGGGGGGGAAGATACCCAGATTCTAAATGTATATTATAGACACTGGAAAGGACACTTGTGGGGCAATTCTGATTTTCCTGTTCAAACTTCTCTTCCTCTCTCGCCTTTGAAACGGCCGTTTCCCTCCCCTGTGGAAAGGCACGGGGGCTGCCCAGAGGAGAACCGGATCTCGGGGGCCCTGGGCAACCAGTTGGAAATACAAACAGGTTGGCCAGCACCTGAAATGGGATTGTGAGTCTGAGGGGAAGGACGGTGCCGTGTTGTACAACAGCCAGGAAGTGCTTTGGGGGCCATGAAGCTCTTGTTCTGTGGCTGTTTTGACTGGGAACTCTCATATACTGTATATATACCGTATGTTTGCATTAAAAAAAAAACCAATTTTTTGCTCATTTTTGCCCCAGCCCCCAGGATCACTCTGCAGGCCTCTCAAACTCTCTGCATGCCCCCTTTTCACAAAACAATGGGGTGTGCAGAGGGTTTGGGAGGCCTGCAGAGTGCTCCCGGGGGCTGGGGAGGGCAAAAACCTTGAAAAAAATTTTTTTTAGCTCTTCAAAATTTTGGTGCGTCTTATACTCTGGTACGTCTTATAGTCCAAAAAAATAGAGTACGTACACACTAATTCTGGGACTTTGGGGTCCCAGAAATTGGTGCCAGAGGGATAAAAAAGGATGCTTACGTTGTATATCGTGTGTGTCTGTGTGTGTTTGTATATACGCATGCACGATATGGAACAGAAGTTTAGGATTTTAGGATTTGACAATAAATCCTGATAAATGATAATAAAATCCTAAAAATCCTAAAATCCTAAAACAGAAGTTTCCCGTAATCCCTCTTACATTTTATACTGATCTACACAGAGTTTCTGTCGCTAGCATCTAAACCGGGAAATGTCCAATCTTGGCCACTTTTAAGACCTGTGGGCTTCAACTCCCAGAATCCCCCAGCCAACCGTGCATTGCTGGGGAATTCTGGGAGTTGTCATCCATAGATCTCAAAAAGTGCCAAGAATTGGACACCCCCGATCTAGATCTTGGCCGCAGAAATGGTGTGTGGATCAGCATAAAACGCTCCATTAATGCATTTCTGACTGGGGAATCCTGGGAGTTGAGGCCCACAGGACTTGGAAGTGGCCAAAGTTGGGAGACTCCTAATCTAAATGTTTAGGAAGTGAGGATAACGTTTCTCTTTCTTTTCCCAGGGACGGATCATTACATGTAACCTGCACAGATCAAGACACGGGGAAATCCGAAGCCGTCACTGTGGAAGTGGCCTCCTAGGCCCATTTTCTCAGCTACAGTAAATACCTTCATACACGGCTTTTAAGACGAACGATGGGTTTTCATTCTTCAGAGGCAGCCGGTCACAGACGGGCGTCTCCACAATGAACTGCAAAACATTTAAAGGGATACCTACAAACCTGTAAAGGCCAATTGGCTTCATTTGGGTTTGTGAACCGTGTACATTGGAGAATCTATTCTGTTACTTGTGAATAATAAACTCCCATGTTTTTATAATTGCCATAAAACCGTTCAGTCTTTTTTAGCAGAAGGCCTCTGTTGGCAGCTGAAAACGGCTAACTGGAAATGTCCTGAGTGACTGGGAGTCACGAGGCTGAACTGATCTTTTTTTTTTTATTTTTATTTTTTACTTAAGCCCTTGATATGGTACCTTAAAAGATCCATTCATAAGTGCAATAATCCCTTCCATATTAAGCATAATAATCCATCCCTTTTATATAGGTATAATGCTGGGAGCTTGTTCAGTCTCGCTTTAATATAATAGCAATAGCAGTTAGACTTATATACCGCTTCATAGGGCTTTCAGCCCTCTCTAAGCGGTTTACAGAGTCAGCATATTGCCCCCAACAACAATCCGGGTCCTCATTTTACCCACCTCGGAAGGATGGAAGGCTGAGTCAACCCTGAGCCAGTGAGATTTGAACAGCCGAACTGCCGAACTAGCAGTCTGAAGTAGCCTGCAGTACTGCACTCTAACCGCTGCGCCACCTCGGCCCTATAAAAGTAGGACATGAACCTTCCTTGGGAAAGATATGGGGGGGCGTGGGAACCAGAACTGTAAATAGGCAACAAAACACAGAAGACATATTAAGAAATGACAATATAATGAAATATAATGAAAATATAACAGCGTAGATACTGCTGTATCGTTGCGTTGGTCTTCTCAGTGGCTCTGTTAGTAGCTGGGTGGAACGCTGAGCTGAGGCCTTGGGAAGATCCTATCAGGATTAGGAATTGCTGCCAAAATTTAGTGGTGAATTGCACCCCTCGATCAGATACAATTCTCCGCGGTGTGCTTTGTAGGCGGTATATATTGGTTGTGAAGAGTTTCACCAGCTTTCTGGCTGACGGGAGGCCGGAACAAGCCATGAAGATCTATGACTGTTCAGATCACCGTCTTGCCTTGGCTCTCTGGTAGGTCCACTATAAAGTCCATGGCTCTCTCCTCCCATGGTCGGACAGGTGTCGCCACTGGTTGTGTAAGTCGGAGGTTTTCCTTGCCGCTTTTTCATGGTGTTGCATGGAACGTATTCCTCCACATCCTCCTTCATATGAGGCCACCAGAACTGCCGGTTTGTTAAGATATAAAAATCTTTAAAAACCCGAAGTGCCCAGCCAAGCTCACGTCACGACAGTGCCGGAGGAGATCCAGGTGGAGAACACTGGGTGTGTAAATCTTGGACCACTTTCACGCTAGGTTGTCGTATTGTGTGAGTATTTGTGGGTTTTCCTGGAACCATGGATCATTCGGAAGCGCAGCTTGGATGGAACAGGGTATGTCTCCTTTTTTCCCCCCTCAGGTTGTCTCTGGTGCTTGGCGAACCGCTTGCGCTCGAAAAGGTGGTGGCGGTATCATGGCTTGAATTATCTCGTCTGCTAGCGTATTGCGGTTTCCAGGAGGCGTCCACTTGTATTTCAGCGTGAAATTGAAGCACCTGAAATACAACAGCCACTGAACTTGTTTGGGCAACAATCTTCTTGGGTTTTGGAGGGCTTCTAGATTTTTATGGTCCATCCAACCTTAAATGGTAACCCCCCCCTCCTCCAGCAGGTGTCTCCAAGTCATTAAGAGTCCATTGAACTGCAAATCCTTCCTTCGCTCATTTGCATTCGGCGTAGTTTAGCTTACGGGACGTGTCTGCACATACTTGTAAGCCCCCCCCCCCACCTCGCGGGTTTCCAAGAGAACTGCACCTACCGCCACAGCGCTAGCGTCCACTTACACTACAAATGGTTTGATGGTGTCCGGGTGCTTTAGCACCGGTTCGCTGGCAAAAAACGTTTTCAGCTGTTCAAATGCTTGCTAACATCCTAATGTCCATTCCGTGGGGTGACCAGGACGCGGCTCCCCAGATAGATGTTCGGTCCGTAGGGGGTCCGTTAGCGGGAGAGCCACTCGAGCAAAAAGTTTTGCATGCCGAACCGGCAATAATGCCAGCAGCAACCCACCCCTGGTATATGTATATATACACACATACGCTTGTAGGTCTTTGGTTATTCGGGTTTTCTACCGCGTAAAATTGGAAGTGTCTTGGCGACGTTTCGACGAAGTCTCATTCGTCATCTTCAGGAAGAACACAAGAACGCAATCAGAAAAGAGGAACCAACTTCTTCCCTGGTCTAACACCTTAAAGCCACAGGACATAAAATTGATTTTAAAAATACCAGAACTATCGCCAAGGCTGAGCATTTTAACAACCGAATAATCAGAGAAGCCATCGAGATAGAAAAACGCCCACACAGCATGAACAGGCGGGACGATACCTCCCGCCTGCCAGCCATTTGGAAGCCCGCCCTTATTGACAAACGAGCCCCTAACATGAGGAATGACACCAGGCCCACACTCACAAGAGCCACACAGGGTGTCGCCACCAAACATCCACGCAGAAAGCAGAGTAAAACCCACACTGATGAGGAGGCACGACCAAGGACCAGAAGCCAGACTGCAAATGCACCATTAGCCTCTTCAAACCCCTCCTCTCCTTACATGAAACACAAACCCACAACCAATCAGAACACACCTCCACCCAATCAGAACACAGCCAAGCTCCCACCCAATCAGCTCAACCCCCCACTGGCAGTTAAAAGGAAGAAACAGCCGAGATCTCACATTGCTCCTGGAAGCACGAAGCCTGAAGATGACGAATGAGACGTCGTCGAAACGTCGCCAAGACACCTCCAATTTTACGCGGGAGAAAACCCGAATAACCAAAGACCTACATACTAACACCCGCGAAAACCTCAGAAAACACACATACGTTTATATGTACAAAATAAATTGCATTACATAGTGTACAAAATACAAAAACATATTTAACATTTTAAACATTTGCCAGATTTCAAATATATTCAGGGAGGCAGGAGCGTCTGGATCCAGGTGTTCCCTCCTGGTCAGGGGAGGTTTTCTCCAGCTGCCAGTTTTTGGTACAGGCTGCAGAGCTCCTGAGGTTTGGGAGTCTCCGTCCCGGGAGTAGGCGGGGCTTCAAAATCAGAAGAGCTCTGAGAATCCACAGTTTGGACCACTGGACTGAGCTCTGTCCTCCCTTCTGGCTTGGTCTTCTCTCCTGGCTCGGTCCGATCAGGAGCTGCTGCTGCTGCTGTGTCCCAACATCTGCCTTTGCCTTCCAAGGGAAGGGGCTCTGCAGAAGCCGCAGCCCGATCTAAAGGCCGGCTGCTCTTCGGCAGGTGGTCCGTTCTCTTTTCCCCTGCAAGGGGACGGGTCACCCTCTCCGTCCCTCCCTTGGAAGGGCTGGACTCCAAATTCCTTCGCTCCTGGGAGGTGACGAGGACGGTGTCGGATTGGCTGTCCCACCCTTGGCTGCCCTGTTCAGAGATGTGGGTGGACTGAGAGGACTCCTGGGAAGAGATGTGAGTGGAGTCGCTCAGGTCGTCCTCGTTGAAGGGGCTGGGAGAAAGCGGCTCGGCCGAGTCGGTACACGGCGGGGGGCCCTCGTGGTCCGAGCTCTCGGGGTCTTCTGAAGGGCGCCTGAAGAAACTGTCCCATTTTGGCACTTCCGAGTCAGGTTGCGCTTGGTCTTCACTGAGCTTCCCGGTACTCGTTGCTCCCACAAGACTGTTGGGGTGCCGTGAAACTTCAACAAACTCCGTCCCCGATGATGGAATTCCAGGAAGAGCTGTCTCCTCCTCCTCATGTTGTTCTTCCTCCTCTTCCTCTTCCTCCTCGCCATTTGATTCTTCGCACTCTACAAAATCAACCGGCAAACAAGCAGGTCTTGGAGCCACCTCGTGACTGGGATCTTCTTCACGATTTGGGGGGAGCAGCTTGCTCTCCACAGGTTCAATCTCTGGCAGCAGTTTTGGAACCTTGTAACTTCTGGGAATCAGTCCAGAGTCAAAGAGATCGTCATCATCGCTGCCACCATCTGTGCAAACAAAATAAAAGCAAATTAATTTCCTCTCCCTCTCTCATCCATCCATCCATCCACCCATCCATCCATCCATCCATCCATCCATCCATCCATCCACCCACCCACCCACCCACCCACCCACCCACCCACCCAATCTTTCTATCAAATCCTTTTCAGGCAGAGAACCACCTTGGTTGCCCAAAAACCCTCATTCAGGCCTGCTGATTTTCTAAACGGAGGGGAATTTTGGAGTCGACCTGTTCTCTGTATTCAGCAGCACAGGATTCTCCTGGGTGTGAGCCATTGAATGGTTGGTAGCTTAAGTGTCGGTGGGTCTTGGGGGGGTGGGGGAGACCCGGTTTAGCAATAGCAGTAATAGCAATAGCAATAGTTAGACTTATATACCACTTCATAGGGCTTTCAGCCCTCTCTAAGCGGTTTACAGAGTCAGCATATCGCCCCCAACAACAACAATCCGGGTCCTCATTTCACCCACCTCGGAAGGATGGAAGGCTGAGTCAACCCTGAGCCGGTGAGATTTGAACAGCCGAACTGCAGAACTGCAGTCAGCTGAAGTGGCCTGCAGTGCTGCATTTAACCACTGCGCCACCTCGGCTCTTCCTAATCCAGCCTCTGCTACTGAAATGCATTCAATGATTTGGGGCCGGCTGCTTTCTCAGTCCGAACCCGTCACTCGGGGGGGGGGGGGGGAAACCTGGAAGGCGTTTCGCTTCTCATCTACGAAGTACCAACCACGGAAGAAGACGAAATTAAAAAAGATAGTAGTGGAGAAATGGATAGGTTGGCATTAAAGAGAAAAGATGAAGAAGATACAGAATACTTTCAAATATGGGGCTTATTTTATCAATGGTTGGACAATAGAAGTAGAAATTAGAAGTTGGAAAAATACTATTATGCATGTCTTGTGTTTAATATATTATTATATCATATACTATTTTGTAAGCCGATTGACCAGGACAATGCGCTGTTCACAAGAAGAAACAAAATGGCCAGGGGAAGAAGGAAGGTCGATCTTTTTCATCTTACTGGTGTCCAGAATCTCCAAGGCTTTGGGTCTCTTCAGCACCCCGAGAGGTTTATAAATTGGCGGATTATTTGGCCTGTGCTGCCTGCAGAACGGCTTCAGCCTAAGGAGGAGAAAGAATGGCCCAACTTTTACAAAGTGATTAAAATCTTAAAAAGGGAGAAAAACATGGAATACTGAACTGGAAACGAATCGCGTCGTCCTACTTAATTTTAGAGAAATTTAAATGTGAACAAAATCAAATTTAACACTGTTATCCAGATGTTAAATTTTTTTGCAAAACCAGCATTTGGTTCGGAAAACGTGTCAGTTTGTTGCATAAATTCAAACCCAGAAGCAGACACAGATAACTGATGCAGCTGGATTCATTAACTTCTTTGTATACCTAAGAACAGATGAATCAATGGACAATACCAACAGGTGGTTCTTCCAAGTAAACACAAGGCAGGAGAGTTACATGCAAACACAAGCAGTTAGTTTCATATTAGCAGATAAGCCCAGACAGAGTGTTAGTTTACTTCTCATAGCAGCAGACTACAGAAGTTTCTGTTTCCATTCTTTGCACAGATTCAGATCTTTTTAAGCTCCCATTGGCTGACTTAGTCGCTATGCCTATTCATTGGCTGACCATGTTCCCATGTCTCTCCCGGTCATGAATACTTTAACAAAACGCTATCCTTAGATTAAAAGACAGAAAGCCCTTATCAAAATAATTTTTGATAAAAGTAACGGATGGAAGAGTTTAACGAAGGCTGGTTTGATGTGGATTCCATTACAGGTAGTCCTTCACTTAACAACGGTTACGGAAACCCAGCTGTAAGTTGTGACGGCCATATGAATCGGTCACATGACCAACTTGGCAGTGTCTCTTTGTAGTGGTCGTTAAGCGAACGTGGCAGTCGTAAACCAAACCGCCAGTTTTGCTGAAAAGGAAGTAAAAGCTGGTTTTGAGAAAAACCATCATAAAATGACCACCAGATATGGCCAATGGACACAAACGTGGCCCCCAAAATCTGGTCACACAACTATGGGGAGAGGCACCCGTTGTTGGAACTTCAAATTTGTGTTGCGAGTAGCTTCCCAGGAAGTCCGTTGTGGTTTTGAATAGTTGCTAGATGGCCAGGTTGTAAGTTTATCGGTATTATGGAGGAGGGGGGGGGGGGGGGAAAGACAGAAGACTCACTTTTCTTCCACTTTGTCCTTGGTTGACCCCAAAGGAATCACATTGGGGTAGATATTCACGGGGCAAATGTACTTCAAGAAATCTTCGATCTAGAACAGCCGATTGAAAAAGGGGGGAGAAAAAAAGGATGCATTGATAATATTTAATGCCTTAATTCCTTGTATTTATGATTTGCAACGGCTTGAGAAGCATGGATAGACTTTTCAGCTGTCTGTTTAGTGACCGTTCAAAGTTACGGCGACATTGAGAAATGTGACCTAGGCCCATTTTTCACACTTATGACCTTTGCAGCATCCCTGGGGCCAGCTGATAAAATTCAGACGCTTGGCAATTGGTTCATAGTTACGACCGTTGTACCCCAAGGTAGCGTGATCTGCTTTTGCGACCTTTCTGACAAGCAAAGTCAATGGGGAAGCCAGATTCACTTGGCAATCAGCTTACTAACTTATCAACTGCAGTGATTCGCTTAATAACTGTGGCAAGGAAAGGGTCATAAATGGGGCAAAACTCACTTAACAAATGTCTCACTTAATGTGGTTTGCCAGAGGCCTGCAGAGCTGGCAGCAGATTTGGACAGTGAGGAGGTTGGGGAGGAACCTGGGCCAGTCCTGGAGGCTGGGGAAGGCTTGGATGAGGGCTCTGTGTCGGAGGCAGAGAGGGGGCCAGGGCCATATGGAAGTTATCAGCTGCCCCCAGAGCTTCCAGAGTTGGACATCAGTGAGGCAGAGGAACAGGCTTCCCCTGTTCCCAGTGTGCGCATGGACAGAGCTGCCAGAAGGCAAGAAGAGTTAAGACAAAAGGGGCGACTCAGGAGTAAGGCTTGGAGCTGATTGGCCCCTCCCGTAGGACATAAAGGAGGAGCAAAGGCAGGTGAGCCTTTGCAGGAAGCAACTTGGTTCATGCTGGTCAGTTTACCTTCTGAAGCTCTGTTTTGACTCTGTGCTATGTGTGGCCTTGCCAAGCTAATTGCCAATTAAGCCTTTGGCATCATTTCAAGGGAGATAAAGCTGGGTGCTTATCAGCCTTACCCTGAAAGACTTTGGCAGCCTACTGTAGGACTCTTTACAAACTATTTGGGACTCATTACGGGCTATGAATGAACACAATTCACAGCCTTTGAAATAAAAAGAGGGTTTTGTGGGGCTAAGCGTGTGCTTTTTACTGACTCAGGAAGCCTAGGCCAGAACACTTAAAGGTTAGGCTCAATTGTCTCGCAAATTGTAGTAATTCGTAGCATGCAGACGATGATTTTTCCTAAGGCGAGGTTGGTTGCTCGTAAGTCAAATAAATAAAATTGGGCCAATGGCGACTGTGTTGTCCAGGGAATGTAATTTAATGAAACCGGAGATACATACCTCGCTATAAGAAGAGTGGAATGAGAAGCAAGCCCTGTAGGAACTCGTCCCGGCCCTAAACACAAGGCATAGATTTAAATTAGTTTCCTCTGCTGTTGATCAAAACAAGATCGAAACAGCTTAAAAACAAAAGCTGAAAATCATGAGGAATAAGATAATGCTCTTTCTGCAGCCGTCTTCCCAAACCCCGTGTCCTTCTGAAGGAATGTGGCATCCCTCTTGAGGACCATGAAAACTGAACATACATCTGGAAGACAGAGGTTTTCTTCTAAAACTTCTATCTTCTAAAGGAATCTTAGTCATTCTGTGACATTCAGAAGTGAAAGGAATTTGATTCTGGATGAAACACAGTTTTCCAACAAGCTTAAATCTAGATGGTTCAAGGATCTGGTCCTTCTAACAAGACGATGCAAGGGTGAGCCATAAAAAATATCCGCCCCTTGACTGCATTTGGAGTCTTTTAAACCTTTTATCAAGGCAATTTTTATGGTTAAGTTTTGTTTAAAACCTCTAGACATCGGCATTCGTATAAGTGATGCCTTCAAAAATCCCCTTTTACATTCTGCCTTCTCTGCAAATAAACCAGCAAAAATCGAGGTGGATATTGTAAAGGGCAGGATGAAAGGAGAAACAAAAATGCAGAAGACCTTTGTCGTTTGAATCAATTTAAATCACGAGAACCATCTGAACTGCAGCCTAGAGGAGGGAAGGCAACAGCAGGCAATGGAGCGAAATTATTTCAACTAACCTCACTTAGGTTAATTGATTATAAAAGGAGTGTCAAATGAACGCTTCTAAGTTGCTATGAAAAGTATCAATGAGAGAGAAATAGAGATAAACTGCTAATTTTGTGGGGTCCTTGGTGTTCTCTGAGCTTGGCGGTTTTCTTCTGGGCATCTCATTACCCAACTAGGGAACATTATCAGTGCTAGAAGGGAGTGGCGTTTGCACCTTCTAGCCCTGATGAAGCTCCCTAGTTGGGTCATGAAATGTGTGCAAGAAAACCACCAAGTTTAAAGAACACAAAGGATGCCACAGCTCTTCCCTTCCTCCTCCTCTCCACAAACCCCTCTCCCTTCTAGCACTGGTGATGTTTCCTAGTTGGGTCACGAAATGTTTGCCGGAAAACCACCAAGCTCAGAGAGCACCAAGGACCCCACATTCCTCCTTCTCCTCCTCTTCGTCCTCTTTCTCCTCCTCCTCCTCTCTGCAAACCCCTCTCCCTTCTAGCACTGATGATGTTTCCTAGTTGGGTCATGAAATTTTTGCCAGAAAACCACCAAGCTCAGAGAGCACCAAGGACCCCACAGTCCTCCTTCTCCTCTTCCGCCTCCTTCTCCTCCTCTTCTTCCTCTTTGTCCTCCTCCTCCTCCTCCTCCTCTCTGCAAATCCCTCTCCCTTCTAGCACTGGTGATGTTTCCTAGTTGGGTCACGAAATGTTTGCCGGAAAACCACCAAGCTCAGAGAGCACCAAGGACCCCACAGTCCTCCTTCTCCTCCTCCGCCTCCTTCTCCTCCTCTTCTTCCTCTTTCTCCTCCTCCTCCTCCTCCTCCTCTCTGCAAATCCCTCTCCCTTCTAGCACTGGTGATGTTTCCTAGTTGGGTCACGAAATTTTTGCCAGAAAACCACCAAGCTCAGAGAGCACCAAGGACCCCACAGTCCTCCTTCTCCTCTTCCGCCTCCTTCTCCTCCTCTTCTTCCTCTTTCTCCTCCTCCTCCTCCTCCTCCTCTCTGCAAATCCCTCTCCCTTCTAGCACTGGTGATGTTTCCTAGTTGGGTCACGAAATGTTTGCCGGAAAACCACCAAGCTCAGAGAGCACCAAGGACCCCACATTCCTCCTTCTCCTCCTCTTCTAAGAGCCAAGGTGGCGCAGTGGTTAAATGCAGCACTGCAGGCTACTGCTAGATCAGCAGGTCAGCGGTTCAAATCTCACCGGCTCAAGGTTGACTCAGCCTTCCATCCTTCCGAGGTGGGTAAAATGAGGACCCAGATTGTTGGGGGCAATATGCTGACTCTCTGTAAACCGCTTAGAGAGGCCTGAAAGGCCTATGAAGCGGTATATAAGTCTACTGCTATTGCTACTGCTATTGCTATTCTTCCTCTTTCTCCTCCTCCTCCTCTCTGCAAATCCCTCTCCCTTCTAGCACTGATGATGTTTCCTAGTTGGGTCATGAAATTTTTGCCAGAAAACCACCAAGCTCAGAGAGCACCAAGGACCCCACAGTCCTCCTTCTCCTCCTCCGCCTCCTTCTCCTCCTCTTCTTCCTCTTTCTCCTCCTCCTCCTCCTCCTCCTCTCTGCAAATCCCTCTCCCTTCTAGCACTGGTGATGTTTCCTAGTCGGGTCACGAAATGTTTGCCGGAAAACCGCCAAGCTCAGAGAGCACCAAGGACCCCACATTCCTCCTTCTCCTCCTCTTCTTCCTCTTTCTCCTCCTCTTCTTCCTCTTTCTCCTCCTCCTCCTCCTCCTCCTCTCTGCAAATCCCTCTCCCTTCTAGCACTGGTGATGTTTCCTAGTTGGGTCATGAAACATCTGCAAGAAAACCACCAAGCTCAGAGAGCACCAAGGACCCCACAGTCCTCCTTCTCCTCCTCCGCCTCCTTCTCCTCCTCTTCTTCCTCTTTCTCCTCCTCCTCCTCCTCCTCCTCTCTGCAAATCCCTCTCCCTTCTAGCACTGGTGATGTTTCCTAGTCGGGTCACGAAATGTTTGCCGGAAAACCGCCAAGCTCAGAGAGCACCAAGGACCCCACATTCCTCCTTCTCCTCCTCTTCTTCCTCTTTCTCCTCCTCTTCTTCCTCTTTCTCCTCCTCCTCCTCCTCCTCCTCTCTGCAAATCCCTCTCCCTTCTAGCACTGGTGATGTTTCCTAGTTGGGTCATGAAACATCTGCAAGAAAACCACCAAGCTCAGAGAGCACCAAGGACCCCACAGTCCTCCTTCTCCTCCTCCGCCTCCTTCTCCTCCTCTTCTTCCTCTTTCTCCTCCTCCTCCTCCTCCTCCTCTCTGCAAATCCCTCTCCCTTCTAGCACTGGTGATGTTTCCTAGTTGGGTCACGAAATGTTTGCCGGAAAACCGCCAAGCTCAGAGAGCACCAAGGACCCCACATTCCTCCTTCTCCTCCTCTTCTTCCTCTTTCTCCTCCTCTTCTTCCTCTTTCTCCTCCTCCTCCTCCTCCTCCTCTCTGCAAATCCCTCTCCCTTCTAGCACTGGTGATGTTTCCTAGTTGGGTCATGAAACATCTGCAAGAAAACCACCAAGCTCAGAGAGCACCAAGGACCCCACAGTCCTCCTTCTCCTCCTCCGCCTCCTTCTCCTCCTCTTCTTCCTCTTTCTCCTCCTCCTCCTCCTCCTCCTCTCTGCAAATCCCTCTCCCTTCTAGCACTGGTGATGTTTCCTAGTTGGGTCACGAAATGTTTGCCAGAAAACCACCAAGCTCAGAGAGCACCAAGGACCCCACAGTCCTCCTTCTCCTCCTCCGCCTCCTTCTCCTCCTCTTCTTCCTCTTTCTCCTCCTCCTCCTCCTCCTCCTCCTCTCTGCAAATCCCTCTCCCTTCTAGCACTGGTGATGTTTCCTAGTCGGGTCACGAAATGTTTGCCGGAAAACCACCAAGCTCAGAGGGCATCAAGGACCTCACAGTTCAACCCACAGCTACCAATATTCTCTCCTAATGCTAATTTTAGGAGACCGAAACGCCCCCCTCACCTCATGACCACGTTGCTCTTCCGTGTCCTTTCTCCAAACCACATGGTGGACGGCTTGACGCTGATCACCCTCAGCTCCTGTCCGTTCTGGGACGTCATTCCACACGGCAGTCGGTTCCCACGGAACATTTCGTAATCCTAGTTGGACACATAACCCCTCGCCAGATCGTGGCTACGTCTACGGAGTTCCTGGTTATCCCAAAACTGATTCCCCCCCCCCCCCCCCCCGTCCCCAAAAGGCAACTGGAGTTTCTGGGGTTTTTTTTTTTTTTTGAAGACCTTTCACTTCTCATCCAAGAAGCTTCTTCAGCTCTGACTGGATGGTGGGGAAGGGAAGGATTTATGCTGCTCATTTGTATCCTTTTCATGACGCACAAACAGTATTGGGGCCGAGTCTGTGTTGTCTCCATAAACATCCAGGTCCCGATGATCCCAAAAGGGCTTTTTCCAAAAGGCAGCTGGACTTTTCCTTGTTTTCTTTGTTTCTCCCTTTCGCTTCTCATCTGAAGAAATTCTGGAGAAGCCTCCTGGGGTGAGAAGCCAGACGCCTTCACAGAAAAAAAAAACACGCACAGCCCAGCTGCCTTTTGACAAAAGCACCTTTGGGGATATTAAATCCAAGAAGGGCCTCGTAGGCACTGTTAGCGATTCTACACTGCGTGGCTTTTCCTTTCATCATCCCCACCACCACGTTGGGTTCCACGATTCGGGTCAATTAGCAGGAAGGCGAGGCTCCTTCAAGGCGATACGTACCCTCGGATGGCGACAGGCGTGAATCTGGGTACGCCGGTTGGTGGTAACGTGGTAGAGAATTTCTGGCATGTTTTTAAACATGTCCAACTTGTTCACATGCACCTAGGCCAGAAGGGTAATAGAAAGGGGCGTTAAGCGACTCAGAAGAGAGACAAGAGAGAAAGAACACTGGCAATCCTTTGTCAACAAAATATTGGGGGGAAGGGGGGGAAATTCTTGGTTCCTCCTCTTAATTGCTGAGGAATGTAGAATGTAATGTAGAATAAACTCTATGGCAGGTTACTGAATCAGCCATAACTTTGTTTTCATCCCGTGGATTAAAGCACCCTCTCTCTCTTGTGAAATGCGAGGGAGCGCGATGCAGAACGATCTGTAGCCTGTCACTGTGAAGCAGAAGCTTGGTGCTCCCTGTGGCTGGTTGTTTTCTTGCAGATGTTTAATTACCCAGCTAGGGAACGTCATCAGTACCAGAGTAATGAAAGGTTTGCAAGAAAACAACCGGCCTCAGAGGCCGCAGTTCAAACCTGAGCCACAAATATTATCTTCCATTGGTAAAATATTGACAGCTTGAACACTCGCGTGGAAGGAAACACCCAGCAAGCGAATGAATTGCTGAGTATAAAAATCTTGGAACTAGGACTGCCGCGATGTTCATATTCTACCTGTGAGCTGCAAGGCTACCTCCGGTTGACCACAGGGGGCAGTGTTTCCCAACCTTGGCAACTTGAAGCCAAGAGCTCTGGCGGCACAGTGGGTAGGAGTGCAGTATTGCAGGCTGACTCTGCCAACAGTTCGATCCTGACTGGCTCAAGGTTGACTCAGTCCTTCCTAGGTTGGTAAAATGAGGACCCAGATGATTTGGGGCAAGAGGCTGGCTCAGTAAACCGCTTAGAGAGAGAGGGCTGTAAAAGCACCATGAAGCGGTATATAAGTCTAAGTGCTATTGCTACACCTTCTTCCCTCCCTTCCTCTCTTATTCCCTTTCTCATTCTTCTTCCTGGTGGCGCAGTGGTCAGAATGCAGCATTGCAGGCTGACTCTGCCTACTGCCAGCAGTTCAACCCTGACTGGCTCAAGGCTGACTCAGCCTTCCGTCTTTCCTTCCCTCCCTCCTTCCTTCCATATTCTCCTCCTTGGTGGCGGCAGTAGTCAGAATGCAGCATTGGAGGCCGACTGCCAGGAGTTTGATCCTGATCAACTCAAGATCAACTCAGCCTTCCATCCTTCCAAAGTGGGTACAATGAGGACCCAGATGGTTGGGGGCATTTTGTTGACTGTAAAACCGCTCAGAGAGGGCTGTGGAGCAGGATGAAGCGGTATATAAGTGCAATTGCTATTAAGATCTGTGGATTTCCCCCACGGCTGGTTTGGGAATTCTGGGAATTGAAGTCTCCTGTGCAGAAAAGACTCACCATGGGACGCAGTCTTACCTTAATCCCAAGTTCTTCGCTGAGATTTGTGAATAAATACTCATATCCATAAGCTGCTTTGCAGTTCAACCAGACCACGTGATACGGACTCTGCGCCACCCAGCTTCGGACTAATTCCATCAACCCCTTCATACATTCTTCCTGATGCGAGAAACAGAGAGTGCATATGATGGTTTTAACTTAAGTGCAATGGTACTATACCAGTGTTTCTCAACCTTGGCAACTTGAAGATGTCCGGACTTCAACTCTCAGAATTCCCCAGCCAGCATTCGCTGGCTGGGGAATTCTGGGAGTTGAAGTCCGGACATCTTCAAGTTGCCAAGGTTGAGAAACACTGTACTATACACTTGAGTTGAATTCTCTTATCCCCACCCCCTTGAATTAATGCAGAGATAATCATCACATGCCCACTTCTCAATATGAAGTCACTTGATTACAAATGTTAAGAAAAACTTCCTTCGAAGTGAGCTTGAAGACAAAGCGGCGGTAAAAAACTTTCTTTTAAAGCAGGCAAAAACATTCTGATGATCTACTGGAAGATTCTGAAATAATTAATAAGGAATAAGAAGTGTGGACAAGATGCAAGGATCCATCATCTAGAATAAAGCAAAATGTAGCTATAATCGTACTTCAGAGAATTCTTGCTTGCAATATTTGGCAATCTAACACAGAATAAGCCTGAACTAGTTATATTGCATTGGAAAGGTTTAAATTGGCTAGATGGCTTCCCAAATCATTAATTTGTATAGACGGAACAGAATGTATGAATTGCCAGGAGTTTTAAGGGGAATTATCACAATAAGCAGTACAGCAAGCAAAACTACACCACAAATAGAAAGACAGTTAAAATGTTATTGGTATGCGTGTTGGCTGCAACAAAACGCATGCATGTGATTTATTTCATAGGTTTTATACATATTTATGCTTCAAGGCACATGTCAGGGTTCCAAACAGCATCCGGAATTAAATCAGAGTCCAAGGCAAAGTATTGCTCAAAGTTCCCATTGATGAAGAGAGCCACGTTGGCACAACTGGGAAAACCCGAATCTGAAAGCTTCCCGGTTTTCCCCACCCAGTTGAAAGACCAAGATCTTGCCCCCCACACCCACAAGCCCATCCCATGGTCCAATCTCCCACTGACACACTGGAAGCTTCCACCCATTCAGTTCCAGCCAGGTGCAAAGACAAAGGATGACCTTGGCTTTCTAGAAAGAATGTTGTTATGGCTACATAGCATCTCACTCCGTACAATCCCATTTTCCCACCATAGAAAATGCATAGCCGAATAACATAGTGTGGCAGGCCAGAGATCCAAAAGAAAAGACGGCTGCACACTGATTTTTATCTTTATTACTAGTTGGTGAAATGTATTCATTTACATATTATACACCCTTAGCATGCGACTATGGAAGATTATCTTCTCAAGTGACTTACCCGGCTTGGTATTTGATAATATTTGCGATCAAAGAATGTGGTGTCTAAATAGACACTCTGGATGTCTTTCACTCTGAAAAGAGAATGGCAGGATTGGTACAGGAGTCCTTGACTTATGACCACAATTGGGCGCCCAGAATTTCTCCTGGTAAGCAAGGCAGTTAAGCGAGTTGTGCCAGATCCGAATGGCCACTTTTGGTTGTTAAGAGGATGGCAAACAGTCCTTAAAAACACCTGGCTTCCTCCTGTTGGCTTTGCATGTTGGGAGCCAGCTAGGAAGGTGGTCCAAGAGGGAGAGCCGGGGGCTTGCCTCACCTGCTTCCTGAATGTAGTAGTTCCATTCGGGCCACTTCTCCTCTAGCGAGTCGGAAATCCCCCGTGTACAAGACCGTCCCGTTTCCCCCTTGGAAGAGAAACCTGGTTGGAAACGGATTCATTCATTATTCACATCCACACATGCTGAACAACCGAAGCCCTGTTGGGTCGTTGTTTCAGAGGTGTCCCCTTACCCAAGCGGAGAAGCAGAATGAGGAAGGGCGGGCGAAAAAGCAGGAAAGGCAGGACGACTTTTGACTTCCTGCTGTCTTCCCCATTGCATTTCCTTGTGGGAAGCTGGTAGGCATTGTTAGAAATCCCATCCTCCCCTTTTCCTTCCTTCCCATTTTCTTCCTCCCTTTTCCCTTGCTTCCTTCCCTCTCTCCCCCTTTTCATTCCCATTTTCTTCCCTCTCTCCCTTTTTCTTCCCTCCCTTCCCTTTTCCTTCCTTCCCATTTTCTTCTCTCCCTTTTTCCTTCCTTCAGCCTCCCTTCTCCCCTCCCTTTCCTTTTCATTTGCAATTTCTTCCCTCTCTTTTCCTTCCTTCCTTTCTGTTTCTTTCCTTTCCTTTTTCTTTTCTTCCTTCCTTCCCATTTTCTCCTCTCCCTTTTTCCTTCCTCCCTCCCTCTCCTTTTCATTTGCAATTTCTTCCCTCCCTTTTCCTTCCTTCCTTCCTTTTTGTTTCTTTCCTTCCCTTTTTCCTTCCTTCCTTCCTCATTCCCATTTTCTTCCCTCCCCCCCTTCCTCTAACGGGGTTGAACTAGGCTAATGACACTTAGATTCTCATGGAAATGTGAAAGAATTACGGCAAAAGAAAACAAAACACACATTTCCACCACTGCTGTTAATTGTCTGATAGAAGAACAAAACACATACATAACTGATCCTGGACAATGGCCGGCTGGCAGAAGTGTGACCACAATATCTTCTTTCTGGAAGGAAAAGATGAAAAAAGAGTTTCAAATTCATTAGATAACAGAAAGGATGAAAAACTCTTGATTTTTATAGTGGCTCCCAGTCCCCAATTATCGGCCACAACTAACCGGAGTCCCCTGCTTAGAATTATTCGCTCATCTGTTGAGTATACAAAACATTTTGAGCTCAAAATCTTCCAAACATCCCCTTCTGATCGTATCAGAATTATTTCAAATTTTACAAAAATAGTGTGACCTCTGAATTGTGGGTTTTTTAAAAAAGATATTCCTTCTGTTAATGGTTAGAACAGCCATACGAAGCAGCAAAGGAGTGATTTTGTCCTCTCTTGCATTTAATATTTTCAACTGAATGGCTAGAAAAGGAATGATTTCTTATGATCGGTCGCTTGGCAATCGAAGTTTTGAGCAGCCTAAAAAAAGGGGGCTTAAGGCCTGAATTTCAATGCAAATGACCAGTTCTGTTTGCAAGGAGTGTAAATCCTTCCACTCCCCACCATCCAGTCAGCGCTTGAAGAAGCTTCTTGGAGGAGAAGGGAAACGTCTTCAAAAGAAAAAAACCCAAGAAAGTCCAGTTGCCTCCTGAAAAAAGCACCTTTGGGACAAGCACGATCTTGGATGAAGGAGAATCTCCAGAGACAGTAAGAACTGAGGGTGGTTTCACCTTAGAAAACTTTAAACACAGGCACATATTTTGATGAAAAAGACAAAGCATTGTGTTTCATCTGAGCTTCTCACCTCACACGACGTTTCCTCAATCAGAGAGATTTGAGTCGGTGTTTCAACCTCCAGGGTGACCTAAATCATAGAAACCACAGCAGACAGATCAACGCCGAGGAAGGAAGATATATTGATGGTTTTATAAAGGGAAGATTGGGGGGGAGGATGGACACGGATATGCATGAAATCCCATGAATGTGTAAATGTAACATTCTGGTTTGGTAAAAGAATGAACAGAGCAGATCTGCCCGATTAGCCAGGAAGCTTCCGCTCCTATATTTGCTAATATCTTTATTATGTGCAATTAGCTTTTCCCAAACATGCCCTTGAATTCCTCCCCATTTAATTCCCAATGGTCAGTGGGGAAATCTAATTTTTTTTACTACTGGTTTTGTGGGGGTGGCTTGGTGGTGCTGGGTCATGTGACCTGGGTGGCTGTGGCTGTTTTAGTCATGTGACATCAAAAGACAGAAACTAACAATGTCCTGCTGGAGCAGGGTTGGACTAGATGACCTCCAGGTCCCTTCCAGCCTCGGATTGCCCTCCGAAGCTGCTTCCAGTGCCACGTTGTAGAACCTTCCTTCCCCTCCTTTTTCCATCCCTCCCTTTCTTTCTCCCTCCCTTTCTCAGCACCCCAATACATTTCGTTTCATTTCATTTATTAAATTTCTATGCCGCCCAATCCCGGAGGGCTCCGGGCGGCTTACAGAAATGAAAAAAAGATTTAAAAGAATTATTAAAAACAATTGGACACAAGAAGGTTAAAAAAGGGAAACACAACAAACACCCAAATATGGAAGGAAGCCTGCTGGGAGCAAAAACAGACACACACACCCACATTTCAGGAGAACCTGTAGTAAAAAAAATGCTTAAAAAGCTTTTTTTTTTTTAAAGTTCCAGGCAATTGTTGGAACTTTTTAAAAAAAAAACTTTTTTTTTTTAGTATTTTTTTACTAGCGGTTCGGGCAAACTGGCAGCGTTTCACCCCTGCCAATGGTGCATTTAAGAAAATTCAGTCCAAAATACCCGGAGGACCAGAGAGTTCTTTGTAACTCACATATATTTTTTTTTACAAATAATTCAGGGCAGGGAACACACCCTAAACTCCTTCCTCCTCCTGCTTTCCCAACACCCCTGTTAGGTGGGCTGGGCTGAAAGAGACTGGCCCACAGTCACCCAGATAGCTTTCATGCCTAAGGCGGGATTAGAACTCATAGCCGCCTGGTGAATTGGCCCCAAATCACCCATCCGGCTTTCATATGGCTAAAGCGGGACTAGAACTCCCAGTCTCCCACTTCCTAGCCTGGTGCCTTGGCAATACTATTCCTACACTTTGGTATATATTATTAATTAAGGAGCTGAGGTGGCGCAGTGGTTAGGGTGCAGTACTGCAGGCCACTTCAGCTGACTGTTATCTGCAGTTCAGCGGTTCAAATCTCACCGGCTCAAGGTTGACTCAGCCTTCCATCCTTCCGAGGTGGGTGAAATGAGGACCCACACTGTGGGGGCAATTTACTGACTCAATTTGCTAAAAAAATCTGTAAACCGCTTAGAGAGGGCTGAAAGCCCTATGAAGCGGTATATAAGTCTAATAAATAAATTACTAGAGTTGCTTATTGCCATTGTAGGGCTTATAGGTAGTAAACAGGTAACTCACAATGTAATTTTCCCAGAATGTGTATCGTGGGCTGGACAGCAGCAATTCCTTTGTCACAGGGGAGCAATACAGGCGGAGTTTCAAGCTTGTAAGAGAGAACCAAAACAAACAAACAAACATGCCATGTGATGCAATGTATATTTCAATTTTTGGAGCTGAGGTTCACCTCTCTTAAAAGTTGCGAAGATTGAGAACCATAGGAAACAATAATGGGAGACAGAGCCATTTCCTGCTGCTGAACCATTCGGAAGAACGAAGGCTGTTTTCACCCTCCCCAGGCTTCAGGAAAGACTCTGGAGCCTTGGGAGGGTGAAAATCCCCCCCGCACGCAGGAATCACTCAGACATGCGCAAAGGGGGGGGGGGGGTTAGGCATGCACACAGTTTTGTCACACCTTTAGAAAAAGGTTAGCCATGATTACTGGCATAGATGGAGACATCTGATCTCTTATCCTTATTTCATAAGGCATGGAAGCCAATGTCCTCCACATGGAGAAATTCGACAATTGCGTGTAATTGCTAAGCACAGTGTGTCAAATTCTGCAACGTAGGCCTGCCAGAATCTACGTCTATCACCTGGCCGGGCGGGTGATAGTGGGTGTGCCGAGGTACACCCTCGTTACACCTATCCTCTGTGAGCTGCACTGGCTGCCTATTGGTCTCCGGACTCAATTCAAGGTGTTGGTTATCACCTTTAAAGCCCTACATGGCTTAGGGCCAGGATACCTTCGAGACCGCCTGCTGACACATACCTCCCAGCGGCCAGTAAGATCCCATAGATTGGGCCTCCTTCGGGTGCCGTCGGCCAAACAATGTCGGCTGGCGGGCCCTCGGAGGAGAGCCTTCTCGGTGGCTGCTCCGACTCTTTGGAACCAGCTCCCCCCGGAAATCCGGACCTTTCCCACTCTGATGGCCTTCAGGAAAGCCGTAAAAACTTGGCTGTTCCGGCAGGCCTGGGGCTGTTGACCTCACTGTTGAGATCCGGCCCCGACTAGAATGAATTTATGAGGGATGACTGTTGTTTTAAATTGTATTGTTGTTATGTGTTTTTTATATTTTCTTGTAAGCCGCCCGGAGTCCTTTGGGATTGGGCGGCATAAAAAAGCTTTAAATAAATAAAATAAATAAATAATAAATAATTTTTTTTTTCATTTCACTTAATATTGCTTCAATTGTACAAAGAGGAAAAAAATATTGAGATAAGAAAGATGGCAAGTGAAAGAAGCACTATTGCAACATGCTTTTTGAAGAAATTCGAAAAGAGGCGATTTGCAATTTGACGCTCCTGTAAGATGCTACAAAGTCCGCTATTCTAGCAAAATTTAAAAGAAGGTCTTTACCTGCATGCCAGGCGTCTTTTCATGGAAGGGGCTCTCAGCCCTTTCATGTGGTCTGAATAAAGAAAAAAAACATGGTGTGAATTAAAATAATCTCCATACAAATCATTAGAAAATCATCACATTAAATGCTTCAACAAGTCCAACACGTTTCCCCCCTGCCTGTAAAATATTGATACCCAGACTGAAAAGCAGGGTTCAGCCTCTGCTGGGCCCTTTAGCAGCCTGTATGTATATTTTTCTTTTTAAAAATGATCTAAAATAGTGGCGTGATTCCCTTTTGCGACCTTAATCTCCTTGTGTCTGCCAATTACACAGTGGCAGGTAGGACAGCGCTCCAGAGGATGTTTGGTTGTCCTCTCCTTCTTTTGGAAGAGCTTTACAGCTCCCGCTGCCTTAAGAAAGTTCAAAACATCCTTAAAGATCCATCTCATCCTGGGCACCCTTTTTTTTAAACTATTACCCTCTGGCAGCCGGTACAGGACAATAAGTAGGCTGAAAAACAGCTTCTGTCCCAGGGCAGTAACTATATTGAATTCTACTATATAAAGGTAAAAGGTTCCTTTGCACATATGTGCTAGTCGTTCCCGACTCTAGGGGGCGGTGCTCATCTCCGTTTCAAAGCCGAAGAGCCAGCGCTGTCCTAAGACGTCTCCGGGGTCATGTGGCCGGCATGACTCAATGCCAAAGGCACACGGAACGCTGTTCCCTTCCCACCAAAGGTGGTCCCTATTTTTCTACTTGCATTTTTTTTCATGATTTCCAACTGCTAGGTTGGCAGAAGCTGGGACAAGTAACGGGAGCTCACTCCGTTAGGTGAAGCTAGGGATTCGAACCGCGGACCTTTCTGATCGACAAGCTCAGCGACTCAGCCCCTGAGCCACCACGTCCCTTCTACTGTACAGTGCAGTATTAACGCAGCATGAGGGACTTTCAATTCAATTGCACCGAATGCGAAGGATGCGTGTTTGTGTTTTATTTCTATCGTTTTCTTATGCATGATGTCCACGGAAGATGAGATTTAATTTCGTTGTACGAGGTGCAATGGCAATAAACTAAACTTCCGACATCCAAACCAAGAGGGGAAGCCCAATTCACTTAGCCACCCGTGTTACTAACTTAACAACGTGCAGTGATTCACTTAACAACCGGGCAAGAAAGGCCGTAAAACGGGGCAAAAAAACTCATGTCTTGCTTAGCAACATAAATTTTGGCCTCCATTGTGGTCCTAAGTGGAGGACCACCTGCATGGGCTCCTGTTGCCATCCTGCAAAGGTCAGAAGCCACATAGCGACTGAAGCAGGGCAAAAGGGGATCTCCTGGTGGTCTCCTTTCCCTCTCCTTTTCCCAGAACTTCCCCCCACGCCCACCCACGCTCACCCTTATGGCAGTGGGAGAGGAAGTAGGCGCGGGCGCGCAGGTTCTCCCGGTCGAAGCGGTCGATGGACAGGTGGGGATACTCCCGCATCACCCCGCCGAAGCTGCTCATGCTGCCGCCGACGCCACCGGCTCCTCTTCCGCTTCACACTTCCGCCAGGCTCTTCCCGCCGCCCTCTCATTGGCTGAGGCGGCGCCCAATCACAAGGACGACTTCCCCGGACGCATGCGCCATATAGGAACTCGGAGGGCGTGGCCCTACTCTCTCGCTGTCCCTTTGATCTTAAGAGACAAGGAGGCCCCGCCCACAACGGAGAGCCACCTCCTCCGAGTTCCCATTTGCGCATGCGTTCCGGTGAGGCATCTCTGTGATTGCCACCGCCTCAGCCTATCACAGAAACGCGAACCGCTGGGTTCTAGTGCGTTGATTGTCCTGGCATTAAATTGACTATATTGTATTTGAAAAAAAATAAAAGAAGGGGAAGGTTGCCACAACCTTAAGTGGAAAAGTACGAGAACAAAATTTCTCTACGGGGCTTCCCTAGCCTGAACCTCTCACTGATAATGAGAAACCAATAAAAATATTGCAGCGCGGACTGTTTTGGACTACGGTTCCCAGAATTCCATCATGTCCGTCACGCTCGCTCGAGCTTCTGGGAACTGCTGATTGGCCCAAACAGACGAAGAGCCCGCCTTCCGCTATATTGGCACTCGCCGGCAGCTCCGATTGGCTCGGAGCGCTAAACGTGTTTGGTTGCTAAGCAACAGCGTGACCACAGCGGGTGCGGGGCGTGTCGTCGGCGTGCGTGGAGAAGCGCACCTGAGGTAAGTCAGGGCTTGGCCGGGGCGGCGGAGTGAGGCCGGCTTACCTTCCCCGAAGGATAAACGCTGCAGGCCCAGCCAGAGTAGAGGAGGCCGGTGATGGAGAGGAAATAGGGGAATAAGAAGCTCCTCTCATTTTCCCTTCCCTTATAAACATCGTTTTTGATTGGTCGTTACTAATTGGGCGGCGACTCCGTTCCCGGGACGAAGTATCGCGAGATTTGTGCCGTTGGGGCGGGAATAGGGCTCCGGCACGTGTTTGGGCCGTTGGGTCGCATTTGGGCGGGAAAAGGAGCGAAGCTTTTTGAGGGGCGTCTCGGAGGGAGATTTGAGGCCCAGGATTATGAAAATTGATACGAAAAACATATATTTTACAAAAATATAAATAGATTCCATAAATATTTTTTTGAATTTTCAATCCGAAAAACAGCGACTTGAAGATTGGCATCTCACTTGCCATTCAGGGTACCAAAAAGTGATTAACTAGTGATTAAACCAATAATTACAAATAATAATGATTATATAATTAATAAATCCTCGATTTTCTTGTTCAATTAAAAAATATATGCTGAGCTCTTTATAAGCTTTCCTTCTCATAAATATCTTGTTTTGGCTCCTCATCGATAAGAAAATTGTTATATATGTGTGTTTTTTTTAACCGCGTGTTTATGTCGGTGTTGTGAATTTGTTATTATTTGTCTTTAATTTTCAACCTCTTGGATTGCTACGTTGAAATAAGAGAGTTCAAAATAAACTCTGCGTTTTCCTACAACGTTTTTCTCCTGTGCTAAGAAATGAGTAAACTTTTCGGATTATTTTTTTCTATTCCACCTTGTTCCCACGTTAATATTTTGATAAATAAACCGTGACCTGCCTCCTCCAATTAGCTTAAGCGATGGCTTCAAATTGCAGATTTTGGTGATAAATAAAAAAAATGCAGGGTACAGTATGCATTCTATGCACAACTGTTGTTATAAGTCAACAACAATTGTATGCAACAACAATTGCATGCATTTACTATTGTGGTTGTAAGTTTTGTGACAACAGCCCCTTAACAACCACAATTGAGCCCAAAATTTATGTTGCTCAGTGAGACATTTGTAAAGTGAGTTTTCCCCCATTTTACAACCCTCCTTGCCACCCTTGTTAAGTGAATCCTTGCAGTTGTTAAATTAGTAACCTGGTTGTTAAGTGAATCTGGCTTCCCCATTGACTTTCCTGGTCAGAAGGTCCCAAAAGGTTTCCACGTGATCTGGGGGACGCTGCAACCGTCATAAATACGGTATGCCAAGCGTTTAAATTTTGCTCACGTGACCCTGGGGATGCTGCAATGGTCGTGAGTGTGAAAAAGTTCAGTGACGTAACTTTGGTCACTAAATGAACTCTTGTAAGTCAACAACTACCTGTGTAGTTGTTGGTGGCGCAGTGGTTAGAGTGCAGTACTGCAGGCCACTTCAGCTGACTGCTATCTGCAGTTCGGCGGTTCAAATCTCACCGGCTCAAGGTTGACTCAGCCTTCCATCCTTCCGAGGTGGGTGAAATGAGGACCCGGATTGTTGTTGGGGCCGATATGCTGACTCTGTAAACCGCTTAGAGAGGGCTGAAAGCCCTATGAAGCGGTATATAAGTCTAACTGCTATTGCTATCTATCTATCTATCTATCTATCTATCTATCTATCTATCTATCTATCTATCTATCTATCTATCTATCTATCTGGGTGAAATGAGGACCCGGATTGTTGTTGGGGGCGATATGCTGACTCTGTAAACCGCTTAGAGTGGGCTGAAAGGCCTATGAAGCGGTATATAAGTCTAACTGCTATTGCTATTGCTATTTAAACTAATGACAAAAACAACATATTGTAAAAACTGCAAAACCGTGAAGATTTTTAGGTCTTTTTATCGCGGCTTGGTGGCCCAGTGGTTAGAACACAGTAGGACTGCCAGCGGTTATATGCTGACTAGCTCAAGGTTGACTCAGGCTTCTGTCCTTCTGAGGTCGGTAAGATGAGGACACAGATTGTTGGGGGACAATAGGCTGACTCTGTAAACCCACTCAGAGAGTGGTGGGGTAAAGCAGTGTGAAGCGGTAGATAAGTTTTAAGTGCTGTTGCTATTTATGTTCCTGGTATCACGCTTGTTGTTTTTTGCAGAAGCGCCTATGGAAAGTTCAGCTTTGTTTATGGACAGTAAGAATATGGCCTGTGCATCTTTCTCCTCTGGAGAAGCACATATGGCAGATAAGCCTGGTACGTCCTTCAGTAGAGGAGCAGATAGTCCCGAAGACACGTAAGTGGCAATCATGCAGGGTCTTCAGGGTGACATCCCGTTGGCGGAAGGTTTTGTTCATTTGGAGTAATTGTAATCTATCATGCCTCAAAGAGATTGGGGGAAAGGAAAAGGGGGAGGGGAAGGAAAGTTCACTCCAGGATATCAAGCTGCAGTTAAATGGGTTTGCTAGGAACTAGAACCAAATATGGGAGGAGGCAAAACGGAGATCTACAGATGTATTTATTATTTCTTTGTTAAATTTCTTCGCTGCCTATCTTGCGGTGAGAATAGGCAGCTCTGCTTCCTAAGAGCTTTTCTTCTGCCTTACTTTCTGTTTGGAAGCAAAGGGACAAGTCAGGATTTATATTCTAAATATATGCAGATTAAGGCTGGAAAGAATAACCAAAGGAGAGGAAATATGGGTCCAAAGTCATGATTATATTCCCTTTTTCAATAGTAGCTCTGTTTTTCAAAATTACAGCTGCTTTTTGTCAAAAACAATTGTTAAGGCTTTAGGGTGATATCAAAACGGTTCATAATACAGTTATGCCTTTAATTAATTATGTCCATACATTTAGTTGCAATGTCTTTTCATAAAATTTTTGATGATGTTGTTTCTTCTACTTTTTTAATGCATATCATTGCAATTTTTTTAAAAAATCAGCAAGTTAGCCAGAGATGTTTCCGGGGCAACAGCCAGTATTGATCGCAAGCCAAAATTCATGCAGCGGGCCAAAACATGGTCGGATGAAGTTGAAAATCTATACAGATTTCAGCAAGCTGGCTATAGAGATGAAAATGAATATAAACAAGTAAAGCATGTTGATGTGGTAAGGCTTGATAACTTTTAAGAATTGAGCATTTTAAAGAGGAAAGCTTCCTATTCCGTTCAATAATCTCCTTAGGTTTGTGGTACTTTTTCATCATTTCCTCCTGGCGTGATTTGTTGCTGTTGGTAGAAAAACCACCATCAGAGAATTTGTTAAGTGAGGGTTTCTCAAATAAATGACAAGTAACTAAATTGGTGCAACATGGCAAACCATGAAAGATGGATTATAAATACCGATGGCTGAATTTACCCATTTTGGAATCTTTGGGTGGAAAAATTTTGAAATACATCCTAAAGATTTATTGGTCATGTATTAATATTTTCTGAGGAGCTGCTATCATACATATATGTTTACGTGCCCTGCAATGTGTTTTCCATATTTAATTAACTTTTTAGTTTATATTTTGTAAATATGTGTTTGTGTGTATGCATAAATAAGCTGCCTTTGGTTTTTTGAAGAAACTATAAAAGGGTACAGAAATTGACTTAAAATAATAATCCAAATTCACAAATGCTGAACAATTCACATGTACACAGGATTGTAGTCCTCAGTCTGGTTATTGGAGCTAATAAGGTTGGGGTAGCTGGGAAACAAATGCTGTTTCATCCATATAAGTAGAACCCAATAAAATATAAATGTTAAAAATGCGATGTGCTTCCCTTTGCTCTCCCAGGTTATTTTGCTAACAATAATAGTAGCTGAATTTGTGTCTGATAAGCAAGAGAAAACTAGTGCAATATATATTAGGCATTATGTTACCTACATTTTCCTTTTTACTATCAATCACCAGAAGGGATAATGACCGTTTATTCAATTTACTTTTAGCTTGGAGGGATTTTGAGACGGCCAAGAAGGCAAAATCTGAATAAAAACCATTAAAACCACTGTCAGTGAATTCACATTGAAAGGAGCTGGTGAAATACAAAGATTTTGATCTGTCAACCAAAATCGGAAAATGGGCTAAACACATTTAAAAGCATGGGATTGGCACAAGACACTTTGTGTGCGATCAAAAATATTGTGTTGATTTTAATGTCCATTTGCATTCATATTGAATTAGATGACCCTGCAGCCATTTTATTTGCTTATGTCAAATTCTTTTCTGCTGGTTCAGTCATGTGTCTAATTGGAATGCAAGCTATTTAGGGCATTAAACTTTTTATTGGGTCCAGAAAAAAAGAATGTTACTTTCATGTACCTGACTATGTGAGAAACTATTTGTTTCCATTTGGGGACTACAAAGAGCTGAGCTGACTCTTATTCCTGGCCGTTTCTTTCTAGTTCCCGTCTTAACTCCATGGTTACTTCAGGGGCCTGGAGTGATAGCTTCAAAAGAGCCCTTCTCTGTTTATTCTTGGCCCTCTGTCACTAAGGAGAGAAGCAAAGGGGGAGTTCCCTGATCTTCAGAGTAGGGATTTTGTGTGAACAGGGAGTGGAAAGTGGGATTTCCATTATGTAGAAACACCCATCAGCGAGGGATTGAAAAATGTTGAAATTGGGGAAAATATGCCATAGTGTTGCTGGAGATATTTGGAGAAGCACTTCCTAAGCACACTTCGATATGTGCAGAGGGAGGTGGGGGGGAGAAAATATTTTCAGGCTGCAGGCATCCATCTGGCCATCCAAAGTGTTTTTTAATCTTGGGTTTAAAAAAAGGGGGGGTGCATGACACATAACAGTCGTTGGCTGGAATCCAAAAAACTAATTCCGGCGGCTTCTCTATTGGAGAGGAGCTTCTGAAACCCAGCCAGCCACCTACCACATAACAAGTCTGGTTTTTTTTATCTTTCTCAACGCTCAGGAGCACTTGGTGATATAGTATTGTGGGCAGGCAGAGCTTCGTGGCCATCAGCTGTTCAAAGGCACCATGAATCCCACTAAATTGGGCTCAAATCTTGGAACAAGTAATTGGTTCTCGGCCATTCTGTTACAGATGTATAATGGATCCACAAGAAATAGATTTTCTGGGCTTCTTAAAAGATACTGAATAACACATTTATGGACAGAACAAATGGAGGGTCATGCCACCCTTGACTAATCAATAGGACTTGCATACATAACAAAAAGGAGCATTTAGGGATTACAGCTGCATCTCCTGTGTGCTCTGGCTGCGTCAGCGCAACCTGACTTTGAGCCAAGAGATTGCTGGCAGAGATTGCTTTCAGAGGGGTCCTGTTGCAGTCCCCTACAAGGAGGCAATTATGACAATGTTTTGATGCTGGTCAGGAGGCCACGGAGATTATGTTTGTGTTACCTCTTTCAGAGTGAGTGAATGAAAATGTTTTCTTCAATAATGCTTCAAAAAACCTAGATTCACCCTGATGGTTATTTCCTTCTGAAAACAACTCTCCCCTCTGTGGGAGCTCTTTTCCCAATCACTGGAGTCCCTTTAATGCTGCATAAAATGACTGAGTTGGTCCTTTTTTTGCTCACTCAAAAAAAATTTGCCCCCTCTCTTCTCAACCATATCAAAAATGTCACTAATTTGTGTTGTAGCCTTCAACAAAATCTGCAATGATTTTAAATTTGATGGAATCCTCAAAACTTTGCGATTGATTCTTTCTTTCTGATAAGATGTATTTGACAGCACAGAAAACACTCAAATTTACTACTGAAAGTTAAAACTAAAAGTATTGCTTACTGAGACGTTTGGTCAAGTCTTCTGAGTGGAAGCTACTGATTAAAACAATAAACTATGAGCAACACAAGATACTTAAGTCATTCGAATCTTTACAAGAATAAAAGGATAGGAGAAGTGCTTAAAACCAGCTTAAATGAACTGAACGGAACTGAGCTGTTCCCAATTGAACAGAATGAAAAGTCACAGAATTCCATACCAACGGAATTAGTCGGAATACTGCTGACCAACTCTTTTCGGAGAGAATGTTGAAAAGGGGAGCTTGTGAAATCCTGAATTTCTTCCTATCTACATTGTCAACTTTGGATCAGATTTGGGATCCTCTGCTCAGCATGCCTGCTCCTGTATATTTCTGTATGGTATATAGTATGTAGTCCTTTTTTCCCTCCCTTATTCAAGTTTCACTAGCAGAACCTATAGATAAGTGCGTGCTCGGTCATTCCAAGAACACATGGGCGCTTTCCTTCTTCTTGTTTGCATGCAGGTGGAAAGGTGGCCAGAAACTGGATTTGTGAAGAAGCTTCAGAGGAGGGACAATACCTTCTACTATTACGATAAGGAAAGAGAATGTGAAGACAAAGAAGTCCATAACGTTAAAATGTATGGCTACTGATCTATGTCTCAACCACTGTTTTTAGAAATGATTTTTTTTGTCTTGAATAGAATGGAACCCATTAAAAAGTTTTTAAGAGTAACTTGATCGGATTTTATATGTGGCTCCGCTCTGTGGAAAATATATATATATATATATTTAATGAGCAATCTAAAAGATAACAAATTGATTTTGAGATTTCTGTTACTTGGGGCATTCTGAAGGCTGTGAAGGTACAGGTGAAACTTGAAAAATTAGATTATTATGCAAAAGTTCATTTATTTCAGTAATGCAACTTAAAAGGTAAAATTAATATATGAGATAAACTCATTACATGCAAAGCAAGATAGTTCAATCATCACAATTATGACAAATCACAGCTTGGACTATCTTGCTTTGCATGTAATGAGTCTATCTCATATATTAGTTTCACCTTTTAAGTTGCATTACTGAAATAAATGAACTTTTGCACGACATTCTACTTTTTTGAATTTCACCTGTATGTCTGTTTACCTGGAGATGAACTTAGTGGACTTCTTGAGGTGTGTGCGTTGTGGTCTTGCCTTGGCTTGGCCAACTTCATATAATGTATTTTCTGTGTAATGTGGTTATAGGTTTCTCCCTGGGTCTCCAGTTTAATTTTACTTCTGTTTCAGTAGGTGAATTTTGTAAGAAAGCTTTAGCCATAACCAAGCCTAGATAGCTACCTTTCATGCTTTAAAAGGAAAAGGACGAAATTGTGGGGTCTTTCATGCTCTCTGAGCTTAGTGGTTTCCTTGCAGATGTTTCATGACCCAACTGGGTAACACCATCAGTGCACAGTTCAAAAAGCACCAAAGCCCCTTCAGGGAAAGGATCTGCTGCTCTGCAGCAAATGTGACCAGATGGTGTTTGTGAGGGCTGGGTGTGCATAGGAAGTCTTTAATGCACAATGCACTTCTCTATGACAAGAGGTGCTCTCCAGAAAATGTATGCATGTTACGTGTATTGTATGGTGCTCCTCTGAAGCGGAGCCTTTATTACTGTTTACCATGAAGGGCCACAGTTCCTGTTTATGACATTTATAGTACAATGTAAGCTTCTTTGATCCTTGAATATGTAAATGGGAGAACCACATTCTCCTTCAGCATTTTGCCAGAGAACAAATCGAGGCCTATTCTGAACTAAGAAGTCTTGCCTGAACGGCCAGGGAGGGCGTTTGCCTCCATGAAACTCTGGCACCCAATAAATCCAGCTTTCACTAAAGGTGGGGGCGGCCTCTTTAGCAGCAGGAGTTGGGCAGGAAATGCAATTCCCTCAACGGTAATCAGATTAAAAAGTACAAAACAAATGTGACAGGATTCCACAGCAATAAAACAGAACAGCCTAACTCCAAGTGTTTGGAGGTTTCTGGGGCAATTGTGTTGGGAGAACAGAACAAGACAGACGGGCACACAGCACAGAACTCAAGAAATGTCAGCCTTAATAATCCAAAGGTTGTAAGAACAGAATCGGGAAATAAACTGAAACCAGTTGGTCCAAGATGCACGCTGAGTAGTAGGATTCAACTTACCCTACTCTGAGAAGCCTTTGTTGGTATGGCCTAAATTGCCCAGCCCCCGAGAGCACATTTTGGACAGTTTGGAACCCTTATTTTTTGTCCTCTTCAATGACCCCTGGATCTGGCTCCGCTTTTGCTGCATGGGGTCTCTTCTGGGTGTTGATAAGAGATCTTTCTCTGCCATCCAGCCAAGGCGGATGGAGCCAACGTTAGCGGCTCACCCAGAGAAAGGAGGCAGTTCCTTCCTGTACCAGGCATGCGTTTTGCGCCATTTCGCAGCAAATCAGGATTGCCCGTCTGACTTTTGCCATTCCAAATGTGTTTCTTACACCTGCCCAGGAGGGGCAGCCTTGATGTCACGGGTGCCCACGCAGGTCTTTCCCCTGCCAGCAAAGGCTGGGACGGAGGACTCTGTCAACGTCTGTGGCCTCCCTCTCCTTTGGGCCTGGGAGCTCTTAACCTGCTGCTCCCCCTTTCCCTCCGTTTGTTCTCTCCTTCCCGGCTGGCAGGATCCGACTCTTGCGGGAGCCCCTCCTCACCAGGACACACATTTGCCTTCCTTCATGAAGGGATAGCTGCCTCCTCTCAGATTTCTCTCCTGGGGGCGCTTATTACTTTGCTTTTCCATCCCACAAGTGACAGAGACAGGTCTGTAATTCAGCCCATAATTGAGTCGTTAAGCAGATAAGCTGATTTCAAAACCTTTACTGCAGGGGGGGTCAGTAAACACAGTTGTTAATGCCACAGTTGTTAAGTGAACCCATTGTACCCAAAGGGCATTTTTTACTGGACATCAGAAATAAAGACCAGTTTAAACAGCTTCTGTTGCACTCCTGTGCAAAGGGGCTGTAGATACAGGCCAATTGTGATCACACAACTACCTTGGCTGGGGGTGGGGTGGGGTGGGGTTTCAGCCCCTGGGTGGAAAGTGACTCTCGGGTGGTCCCTGAGTCATTAGGTGGCTGATTTTTCAGTTGAGAAGTTGGGAAATAAAAGTGATGGCCGGAAGGAGAAAGGCGGGAGCTGAAGGAGCTTCTTGGATGAGAAGCGAATTGTCTTCAAAAGGAAAAACCAGGAAGTCCAGTTGCCTCTTGAAAAAAGCACCAGATGATGGAGCCTCTCTGCAGATAAAGATGAGACCTCCTCGCTTTTCAAATCTTTTTTAACTGTCATGGCTTCTCCATGGAATCACCATATCCTGAAGTTCCATCCTGCAGATGCGGCTTCTCCAGTGAGTGAAATTCTTCCGGCGTTCTGGAAACTGCGGGTCCTCCTGGATCTTTCAGGGGAAAACGAAGGCAATTGTGTGTAGAACATCCCGAAAGGATTAAACCAGGTACGGTGGGTTGTTTTTGTATAACTATTCAAAATGTAAACTCAAGAGCGTTCCTGGAATTCAGTTGTTTGTCACTAGACTTGAGAGGTCCGAGTGGAGTTGGCAGGTTTTGCCACGAGCGTCTGTCAATAAGTAATAAAATCTTGAGTAAATAAAAATAAAACCTTGGCACGGGGAGAACAAGGCCCCTGATGTTGGTTGGTTTAACAAGTCAGTGCAACAATTTGAGCAGGAAAGATTTAATAGTTCTTTTAAAGAATTAGTAGTTTGGGTTTAGGCACGGTTGGCTTCACATACGGATGTTAAATTGTTTTTCCGCCTGTGAGTTAAAGTCTCATATATTTACAAAACTCGTTCAGCTAATGTTCCCCAATTGGAGTTTCCTAAAACGTTAGATGCAGCAAAATGTTGGTCTTAAAATTATGACAATAAATAGTGGGAAATAAAAGAACTTTGGCTTTGCTGTAAGTTCTCTGTGGCTATGAATGTTAGAGACCTTTTTTTAAAACAATTTCATAGCCGCCGTAAATTCTCACAAAAGGAACATTTCAGATGAGAAAATGAGACGTAAAAACTGTCTTTGGTTCTGGTTTCTTCACCCCCCCCAAAAGAATCTTGGGAATGGAAGCTGGGCGAAGAATTTGAATGGGTTTACTTAGAAAATTCATAAAACTACAGTTTGTGGAGTTCCATGACAGTTAAGCCATTTCCATCCATCCAGAGCAAATCCTGAAATCTTGTTCCAGAGTTGACAATGTTGAAATCGATGGCGCTACTCAGAAATTGCCACTCTGGACTCACTCGAGTTGCCTATTTTAATGGCTCATTTTATTTCATTAACCTTAGTTTGGATACGCCATTTCCTCTCTCTCAAGGATTCAAACTCTGTCTAAACACGGTTTTTAACTTGTAATATTTTCTGCTTTAGAAATTAACCCAGGTTGGGTTACTTAAAACGTAGAAAATGTTCTTTGGAGATAATTATTTTGGTTATTTTTTCCTCTTGTTTTTTTATTTATTTTACACATCACATAAAGATTCTCCAGCTCCTTTGACGAATAGCTTGTTAGATGCAGCTGAACAAAGAAAACCTTTCTGTGGATATAAATAGAATTGTTTTGCAAAGATACTGTGGTAAGGGAGGGTGTGGTTGTTTCTGCTTTTAGTTGCGTACCTTTGATGTGAATGAAATTACGACTAGTAGTAAGTAAACTATGTAGCAATGTTGGAAAAGTTTCCCCCCTTTCCTCCAATTAGTAACTACTAAAAGCTAACCTCTGAAGGCAGCTGTGAGATTTTTATTGATATGTAACAACAAGGGGTTTTCTTAGAGGAAACGGCAAAGTTTTGCAAAAAAGAAAGCCATTTATGAAGCTGGTTACAGACACCCTTCCTGCTTACCTTATTAGGAGAAACAAATGTTGGTTGATACAGGGTAGAAACAGTTTGTCCTTGACTGCATACACTGCCTTCTTCTTTAGGAACCGACAAGAGATAAGCAGGTGGGACAAAGAGAGATTGTTTTAAATCCACGTATCACACGGGCTTCCTTCTGTATTCCCTCCATCCCTCGCCTGTCTCTTGCCGTGCATCTTACCTGCCACTGAAGTGGCCTCTGGTTTATTGTAGTGGCTTTGGTGAGGTCTGCTAATGTTGCCTGCTTTTTTTGGGTGTGTGTGTGTGTGTCTTGCACCACATATTTCTGCTAAAGAATGGAAGCAAAGCAAAGAATAATTTTCGCTTGGGGTTGAAATGAGGGGGTCTTCGGTGCTCTCTGAGCTTGGTAGTTTTCTTGCAGATGTTTCATGAGCCAACTAGGTTAAGACCATCAGTGCTGGATGGAAGTGGGGCTTGTGAGGAGGAAGAGGACGACGGGGGCGGTGGGCCCCTTGGTGCCCTCTGAGCATCTCTGTTTTCTTGCACGTTTCATGACCCAACTAGGTGACATTATCAGTGCTAAAAGGGAGTGTTGTGGGGGGGGGGGGGAGAACTGTGGAGGTTGTTGGTGCCCTCTGAGCTTGGTGGTTTTCTTGCAGACGTTTCATGACCCAACTAGGTAGCATCATCAGTGCTAGAAGAGAACCTAATCGGGGGGGGGGGGGCAAATAGGTCCCCTTGATGACCCGTGGACTTCAATTCCCAGAATCCTTGAGCCAGCCAAAAGCAGATCCAAGGTTCGTGTTGATACGAAAGCCTTTAGCTTCTCCTTCGTTTTTTTTTTTCTGCAACCAGGAGGAGAGAAAAAGGAGGCTTAGAAAGAAGAAAACGCAGCATTGTTGGCTGGTGCCCAGTTGCTCCAACTCCCCTCCCTCCCTCTTGCTGGCTTCTCTGCCGTAACAATAGCCAGGTTTGGAAAAGTTGCCCATAAAATCCCTTTTCCCCCTCCATTCCATTGGATGGGGAAGAAACCTTTTCTTTAAAGGTGCAGCAGGCGGAGGAGGGAAGGATGTTGAGAATCCCAGGGAGACCAATACTCCAGAAATTCCCATTACGAAACGATTTTTCATCCTACGGTTTCTTTCCCTACCAAACTGGTTTCTCCCCTGGCCAGGTTAAAGCGTTTAAGAATTTAAACCAGATTTCTTGATCTAATCTGGAGCGGCCCTCGAGCAGACTTCATAGGAAGTGTGGTTAAACACAGGAAACACGCCGGCTTTTCATTCGATGGATTTGAAAAAGCCGGGGAACGCCCTTCGTGTTTCGATTTCCCTTCCCGTCAAGACCGCATGTTTCTTTCTCCGGGGGCTCCGTCAATCCCTCCCCCCACCCCAATATCAGATTTCAAAAGCATAACTGGGCCGAAGGACGTTCTCCATCCACGCAAGGAAAAAAACACTTGAGAAGCCCCAGAGTACAAGGAGTTTCTCCTCAAGGACAAGAGGGACGGGAACAGGATGAAACCCTCAAGGACTTTTCAGAACAATGACCTTTTTGTTGCTGGAATGGGGCCTAAATCAGAAAGTGTTCCACTCACGGGGCCCGGCAGGCTCCGTTAAGGGAGTTTTGCCCCGTTTCACAACTTCCCTTGCCTCATTTGCTAAAGGAATCAATCTGCACTTAAATCAGCAATGCCGTCGTTAAGTGAATCTGGCTTCCCCATTGACTTTGCTGGCCAGAAGGTGCACAAAATACGATCACGGGGCCCCAGGATCCTGAAACCGTCATAAATATGAAACAGTTGCCGAGCGTCTGAATGTAAACCACGTGGCCATGGGAAGGCTGTGACCGTTGCAAGTGCGGGAAAAATGGTCCCCCGTCACATTTTTCAGTGCCCTTGTAACTTTGTAACGGTCAGTAAACGAACTGTTGTAAGCCGAGGACTGCCTGTACATGCACTGCAGAAAGCAGCAGAAATATTTTTTTTAAAAAATAGATTTACACCCTGTGTGACCTCCAAAAATCCAGGTGACTAGTTGTGTGAGAAGCCCCTCCTTCCCCTAAGAATGAAATATTTTGGGGGCCACAATATTTCCCCTAAAGGAGAAACGGGGAAAAAACCTTAAGGGAGGCAGAAAGCAGCCCCCCAAGCAGAAAGGGAGGAGGAGGAGGAGGCCAGATGTTAGAAATGCAGGTTTGGGCCTCCCCCCTTCAGACAAGAAGCAGCAACAAAAGACTTGACCAGATGAGCTCCAACACCCAGGATTTGCATTTCCTGTTACCCGTAGAGCCCTGCGTGGACCCAGAGGGACCCAGGAGGTCGAACTGCCCAGCCACTCTCAACTCTCTTCGGCCAGCTGACCCCCACTCCACACACCACCCCTGGCAGTTGCTTCATCAAGAAACGAGCTCCGTGCGGTGGTTTCCAGGGTCTTCCTCCCAGCTTGGAACCGAGCCAGAGCTGGGATTTTGCTGCCAGGCCCCTGGTCATCTCGGGGTTGCCCATCATGGCTTGTTGTAGCCCACCCTCCAGCCACAGTGCCAGTTGCGGCTTCATGTGGCCCTTCAGAAGCCAAGGAGCCCCGGGCGGCCTTTTAGGAGGAACCTCCCTTTACAGTGGCTTCCACGGGGCCCCTTCGGGCCAGGAGCTGCTCCTGCTTGTAGCTACTACCGGCGTCCCTGGAACTACGGATCGACGCAGCCCCGGGAAGACTCCAAAGTCAGCCTACTAGGGCAGTGCTTCTCAACCTTGGCCACTTGAAGATGTCCGGACTTCAACTCCCAGAATTCCCCAGCCAGCATTCGCTGGCTGGGGAATTCTGGGAGTTGAAGTCCGGACATCTTCAAGTGGCCAAGGTTGAGAAGCACTGTACTAGGGATCCCCGCAGGAGCTGATCAAACGCCTCGCTATCGCGCAGATAGACTGCTCTCGGGCCTGGGGGCTCCACCTGGAATCCCGCGTGGCGGTCTCGCCTCGGGAGACCCACCCGGGGGAGGCTGAGCGTTGAACCCCCCGAGCCCGCGGAGGGCGCCTCCCGGGGCGCGGCGCAGCCCTTCGCAGGTCCGCAAGCCCAGGTGCCGCGCTGCCTGCTCCGGGATTGGCGAAGCGGGGCCAATGAGCGGCCAGGGGGAAGAAGGCAGGAGCGGCGGAGGCGGAGGCAGCGCGAAGGGATACTTTGCGACAGCGGCCCAGAGCCCTGCGGAGGAGAGCAGGAGGAGGGAGACCGGCGCCAGCAGCCGCGCTCCACGGGCCGCCGTCTCGGAGCGCGCCCGGCATCCGCAGGAGGTGGGCAGGAAGCGCCCTGGAACGTTGGCGGCGCCGGGCTTCCCTCTCGGAACGTTCGCGTGGCCAGCGTTCCTCCTTGGAACGTTCGCGTGGCCAGGGTTCTCTCTCGGAACGTGGGGATCCCCGGGGGTTCCTGCCTGGAACGTTGGCGGCGCCGGGGTTCCTTTTGGGAACGCCGCGGAGGCGAGTTTCCCGGCCGTTTCTCCTGCAGGTGGGGCGGATCCGGCGCTGGGAAGCGGGGCGCGCGGGCAGCTGTAGCTCCGGCGTGGGCTTGTGTTTTTTTCCTGGCCAGGTTGCGCTTCTCTTCTTGTGGCCGCTCCAACGCCGGAGGTTTTTATAAGGAGAGGCGGTGCGAAGTGGTCACTTCAGGGTCTCCTGCCTGAGCAGAGGGGCTCGACTAGAAGGCCTCCGGGGTCCCCCTCCAACTCTCTCTTCCGGCAGGAAGAGAAGCAGAGGAGAGTCTCGTCCGAAGGCGGAGAATGAAAGTTGATTTTAAGGGAGGGGGGATTTTGAAAAGAAAATCGGAATCCGCCTCTCTGGGGGGGGGGTCCTAGCGCCTGCCAGCCTGCCTCTCTGAAGAGGGGGGGGGGGAGGTTGGAAAAGGAGCTAAGGATTGTCAAGGGACTTGCGGGGGGGGGAGCCAAGAGACTAACCAGCATCAAACCAACATTAAGCCAGTCAGGTAGGAGGAGGAAGAAAGGGGGGCTGCTGCTTGGAGGCCCCTCTGAGGATGCCGCTTCATGCCAGTCGCTGCCCATTCAGAAGCTCCCACTCAAAGGTGTCGTTCCGAGTAGAAACTCACCTGGTTCTTCCTCCAACTTTCTTGCACCAGCCACTCAGCTGCTGGCCTGCTTCGGGGGGGGGGGGGGCTCCCTGCTGGCCTCCCCCACACCCTTCCCTCCCTCCCTCCCTCCCTCCCTGGAGAACAGCGTGGGATTAAGCAGGGTGCAATCTGCAGGATTAGCCTCCCGCCTTGGTTGCAACTTCTGACACGGATTTCGGGGGCCCGTCCTGCCCCCAGGAACCCCAGGGCGGCCCTTCCTCCTGGGATTGCCCAAGAGAGGCCTCAAAAACCAGGTTACTGAATCCTTTGATTGTTTTATTTCCCAAGCTTGGAATTTAGAGCAGGCTAATTAGCGGCACAAAAACCAAACTAGCTCAGGCGAATCAGTTCCCCCAATTTTAGCCCGGAGAAGAAAGGAGAGTAAAACTTGGAACCCTGGCAAGGATGGCGCTCTGCCTTCTTTGGGAATTGGAGGGGTGGTTTTTGGGCAGTGGATAATGGCAGAGAAAATGCCAAATGTCCTTTTCTACTTTTTCTTCCTTCCTTCGTTTCTTTCTCCATCCATCCATCTTTCTACCAACTCTCATCTCTCTCGCCTCACAATCAGGAGGTTGTGAGTTCGCTCCTAGGTAAAGGCAGATGTAGGCTCTCCTGCTCGGGCAGGGGGTTGGGCTAGATGACCTGCAAGGCCCCTTCCAACTCTGTTGATCTGTTACTATCACCCTCCCTCCCTCCCTCCCTTCCTTCCTTCCTTCCTTCCTTTTTCTTCCTCCCCTTTTCTTCCTCCCTCCCTCATTCTTTCCTCCCTCCCTTCCTTTCTTTTTCTTCCTCCCTCCCTCCCTCCTTTCTTTCTTTTTCTTCCTTCTTTCCTATCTATTGTTTTATTCAAACCTTTAATACAGTGTTTCTCAACCTTGGCGACTTTAAGCCCTGTGGACTTCAACTCCCAGAATCCCCCAGCCAGCATAGCTGGCTGGGGGATTCTGAGAGTTGAAGTCCACAGGGCTTAAAGTCGCCAAGGTTGAGAAACACTGCTTTAATATATTTTTTTGGGGTGGGGGGAGAGAGAAATCCAGGTAGTGGTCCCAGACCTGCCCACTCTCTCCTGGCCCTGCAGTCTGTCCCTCCTCTTCAGCTGACGGTGGTGAGGATCAGGGGGTGGGGGATCCTCCCAGGGCAAGTGACGTGGGTAGTATCCCCCTGGCCTTGCCTCCGCTCCAGCCGTGACCAAACCCAGCGCCTTAACGCCTTAACCGATTGGGGAGTGGGGGGGAAGCGTGTCCCCCCTCCTGACTGCGGCCCTGTTCTTTCTCTCCTCAGCTGCTGATCATGAGGAGGGAAGCTGAGGCTTGGAGCAGAGGCCCGGATCCCCGGCCTTGAACCACAAGCGGCGACCCCGAAGGAATGCGTTTCTCCTAGAGGCCGGCCTTTCCCCGCGCCCGATGTCCCGCCCGCCCCCTGGGCTCCAGGAACCCTCTTGGGAACAAGGCATGGCTCTGTTTTGAGACCTTCAGCGGCTCTTCGGATCTGGACGTGAGAAGAAGCCTTGGCAGGGACAGAAATGGAGGACTTCACCACCAGAACGTACGGGACCAGGGGCTTGGATAACCGGCCTCTTTTCGGAGAGACGTCGCCAAGGGTAACGGGAAAGAGCTTCTCTGGGTCTCTCTGGCTTTCCCGACTCCCAGAATCCCCCACCCGTTGAAGTCCACCCATCTTAAAGCGGCCAATGCCTAATGCAGGGGTGTCAAACTCTGCCTCGGGGGGGGGGGGGTGCATGGCCAGCTCGACGTCACACGTGTCAAAACAGTCTCCCGAGCTCCGTTTTCTGCTGCGACGGCCTCCTGCAGCTCTTTGCCAGGCGAAACGGAGCTCAGGAGGGCCGCGCCTGGTTTTGCTGGTGGAGGAACTGTGGGCTGGTCCTTCGCGGTTTCCAGGGCGGCCCTGCGGCCCGGATGCGGCCCGCGGGCCTTCAGTTTCACACCCCCGGTGTCTTTTGCCCCACCCCCAGGGAAGGACTTGCAGCCTATCCCACAGCAGGTGGCAGAGATGTGTGCATGGCTGCTACTTCCGGCTGCAGCTGGGCTTCAGAGCCTGGCACAAGGCAGCGCTGGGGAAGAGACCAGGGTTCGAATCCGACCCAAGGCTCCCTGGGAGGAGAATTAGACCAGTGATTCTTTCTCAGCCCACAAACACCTCCGAGTTGGGGGTTTGAGTTGCTGGTGAGACAGGAAGGAGGGAACCTTAGTTAGGCCAAGCGTGGCTCTGCGTGGGATTGGGGAGATCTGCAGGTGTTCCTCGAGTTACGGCCATAACTGAGCCCGAAAATCATGCCGCTGAGACATTTGTTGGGTGGATTTTGCCCCGTTTTACGACCTTTCTTGCCACAGTCGTTAAGTGAATCGGTGCATGAATATGGTTCTTAATGGAATCCGGATTCCCCGTGGATTTCGCCTGTCAGGGTCACGTGACCCCCCCAGAGGGACAAATGGGACCGTCATAGGTATGAACCAATGTGACAAATGCTCACGTTTTGATTATGTGACCCTGGGGAAACCGCAAAGGTTGTAAGGGTGAAAAATCGTCGTAAATCGCTTTTTTCAGTGCCGTTGTAACTTTGAACGGTCGCTAAATGAGCTGTTGTAAGTCTGGTGGCTCTGTGACCCCTTTTCAAAACGGCGGCCTCTGCTCCATTTTGTGACGATGGAGGTTGCGTTTAAGGTGCGCCTTGACGGAGTTTTCCTAATGCTGCCGGCTTTGGACACGTGTGTGGGGTTATCCTGCCTTGGAGGGAGCAGTTGTGTGGTTGTGCAATAGAGGCACAATGGCTGGCCTGTAATGGCCGCAGCCTGCAAAAGCCCCCGACGACTCCATAAAGAGCTCTTTGTGTCCCACAATCCGAATTGTGACAGAATTAAGGGTGGGATTTCCTTGGGTTTAACGGGATTATTTCAGGAAACTTTAGCCAGGAGACGGATGTTGGGATATTGGACACTGACCAGGGTGTGAATCATCTCTGAGTATTTTCCTTACTCTGCTAAGCAGCGAGATCTGGCGATGTCATTCAGTGGTGTCAGAGGGAAACCAATGGTTTCTTATGCCGAATTGAACACTCTGTAGGGCAATAGCAATAGCAGTTAGACTTATATACCGCTTCATAGGGCTTTCAGCCCTCTCTAAGCGGTTTACAGAGTCAGCATATTGCCCCCAACAACAGTCTGGGTCCTCATTTTACCCACCTCGGAAGGATGGAAGGCTGAGTCGACCTTGAGCCGGTGAGATTTGAACAGCCGAACTGCAGAACTGCAGTCAGCTGAAGTGGCCTGCAGTGCTGCATTTAACCACTGCGCCACCTGGGCTTCTTCCTTCCTGTCCGCAGCTGTTAAACCAGCGTACCATACTGTAACGCAATATGTGAGGACTCTTTCTATGGTGGACCGATAGAAAGAGGTCATCGGCCGTTGTTCCACCTGGTTTTTTCCCAGGACTCTTAAGGAAATAAAGTCTCTGTTGGGCCTTTCCAATCACCAGAGACGTGTTGTTTTCCCAGGTGAGATCTTGACTAATAAGCACTCCCAAGAATTTAAAAGAGGAAACTCTCTCCACACAGCCCCCCTCGATATACAGTGGGGCAGGTTCCTCTCTGCGCTTCCGGAAATCTAGCACCACCTCCTTTGTCTTACTAGTATGTAGATGTAAGTTGTTCCTTGAGCACCACGCGGAGACCTTCCGGACTTCTTCCCTGTATGCTGATTCGTCCCCTCCAGTTACGACAGACCGTGACCCGACAAATGCGCGAACGTCAAAAGCGCGCCGACAAAACCGCGGGGCTAAAACCGCGATGTCAAAAGCGCGCCGACAACAGGGCGCCGACAGAAGTGCGATTTAAGTTAAGGTAAGGTTTAGGGTTAGGTTTAAGGTTAGGGTTAGGGTTAGGGTTATTTTTAGGGTTAGGTTACAGCGTGCTTCTGTTGGCGCACTGTTGTCGGCGCGCTTCAGCACTCATTCGTCGGCGCGGTTTAGTCAGGCGCGCTTTTGTCGTCCGCGCATTTGTGGTGGAACCATGAGACCCAGCACTGTTGTGTCGTCTGCAAACTTTATTGTGATGTTGGATGGATCAGAGGATATGCAGTCATAGGTATACAGCAAGTACAGGTTATGGGCTGAGCACGCAGCCCCGAGGGGAGCCTGTGTTGATGTGCAGCGTGGAAGATGTAAAGGGCCCAACCCTTAATGTTTGTGGACGATCCGTCAGGAAGCCTTTGATCCATTCACAAGTGAGGGGAGGGAAATTCAGGTCAGTCAACTTTTCAGTGAGAATTCTTGGAAGATGGTGTTAAAGGCCGAGCTACAGTCTATAAAAAGCATTCTGACGTAATTCCCAGATTTCTCAAGATGGCTCAGTGCAATATGGAGAGCAGTGGTGATGGTGTCCCCTGTCGACTTGTTACTTCTAGAACAGTGTGTCTCAACCTTGGCGACTTTTAAGTCCTGTGGACTTCAACTCCCAGAATCCCCCAGCCAGCAGAGCTGGCTGGGGGATTCTGGGAGTTGAAGTCCACAGGACTTAAAGTTGCCAAGCTTGAGAAACACTGTTCTAGAAGCAAACTGGTGTTGATCAAAATTTGGTGGAAGGAGGGACCTGAGGTGTTGTGGGACCAGCCTCTCAAACCACTTCATCACTATAAACGTCAGTGCAATAGGTCTATAGTCATTCGGGCTGTTGATGGCTGATTTCTTCAGAACTGGGATAATTGTGGCTGCTTTCAAGCATGATGGGACTCTGGGAGGGGTTAAAAAGTCAGGACCCCCGTTAATTGGTCAGCACAGGTTTCTACCACTTTCCCCAAGCTCTACGGAGGGTGTGTCTCCTGCTGGTTGATGTCCTCCAAAGAAGTTGGATCACTTGGTTCTCAAAGCCCCCAACCAGGTTGATTGTTTTAGGAGATGGAGGCCTTCTGTGTGTAAGGGGCAAGACTTTTTTCAGGCTGCCCCTACCGGCAAGTGTGCACTGGAAGCATTCAGGTGTGTGTGTGTGTGTGTGTTTAAGAGGGAGGGAGGGAGGGAGGGAGGGAGGGAGGGAGGGAGGGAGAGAGAGAGAGAGAGAGAGAGAGAGAGAGAGAGAGAGAACTATTCCCAGGGAGAAGTAGAGAGACTCCAGGCCTAAACCCTAGTTAGATATTCTAAAGATTATTTCTTTGAGAAAATCTTAACAATATGGAGCCGACAGGATCAGTTGATGTGCAACCAGAGAGGTGTCGCTTGGTGTCCGTGGCCATTTCCACACACGAGCACTGATGATGTTACCTAGTTGGGTCATGAGACGTCTGCAAGAAAACCAGCCAGCTCGAGAGAGCACCGAGGACCCCTCATGTGAGCTACAGATATTTCCCTTCCTTGGCAATTTTCCCAAAGAACGTTAAACAACGGATGGAAACGAATCAAAGAGAGAAGCAACTTGGAATTAAGGAGAAAGTTCCTAAGAATGAGGACAATTAACAAATGGAACAGCGGTTGCCTCCAGAAGTTGTGGGGGCTTCATCACTGGAAGCTTCTAAGAAAAGATTTGTCTGAAATGGAATAGAGTTTCCAGCTTAAGCAGGGAGGGTTGGACTAGAAGATCTCCAAGGCCCCTTCCAACTCTGTTATTCGGTTAGAGTCCTGTTAGATCCCAACCAGAGAAGAGGGCCACAGGCAGAGATCTCTCGGCACAGGCTTTATTGGTTGAGCTCTGAAGAGACCAATTATTTGCAGTTTTGGTACCCTTTTTAGTTGATATTTTCCAGTACTTTTTAAATTGCAACACATTTCATTTGTCTTGGCTTTACATGCTGAGAAAACATCTGTTGTGTCAATGCCACCTCACGCGTGTGGGATCGAGGGTGTAGTTACAGAGGGCGGGGGATAATCTCTGACTTTCAAAAGATCTTTTTCAAAAAAGGAAAAAAAAATAGAATTAGGCAATCTTTTGTCCAGCGTGACATTCGGATGAATTGGCCGGAGTGACTAAGCCTTCTGGATTAATGGATTTGGAGTTGAAGGTCTCAAGATGAGTCAAGGATGGTTTTGAAGTAGGGTTTGGATTGGATTTGGGACTGAATTACCATATTTTTCGGAGTATAAGACGCTCTGAAGTATAAGACGCACCTAGCTTTTGGGGAGGAAAACAAGAAAAGAAAAATCTGTGTCTGCCTCCCACCAATTTGCCTCCTTGTAGCAAACAGCCTGTTTCAGTTTCAGCACAGCCTGATTAGCACAAGCCTCCCGACAATCAGCTGTTTAAGGCTACATGGATTGCCATAGCCTATTGCCGCCTCCCCATGCCCTGTTTTCGGCCTCCGCGTGCCCCATTTTCCGTCCATTCTGGGCAGCAGGGATCAGAATGGGCGGAAAACGGGGCATGCGGAAGCCGAAAATGGGATGCGGAGGCTGAAAATGGAGTGCGCGGACGTGGCAATAGGCAATGGCAATCCCTGAAGCCTGAAACAGCTGATGGTTGGGAGGCTGATCCAACCGACAATCAGCTGCTTGTGCTAATCAGGCTGTGCTGAAGCTGAAACGGGCTGTTTGCTGTTGGCTGCAAGGAGGCAAATTGCTAGGAGGCAGAGGCCAAAGGGTGGCGGCCGACAGGGCTACATTCGGTGTATAAGATGTGCCCAAACTTTCACCCTCTTTTAGGGGGGGAAAGTGTGTCTTGTACTCTGAAAAATATGGTATATGGAATCCCAACCTACTGAAAAATAATTTCAGGACAGAAGCAGAAATAACAATAAAGGGAAGAAGAGAAGAAAGGAAGTTCTAAGCATCTTCATTAGTGGCCGTGTTAAAAATACAAAGCCTCACCGTTTCAACTCTGCTCTGGGAAATGTCTGTTTGTTTGTTGTTTTGTTCCTTAATCCTGATTTCAGTGATCATTAGAGACTTTGCCAATCTAGACTTGCTGAGATCAAAGATCCCTTTGAGAAGCTCACTGTTTGGGACCCACCCAGATCAAAGGACCAGTTGGCCCAAACTGATAAGGAAGAAAATGTGGCCTCAAAGTCCGTCTCCCTTACCGTGAGTGGAGTAGTTTGGCCTGCAGAGAGTAGATTATTCAGTGGTTGCAAGAGCCAGAATTGGTTGCCAGTCTCATTCCCCCACCCCCACCCCCCAAACTCGGTTGTAACTTTGAACAGTTGCTAAAGAAACGGTTGTGACTTGAGGACTAACTATACAGATTTGATTAATTCAGAACTCTTAACGGAATAACAGAGTCGGAAGGGGCCTTGGAGGTCTTCTAGTCCAACCCCCTGCTTCAGGCAAGAAATCCTATACCATTTCAGACAAATCGCTTCTTAAAAGCTTCCAATGTTGGAGCATTCACAACTTCTGGTGGCAAGTCGTCCCACTGGTTAAATGTTCTTACTGCCAGGAAACTCCTCCTTAGTTCCAGGTTGCTTCTCTCCTTGGTTAGTTTCCACCCATTGCTTCTTGTCCTGCCCTCCGGTGCTTTGGAGAATAGCTTGACTTCCTCGTCTTTGGGGAAGCCCCTGAGATACAGGAAGACTGATATCATGTCTCCCCGGTCCTCCTTTTCCTTAAACTAGACAGGCGCGATTCCACTGGATTCCTGGGCAATGCCAGCCTTGAAAACGTGAAGAGCATCTGGTTGGGGAAGGCCGTGTGGCAAGGCTTTTTTGCCAGGACAAGGAGTTTTGCTTTAGGCCCTTGGAAAGCCTCGGTCAAGCTTGGCCGCTTTAAGCCTGGAGGACTTCAACTCCCAGCTGGCTGGGGAATTCTGGGAGTTGAAGTCCTCCAGGCTTAAAGTAGCCACGGTTGGAGACCCCTGGACTAGGAGGAATAAAGAAAGAAAATAATGAAAAGCAAAGGGCCGAAGAAGCAGCGATGAAGGAGAATCGGGGCTTTTTCCCAGCAGGAGGGAACCGAGGGGAAAACAGAGGAAGCTGAAGTTATTATGGTTATGATTTTATTAACGCAGGAGAAGCCAACTGGGGAATTGCCAAGGGGCTAAAAGTCCCTAAGCAAAATTTCCTTTTCTTGTCATTTCAAAAGGTGTTGAGGAGACCAATTGGTGGCTCTTATGCCACCTGAAGCAACGTTAGAGACATCGCTGCCTCGGTGGTGAGGAGACCAATTATTACTTATGAAATGTACTGAAATGCCAGCCTTTCTAACTAGTTCCTAGCATCTCGGGTTCCTTTGCTGGAACGTTGGAAGATTCTTTTAAGGTTGAGACGCCCGCGTGGGATTTATTCGCCCTGCCACACAACTGGCACCAATTTGTCTGCCCTTTTGCAACTGGTTCAATATTCTGTGATGTGCAGAATACGCCTTGTTTACTTGTTCTGTTTTTTCTCGTCTTGTCTTTCAGGACAGAATAATCAATTTTGCCGTTGGCATCATAGCTTCCTTGTTGCTTCTAGTAAGTATCCCTTACTTAGCCCCCCGCAAAGCTAATCCGGGAAGTGAACTTGGGTTTGAATTGGTAGCCAAAACGCTTCGGATCTCATTTTGTCTTCTAGCAGCTAGTAAGGAGGCATTAATTATTATCCCCACCCCCCACCCCCGGGATAGAGAGAAATATTCATTTCATCCATTCCAAGGATGTGGACATTTGGGCATTTGTTTATTTATTTTGAAAACCTTCCCTTTGTTTCCATTTCCTTAGCTGCTGTTTATAAATATTTGATTTATGCCTTGCAGCTAAAGACACAGATCAGAGCCCTTTAATGGAGGGAGTGGCTGGTGGAGGCAGGTAGAAAAAGGCTCCACCTTAACACCTGTTTGAGAAACACCCTGGATTGGTAACCTCTGCCTCCACTCCGTCAAAGTTGCCAAATTTCTCCCTTGCACACAGAGCGGCTGGAGAAAAGCCAACTTTCCCTGCTAAAAATAAAATAAAGACTTTGCTGCTGGCATGTTGCCACCACGATGAAGAAAATGGACGTACACAGGCAGTCCTCCACTTACGACCACCATTGAGCCCAACATTTCTTGTTGTTATGCGAGACGTTTGTTAAGCGAGTCTTGCCCTGATTGACGATTTTCCTTGCCGCACTTATTTATTATTTATTTATTACATTTATATGCTTATACTTGTTCAGTGAGTCACTGCAGTTGTTAAGTGAGTAAGGTGGTCGTTAAGTGAATCCGGCTTCCCCGTCGACTTTGCTTATTGGGAGATTGCAAAATGGGATCACGTGACACCCCTCCCCCCGAAAGACATTGTGACCGTCATAAACGCGAGTCAGTTGTCAAGCGTCTGAATTTGGATCACACGGCCGGGGGGGGGGGAGCTGCAACGCTCCTAAATGTGAAAATATAAGGTCATAAGTCACTTTTTTCAGTGCCCTCGTAATTTTGCATGGTCACTAAATGCACACTGAATGAACCTGGTAAATCGAGGACTCAAATGTGGATAGTGTCCCTGTCCCGTCCGAATTACTAAGTAATTATGAATCAAGGAGACACAGAAGAAGATCTGTGGACTTTTCCAGCCCACCTGTGAATATATATATATATCCCTTTATTTCTTATTATTTCTTTCCCTTTATTTATTTATCAGCACAAATGCAACATACATACATACATACATACATACATACATACATACATACATACATACGTTATATTTGTGCTGATAAATAAATAAAGGGAGACTAGTATAGATCTATTTCAAGCTATTTAGCTCTCATCAGCTAGCCATACCCTTACTGGGATTCGAACCTGGGCTGTTTTTACATATTAGGCACTTGTATTAGCCACTAGGCCACAGGCTCTCCTCCTTTATCATTCATATCATATATATCATTCATAAAATAACAAGGTTTTAAAAGACTGGAAAAAAAGCATTGCAAACGAATATATATATATGAATCCCAGTAAGGGTATGGCTAGCTGATGAGAGCTAAATAGCTTGAAATAGATCTATACTCGTCTCCCTTTATTTATTTATCAGCACAAATAAAACATATATATATATATATATATATATATATATGTATGTATGTATGTATGTATGTATGTATGTATGTATATATGTATATATGTATATATGTATATATGTATATATATATATACGTATATATATATACATATATATATATATATATATATATATATATATATATATATATATGTATATATATATATACGTATATATATATACATATATATATATATATATATATATATATATATATATATATATATATACACACACACACACACATATATATGTGCAATGCTTTGTTTCCAGTCTTTTAAAACCTTGTTATTTTATGAATGATTTGGTTCTCCTGATTTACTGTCATGTTTTTCTCAAAAGAGTCATTTTTCCTCCCTCTCCCTAACCTAAACCTCCATAAACGTGTGATATTTTTCCCAAGGTGTAACGTCTTTCAAGCCTTCACTAATTTTAGTTTTCTCTTGCCTTTCACAAAGCTCCGGAAGCATCATCGGAAGCATCGCTCAAAGGCAGATGGGTTGACATTTGCCCTCTGGGCAGGGGGTCCAAGGGCCTTGTGTAACAGCCGGACTTTTATCCTCCTTTCGTTATAAACACTGAAAGATGATTAGACCTGCAGGAGGTCAAGAGAACTGCCTTTCCTTTTGATTCCTGTGATTTCCAAACAAACGCGGTTAAAAAACCCTTGTGGGTTGCTGCTCCAAGGAATATCCTGTAATTTGGGATTTCCTTTCCTCGGCTTTAACTGGTGGGAGGCCCTGCCTGAGCTGGGCTGGACCAGGCTCTGATATTTGACTTCTGGAAGGGTAGGCTGGACGGAAATGTAAAATCATCAAAATGGTTTTATTTGTACTAAAAATTTAACTCTGGTTTCCACATTCTTCGCATAACGAGGTGTTTGTAGGGGGGGGGGGGAAACTTTTAATAAAGTCCCCTAGGAAAAATGAAAAATCAAGAGAATGATCATCCTCTTTTAATCCCTTGTGGGGTGGAGTCTGGGCAACTGAATGGGGCAAGCAGAGTATTTATTGGCCGGATGCTTTTCCTGTTGCCAGAGTGGAGTTTTGTTCAGCAGAGATATTCTCAGTGTGCCCAGCGAGAGAAATATCTGCCTCTACCTAGGATTGAACCCACAGCCTCCTGAGCTCCACTTCGAGGCCATCACACCACTCGGCTAACAGAACCATCGGGATCTCTCCATGAAACGCAACAAACGGAGGTCTATAAACACCCCAACACCCCCCCCCCCGCTTCCAAAATCCAGGGTCTAAGCTCCAGTGTCCAATGAGGAGGGGGCCGATGGGATAATTGTCCTATTGGCACCCTGACTCTCCAAGGAACTAGAAGGTCTCCATGGAGCTTAATGGTGGACGTTGATGAGTCCACCGACTTTCCCTTACCTAGCTGTTGCTTTCGAGAGGAACAAGACAGCATCACAGTTAGTCCTTGACTTACAACCAATCAACAATGCTATTGAAAAATGTCCCTTATGGTTGGTCCCCAAACTTAGAAACTCTTGCAGTGTCCCCAGGGCGACACCATCAACATTTGGGCGTTTAGCAACCAGCCGTTCTTTAGAATGGTTGGAGGGGTGCGGTGGCCTAGAGGGGGGAGCTCTCGCCTCACCATCAGGAGGCTGGGAGTTTGATCCTAGGTAGAGGGAGATATTTCTCTCTCTGGGCACGCCCTGTCAGGTTTCTGAAAGACGCCCTAATTGATTCATGAGCCTCGAGCCAAGTTTCAAAAGAAAACCAGTCATTTATTAGGAACATCATTTCAAGCAATACTCCATTGCAGTCAGATCTAAACCTCATTTGAATTGTGGCCAAACTTTATCCCTGTTCCTTCCCTTCCCTCAGTCTGTGTCATCAATCACATTCTCCAACGAGCTGCACACCTCCCAAGCCTGCTTCAGTCATCTGAGATCCGACTCTAGCCGAAGGTATGCGTGGCATGCGCTCCCCCACTCTCCTCGCCGTTGCAACTTGATAACGGGCATGCCAATGCTTTATGAGTCGGCATCGAGACTGTTATCTGCTGAACAAAACTCCGCATTGGCAACAGGAAGGGCATCCGGCCAGTAAGCATTCTTGCTAGCTCCATTCAGTTGTTCAGACTCCAGGGATTATGAGTTCGTTAAACCATTATGTATTTAGGCTGGTTTCAGCGTGCCCGGGAGGCTGAAAAGATCACCATTCACAGCCTTCCCCCATGGGCTCAAGCAAAACCAAGGGGGAAGGAAAGCCTGGCTCACTTAACGACATGATTCACTTAACAACTGCAGTGATTCAGCAAAAAGGGCCTGAAAATTGGCTGACTTTCCCGTCGCCTTATTAGCAAGAGAATTTTTTTTTGTTCCCGTTGTGCCGTATGGAAGTTTTTCCGTAGGAAAAGCTCTTGGGAAAGTGGGAATTCAGCCAGCAGTTCAGTCCCCGGGGCCACCCAGGGCCCGGCTGGAAAACAGGCACTTTAGACATTTCTTCCCACAAGGGTCGCATCTTTTCCTTCAGCCTTACCTGAGTGTCCGTTGGCTGGCGTCACCCGGATTCCCCAAGCCAAGAGGAGCCCTGAAACCCCCCCAGGGCGTCGGGTCGAAGCGCAGTGGGAAAGGCCAACTATGCTAGCTTGATCAAACTGTGTTTGTTGATTAGAGTTTTATCTTAGCTTGAAGCCCTTCAGGATAATCACATTTCACAAGAGTTTGTTTTCTAGATGACACTGACTCTTCTCCCTCTCCTTTTTCTCTTTCTCTCTCCCTCCTTCCTTCTTGTTTTCTCCCCCTCCCTCCCTCCCTGCAGGTCACTTTAATCAGCGCTTTCGTCTTTCCTCACCTACCTCCAAAACCAGTGAATATATTTTTCGCTTTCTGCATCTCCTTGAGTTGCGTCTCGGCTGGCATCCTTGTAAGTGTCCCTGGGTTTACTTTTGCGGCGACGGAGGAGATCTTGCTCCGATTAGGGGGAACAATGGCGCATGTACAAATATTGCAAGGCCCAACGTCAACAAGGACCTCGGTCCACAAAAGGATGTCTTCGTTATTGGCACTAACTGCGGTCGCCCAGCATGGGCCTCAAACCAGGTTTTAGACTAGTAACACTAGTAGCGGCAGCTGTGCCTAGTGGGAGGATAAGAGCCCCAAACGTCCTTCCTTCCTTCCCACAGGGTGGAAATAATGAAAGAGAGCCGTGATGGGGAACCGATGGCACACGTGTGCCCGAAGTGGCACATAGAGCCTTGCCCGTTGCTCTTCCGGGTTTCTGGTGTGCACACGATGGTCCAGCTGGCCTTCACGCACGCAGCAGTGGTGGGAAATGGAAGAGCTGCACTTCCGGCTTCTGTATGCGCACCGCCCAGCTAATCGTCGCATGCATATGCGTGCCAGAAACCGGAGGAGTAGCTTCCTGGTGTGCATGCAACCGGGCATTCTAGTTTCCGGCATACGCATGTGCACCGGGTAGCTCCTCTTCTGGGTCGAGTCCCTGATGAGCATGCGCACATATGCTCCCTTTCTGGCCCTCCGTCAAATAACCTCACTGAAATAAGAAGGGGATTTGCAACTGGATTTTTAACTGGGTTTTGATTGTCCCTCGGCTGGTCTCTCTGCTGGACCAGCATGGCCACCGTCCCACAGGGACCTTCACCAGCCAAGGGAAGGGCCCGCGGCAGAGCAGATGCTGCCCACAAGGGTTGTGACTGTGGAAAGGCGACACCCCCTCCGTTTGTGGGGGTCTTTGATATCACAGCCCTGCAGCGTCTCCTTAAAAGCAAAGCCTCCACGGGGCTCAGTTCCCATCACCACGTAGCTCCGGTCCCCCGGCAACCTTTCTCCGCCTTGGAGGAGACCCTCAACCATTCAAGTGTCCCAGAGGCGGCCAACGGTTCTTCTAGGACTGGGATGGCGAACCTGTGGGCACGCGAGCCGTCGACCCATCTTAGCTTCACCGCGCATATGCGCCCACCTCCTGCCAGCCCACTGATTTTTGGGGTCTCTGCCATGCATGCACGGGAGGCAGGGTTCATGTGGGAGATGCGCACTCATGCGCAGGGGGGGCAGGAGAGTCATGCATGCGCACACACACGGAGGAGGGGGGCGATGGGTGTGGTGCAATCCCCCATGGCCCGTTTTAGCTGCAGGGAGGCGTTCTAGGCCCCCAAACGGGGCACAGGGGCCAGGACTCACGAGGCTGTGTGTCACACACACATTGCATTAAGGGCGCAACGATGACAAAAAGCTTAGCCATCCCTGTTCGAAGACGATGACGGCGTCCGCTGCCTCTTTTAACGTTTTGTCCCCCCTCCCTTCTCTCCCCCCCCCCCTGCAGATCTATTGGTATCGACAAGGAGACCTGGAGCCTAAATTTAGGAACCTCATCTACTACATCGTGTTCTCCATCGTCATGCTCTGTATATGTGCCAACCTCTACTTCCATGAAGTGGGGAAATGACAAAGGTTGCAACACACGTCCAGGTGTGCGCAGCAGGTAGCTTTTTCCAGCCGTGTTTTTGGAAAGGACCAGGAGGGCTTCCCAAAAAACACACTGAGACCCCACCGGCACCGAGGTCGAAAGGAAGAGCCAGAGGATGGTGTTTGCGCAGGCATGTTTTAACGGTCCTTCCTTCCTTCCTGCCGGTGAGGAGTAGTGCAATACGACAGGAGCATCTGCTTTAGGGGTGGGTGGGGCTGGGGCGAGGCACAGAATCCGCTATTAGTGCACTTAATGAACATTCCAGTTGTACAACGCTTGTGTTTTTCAGAGTGGCGCATCCTTTCCCCCCCATTGGGTGTGTGTGGGGGAAAAACTGGCCTTTTTTATTACATGTACAAAAAAAACACCCCCCGCAGCACTGCAAATGTCTATACTACGTCATAAATAAAAAGGCATTTACTATGACAGAAGAGAGAAAGTTTCTCGCTTGTGTTAAGCTGGTTAATTTCCTCTTGTTCTCACGGCCGCTGACCCGCCACGTTGACTACAAATTTTGTCGTACGCGGACGAAGCTGCGGACCAAACGCAGATTTAACCTCGGAGGAAGCTTGATAATTACAGAAGTCAATACTGATTTGGATCGGTTTTAACCCCACAGCCTTTGTAAGTCGGGTTGCCTCGCCAAGTGGCCGCCGAATTTCAGCTTCGTGTTTTGGGGTGCGGAGCCTTTCCCGTGAAGACGGGACGTGTGGAGCCGCCGTCCCTCACCGAAGCTGGTTCCAATGGAACGTCTCATCCAAGCTGGCTTCCTTTGGGATTCTGCCGTTGATTTTTGAATCGACACCAGTTGCATTTAAAACGGACTCCTAAATTTATCACCGCTTGAGAGTCTCCGTGCTCCTCCACTCGGTTTTTTTTAGCTGTGGTAGTTTAAGAATTACGTCCAATCCTCCGGTGCGACATCCGTTGCCAGCAACAGATTCTTCACTTTCAAGGAAAATCTCGATCCGGCTTTTCGGCTGCTTGAACAGCCTTTGGAACCCCTCGTAAAATAAATCTTTTTCTCGTCACGTCCCTTCTTGCTCCCGCGGTGGTTACAACGCTGAAACTATAGTCTCCCCCCCCCCCGAAGCAGGAGGACCGGTGCGGATTCTAAACGGTGCCACCTCAATTCCAGGCGCTTGTTGACTGCTGGGTTAGTGGCCTGGAGCGTTGGATCTCCTCCCTGTCCATCCCAAGTCACCCTGAATGCAGGAACTTTGGCTGGAGACGGCGGTCTCCGCTTGAGATCAGGAGAGAGCCCCACGGTGCCTCTGGGTCACCCCGGCCAGGTTGACCCTCCTCCTTTGACCAACGCAGGAGATAACGGACCAGGGAGGTCCTCCTCAGTGGCAGCTGACCAAGTTCTCCATGCCCTTGGAGTCTTCGGAACTCGGGCTGTCCAAAGAAGAGCCGATGAGGTGAGAATTCTCTCCATGGTGTTGTAAGATGGGATCTAGGAAGAAGAAAGATAACAACAGGTTGTTACACAGGCGGTTTCCTCTTGTGCTGCCAAACTCACCAGTGGTAGGTTCCGGATCCCGCTGCGATGGGGCTGGGCATCCACCACGTGCGTTGGGCATGCATGCGCGCTCCAGATGCTTGGTGGAGGCTGCGCAGGCACCATACGCTGTGTGCGCGTGCACAAATGGCCCAATTGGGTCAAATACAGGTAAGGAACGTGGGTGGGCGGGCCCTCCAAAGCAGCATTCCGGTATGGTGCCTGCTGGGAGCAGCAAGCACCGGTACGCCTGTACCTGGGCGTACCGGCCAGAACCCACCACTGTAACACACACATGCGACCTAGAACATTTTTGAACGCCTCCTGCCTTCACCTAAAAGAGGCAAGGGAGGGGAGGGAACCAGGGCGGGGGGGGGGGGGAAATGCTGCTCGGAATAGAAAAACTCTTGAGCATCTTTGCCAGAAGCTGAAATGTCCTTGCAAGGTTCAAATGTTCCCCTTCACCAAAAGTTCAGTACAGGTAGTCCTCGACTTACGACGGTTCATTTAGTGAAGTCAAAGCAGCTCTGCAAAAGCGACTTAGGACCATTTCCCACACTTAACGACTGTTGTGCCATCCCCCCTGGGTCAACGTGATTTGCATTCCGGACAACTGGCTCGGCTTTGTGACGGTTGCCGTATCCCGGGGGTCGCGTGGATCCCCTTTGGCGACCTCCTCCTGACGAGCAGAGTCCACGGGGGAAACCAGGTTCGCTTAACGGCCCAGGTTACTCACTCAACGACCGCGCCGATTCGCTTAACAAACTTGGCAGCGAGAAAGGTCACAAAATGGGGCAAAATTCCCTGAACAAATTTCTTGCTTAGTGACAGAACCTCTGGCCCAGCGACAGTCCTAAGTCGAGAACTACCTGTAGTAGTTTCTATCCTGGCGGGCTTTGAAATACAGCCACAATCGCTCCATTCACGTGGAAATGCAGGGCTGGTTTTTCCTCTCTTCCTTTTTCCTTTTCCATCATAATTTGCACCAGTGAGGCTAAAAACCAACTTGGTTGTGTTTATTTTGTAGCACGGCAATAAAGACTGTACTATTTAGTGCAGTGTTTCTCAACCTTGTCAACTTGAAGATGTCCGGACTTCAACTCCCAGAATTCCCCAGCCAGCGAATGCTGGCTGGGGAATTCTGGGAGTTGAAGTCCGGACATCTTCAAGTTGACAAGGTTGAGAAACCCTGATTTAGTGCCCTTCAGAAGAGGAACCAGGTCTTAGCTACGATGCAGGCTTCCTCGGGAGTAGCAGCAAGCGCGGAAGCTCCCCGAGGGGCTGCGTTAACACCAGACAAGCAACGTTGCGGGCAAACTAGCAGGAGGAAGCTGCGGGTGGTGGGATGATCCCCCCCCTGGAGTCGTTTGTGAAAAAGGAGGAAGGCGGCCATGCAGAACGAGAAGGAAGCCCAGCCCAGGTTCAGGAGCCTCACCTGCCAAGGTGGTGAGAGGAAGCACAGATTCTCCGTCCTCCGTGTCATCGGACGCCTGGATGAAGCCTCGGGGCGAAGGGACGATGAGAACGGCTCCCTCCAGGGTGGACGGTGCCTCCTGCTCCTCGGCTGGGGGAGAACCCAGGTTCTGCACAACGACGAGCACAAAAGTCTTAACAGTGTGATGGCTATGAATAACTTCATCAGCCCCTGACTCCCCCAGCCCTGCCTTGTGTCCCCCAGGACACGTATCCATGGACAATAGAATAGAATAGCAGAGTTGGGAGGACCTTGGAGGTCTTCTAGTCCAACCCCCTTCCTAGGCAGGAAACCCTACACCACTTCAGACAAATGGCTCTCCAACATCTTCTTAAGGACTTCCAGTGTTGGGGCATTCACAACTTCTGAAGGGAAGTTGTTCCACTGATGAATTGTTCTAACTGTCAGGAAATTTCTCCTCAGTTCTAAGTTGCTTCTCTCCTTGATTAGTTTCCACCCATTGCTTCTTGTCCTGCCCTCAGGTGCCTTGGAGAATAGCTTGACTCCCTCTTCTTTGGGGCAGCCTCTAAGGTTTTGGAAGGCTGCTATCATGTCTCCCCTGGTCCTTCTTTTCATTAAACTAGACATTCCCAGTTCCTGCAACCGTTCTTCATATGTTTTAGCCTCCAGTCCCCTAATCCTCTTTGTTGCTCTTCTCTGCACTCTTTCCAGAGTCTCCACATCTTATTTACATCATGGCGACCAAAACTGGATGCCGTATTCCAAGTATGGTCTTACTAAGGCCTTATAAAGTGGTATTAACGCTTCCTGTAGTAGGGCTGCGTTGCTATTCTCCTTCTCATCTTTGCTAATGACTTCTCCTATTGAGATCTTTATGATTTATCGCTTCTTGTTTGTATGGTAGGATTTACGATTTTTGACTTATCTCTTTACTGCTTGTACATACGCGGAGAGTGTCTACACCAGAGACAAATTCCTTGCGTTTCCACTCAGGCTTGGCCAGATAAAGAATTCTATAAAAGCTAAAGATTCACCTCGCCCATATGTGCTAGTCGTTCCTGACTCTAGGGGGCGGTGCTCATCTCCGTTCTAAGCTGAAGAGCCAGCACTGTCCGAAGATGTCTCCATAGGCGTGACTCAACACTGAAGGCGCATGGAACGCTGTTCCTTTCCCACCAAAGGTGGTTCCTATTTTTCTACTTGCATTTTTTACGTCCTGGCGAACTGCTAGGTTGGCAGAAGCCGGGACAAGCAACGGGAGCTCCCTCCGTTACGCGGCACGAGGGATTCGAAGTGCCGAACTGCCAACCTTTCTGATCGACAAGCTCAGCGTCCCAGCCACAGCCTCCCTTGTAAAGAATTCTATAAAGAACTCTTGTTGGTAGGAGGGCAGAGAAGCCTTTTGAAGAGCATGGGGGGAGATCAACTCGTCAAGGAACCAGACGAGAATCCTTTGATTTTCTCCCTTTTCTAAGACTTCATTTCACATTTCTGCCACATTGGGAGAGCCGTGGCTTCAGGCCACGTAAACCTCCATTCAGAAGGTCGACGAGGTTTTTTTTTCCCTTCCTTACCTCGGAAACGTAAGTGCCGGCCAAATCCGATGGACAATTATCTTCTCGCTTGAGGTCCGAATTCAGAATGTCGACCGCGGCTCCTCCCAGGAGCTCCGGGCTGCCTCGGCTGCCGAACTTGGGGGAACTGACGGCGGTGAAAGCGGAGGGCTCTTCCCCCCCCGGGAGTTTGGAGGGGCGGGTGTCCTCCGTTTCCAGGGAGGTGGGCGTGCCCGCCAAATCGACAGGCTGCATGTCCGAATGGGCACCCAGTTCCGCCTGGCTGGCGGGCGCAGAAATGTCTTCGGCTGCCACGGTGCGGATGATGACGCTCGGCGCGTGGCACTGCACGGTGACGTTCTCCGTCGCGTTCAGCAGGTGTTCAGGCTGCGGGAAAGGGCCACACAAGGGCGGGTTGACATTTGGCAAAGAACACCGCCCGTTTATCCTCTTTGGGAAGGCGGAGGGTGGCTGCTCAGTGGCAGGCAGTTATTTTTTTAAAAAAAAGCAAGACAAAGCGGGAATATTTGCAGAGGAAACTGGAACTCAGCCCCATCCCCTCTCTCTCCTCTTTGCTCATCCAAAGGAAGAGAATCCCCCCCCGTCCCCAAGGAGGGAAATGGAAAGCAGGCCAACCAGCTTCCCTGCCTTCTGGGTTCGGAGCGCCCCCTTCAGCTGAAGCTCGTCTTGGGGAACCCACACCCCTCCAGTACATGCGTTGTCATACATGTGCGCCTACTTACCTTCCATGAACGGCACGCACAAACGTGAAAAGTCAAAACGCACACAGCAATATTCCTGCATGTCTGACTCTGCGACCTCAACCACCACAGCACACCAGCCCCCCCTCCCTCTGCCCCCTCCCCCCCAGGGTTGCCCAGATCCACGTTCGTTGCTTCGATGACCCTACATCTCCTCCTCCGCCCTCCCTCTTTCCCAACATCAAACTAAGATTCACTTAACAACCACCGTGCCACCGACTTAACAATTGCAGTGATTCACAACAATGGTGGCAAGAAGGGGCATGAAATGGGGCAAAACTCCCTTGATAAAATGTCTCGCTTAACCACGGAAATGTTGGACTCCATGTTTGTAAGTCAAGGACCATCTGTACCAGTGGTGAAATCCACATTTTTTAAACTACCGGTTCTGTGGGGCGTGGCAGGGAAAGGATACTGCAAAATCCCCATTCCCCCCTAATCAACTGGGACTCGGGAGGCAGAGAATAGGTTGGGGCGTGGCCAGCCAGAGGTGGTATTTACCGGTTCTCCAGAACCTCCTGGATTTCACCCCTAATCTGTACTGATCAAGTAAGCCAGCAGCTTAACGATCTCGCCAGCCAGAGCTCCAAAGGGCCCCCCCCGCGTCACGCCAACCTCCTCCCCACAACCCCCCGGCGGTCTTCCTCTTCTGATACGTACGGACAAGGCGTGGACTATGATCTGGTCTGGAGAGGCCGGGGCCGCGGCGGCTGTCAGGGTGACGGTGGGGCTGGCAGTCAGGGTGAGAGGCAGGCCCTGGCTGGAACTGGTCTGGAGTAAGTAGGTGCCTGGGGTCCCAGTTGGCTGCAGGTGGAAAGACTGCGAAGGGGGGGGTGGGGGTGGGGAGAAGGGCAAGAGAAGAAGTCAGGGGCTTCATGGCTGTCTCAACGGAGCTCCTTCCCGGGGGGACATCCAAGAGAAGAAACGGAGAAGAAGTTCTAAAAACTCAACTGGAAGAAGGCAAAGGAGGTGTTTCTACTATCTTCTATTTGGGGGTCGTTGTAGTTGAGGACTCTGGGAGGACGGATTCTTTGGTTTTAAAAAAGTTTTTTATTTTTCCCTTTCAAATTCATTCATAGACACACATTCTTATAATTGTTGTCTGTTCATCGTTAGTCCCTACAATCATTTTTACACACACATATATAATACAGTTTGGATCACTTTCTTGCCACCCCATTTCTCCACCTTATTTTGCAACAACCTTCCTCCTTCTCCTCAACCTTCCTTCTCTGCCTTCTTCTTTCCTCCTTTCTTCTTCCCCTCTTTCCCCCCTCCTCCTCCTTACCCTCCCTCCTAATTCCCCTCCCTTACTTCCTCTGCTTTACCCTTTCTTCCTTCCCCCCCTCTTCTTCTCCTCCTCCTCCCTTCTCTTTTCTCCTTACCCTCTCTCCAACTCTTAATTCCCCTCCCTTACTTCCTCTGCTTTACCGTTTCTTCCTTTCCCTCATCCTTCCTCCTTTCTTCTTCTTCTCCTCCTCCCTTCTCTTTTCTCCTCCTTACCCTCTCTCCAACTCTTAATTCCCCTCCCTTACTTCCTCTGCTTTACCCTTTCTTCCTTTCCCTCATCCTTCCTCCTTTCTTCTTCTTCTTCTCCTCCTCCTACCTTCTCCTCTTTTCTCCTCTTTACCCTCCCTCCTCTTAATTCCCCTCCCTTACTTCCTCTGCTTTACCCTTTCTTCCTTTCCCTCATCCTCCTTCCTCCTTTCTTCTCCTCCTCCTCCCTTCTACTCCTTACCCTCCCTCCTCTTAATTCCCCTCCCTTACTTCCTCTGCTTTACCCTTTCTTCCTTTCCCTCCTCATCCTTCCTCTTCTCCGTTGTTGCCCTTGCTTATTTTCTTTCTCTGATGGGTTCTCGGGGTGGCATTTCCAGCAATCCCAACTTTATCCTTTCATACAAATAGTTTTCTCTGTTTGCATTTTTATTTCCAATATTAGTTCCACTTATGTCATTTTTCCGCTTGCATATTTACATTTTAAATATTTTCTTATTTCCCCTCAAAGGGGGAGGACTCTGAGAGGATCAGAATGGGAGATGCTGATGTTAGACACGCCTTCTGCTTTTCACTGGAGCAGGGGGTCTCCAACCTCGGTCCCTTTAAGACTTGCAGACTTCAACTCCCAGAATTCCCCAGCCATCTGGGAATTGAAGTCCGCAAGTCTTAAAGGGGCCGAGGTTGGAGACCCCCTGCAATAGAGCTTTCGATCTCTCGGTTAGAAGCCTTTGAACCGCCGAAAGATGTCATCCAAGTTCAATTCCGTTAATACTTACCGGCAAAATCTCAAAAGTCTGCAACGTCCCGCTGTTTAGTGTTATAGTTTCGGAGTCGATAGAAGCCGCCGGGGAATCGGCAGAAGCTGCACAACGGGAAAGAAAAGAAAACAGGACCAAAGATTCAAATACGTTCTGAGCGTATTAATTGCGAGAGAATGTGAAAACAGGACATGCACCCAGGGGGGGTCAAGGCAGAAATAAGGAAGTTTGCATATTAAGAAGCGACCCTGGTGAAAGTTTGGGAGACTTTAAACGGCCTCTGGGAAGACCCCCGCCACAAATTGCTCCCTGGGATGGATTTTGTTAGCTTCAGAATAGGAATTAAACTGCAGCCCATCTTAAGACGGGTCGGCAACCTTACACACTCAAAGAGCCATTTGGACCCGTTTCCCACAGAAAACGCCGGGAGCCACAAAAACTTTCCCGCGACTTTCCTGAGCGGCTACAAAACCAGCATACGGAGTTGAATTAAACATTCTGTTTTCTTCTGAAAGTTTTCTTGGATTTATCCATGATTAGCCTACCAGGGATCAAAAAGCTCAATAAATAAGGTATCACACATTGGCGATTATGACGCACATTTTGAGCGACAGGGAGCCGCAACAGAGGGATGGAAGAGCCATACGAGCACCGCCCCCTAGAGTCAGGAACGACCAGCACATCTGTGCAAGGGAGCCTTCAAGGCCAAAACCTCTGTAAAGCCATGCTCCGCTCCGAGTACATTTCGTGTTTTTGCAATCTTGGCAAATACGGAATATTATGAATATTGGCAACAGTGCCACATGGAAAAGTATTTTAAAGAAGGAACAAACATTTGCCAGGATCGTGAGTGACACTGATTCAAATCTTCTTCTCTCAGTCTTGGCAATTCCAGAAAGATTCTGGAAAGTGGAAATTTTGAGTAGTTCGAAGAACTGGCAAAAGAATCTGGCTGGCCCCAGAGTGCAATGGGAATGGGGATATGGCAGCATCCTTCCCCTGCCACGCCCACAGAACCAGTAGTAAAACAAAAATTGAATTTCCCCATTGCCCTTGTCCGAAGGGAGCCCCCTCACCCTAACCCCTCGCTGGCTCTCGTTAATTCGCAATGAGATGAAAGCAATGATGCTCGTCCAGCTTGTCACATCATCGGGGTCAGTGCCATGCAAGGCAAACCAGCCATGTTTCTCCCCTGTAAACGCTGCTGGTTGCCCCCCGTCCCGCACGGGAGCCCCTTAACTGGAGAAGCAGCAACAGGATCTGTGTCGAGAGAGAGAGAGAGAGCTTTGGCGAGCGACTCACAGAGGTGGGTGATCTGCAGAGGGATCTGTAGGGCTGCCACGGAAGCAGGAGAGCAGACGGACGTTTCCTCCAAACGGGTCATGCGGATCTGGACGTGTTGGACCCCGGAACCAGGGTGGGAATTTGGCAGCCCGGGTAAAGATTTAGCGTCTGGGAGTTGGTGAGTGGGGGCATTTTTCTGGCTTTCGTGCAGTTGCCTCAGGCCTTTGATGAGAACTGGAACGGAAAAAAAAAAAGCCAATTCCAAGGTTGCTGGACAATGAAACCGAAGTCAACATTTGCAATTAAAAAAACAGCAGGTACCAAGAACAATTAGGCCTACATTACATCCACATCCAAGCAAATTGGAGCGAGTAAGATCCTAGTCTGACTCTGAATCCCTCCCTTAAGCCACCTGCTCAGTTATTTCGGCATTTCCAAACCTCAACAACTTTTGAGACGAGCGGATTTCATCTCCCAGAATCCCCCAGCCGGCCTTAGTTGCCAAGGTTGGGAAGGGTTCATTATTTTAACTCCAGTCTCTTCAAGTTACCAAAGGGAAACGTGACATTTATCTCCCAGGCTGGGATCTGGCAACTTTTCCAAATTTTCCAAATCTTGATTCAAGTTCCAAAATGTTGTTTTGAGTTTGAAATTAGACGGTTTTTTTTGTGGGAGGAGAGAAAGGTTGGGCTCCGATCCCTCAACCAAGTGGGACACACAACTCCGTGCGGATTTTGATGGGAGAATTTAAAAACGGGGATAGATTCCGAAGAGGAACTGGCTGAGTGAGAAGGAGGAGGTGTCAAGCGGGGACATAGTCTTGAATTCTTACACAGGCACAAAAGATTAGATTAGATTAGATTACTTTATTTGTATGCCGCCCTTTTCCCTGGGGGGACTCAGGGCGGCTCACAATTCAAGGGGAGGGAAGGACAAACAAGTTACAAACATGAAGACAATACATCGTTAAAAAGCGCAACAGTCATACTATTCGAGTGGGGTTGAAGTCTTTAGCCCCAGGCCTGTCGGGACAGCCAGGTTTTAAGGGCTTTGCGGAAGGCCTGGAGGGTGGTGAGGGTCTGAATCTCCACGGGGAGCTCGTTCCAAAGGGTCGGAGCAGCCACAGAGAAGGCTCTCCTCCGGGTAGTTGCCAGTCGACATTGACCGGCTGATGGAATTTGGAGGAGGCAAAATCTAACCCCATTTGAATGCCATTGAGCCTGATCTAGTGCAGGCCCAGGTGCAGACGGTGAGGGGGGGGGGGGGGTCCTGTAAAACAGGCACACAAAACAATAAAATACGAGCTGAACTGAAGTCTTCGGTCCGAGAGGAAGCCAGGAATTAGGCCTAGGTGACTTTACCGGGAAATGACACCTCTTTGTGGTTCGCGATCTGCCTCTTGATGGTCCACCATTTGCTCCGGAGCCACTGGGGGGAGCGGACGCTGCTCCATCCTTCCGCCAGCAAATCCCAGTTGATGCCATTCTCATCCGCGACTTCTAGCTCTGCTATTCTGACAGGAGAAAGAAATGGTTCCTTTTACAAATGTGAGCCTTTGGGGATGCTTTTTTTTAATTTTAATTTTTATTTGTGATGACCCGGGGAACAACACAGAGATAACATAGGGAGCTGGCAGTTCAAACCGTCCCTTTGTTGCTCCAAATGTCCCCAGCGCCAAGCCTGCGGAGCAATAAATCCAGCAGGAGCAAATCAACGAGTTCAGGAAGCAAAGGATGCAGGTAATTAGTCCGAGGACTCTTGGGAAGTTCAAACGTCCGGCACTCAACACTTCAGGAACTCAGTGTTTGTTCCCAACAAATGCCCCTCCCCACACCGTCCCCTTAAGCCTCACTCCCCAGGTGTGCTTTGAGAAGAGGGGCGGGGCGTTCTTCTCCCAAGTAGCCTCCCGAGTAGCCCGGGTTTTCTCAGTCTGCGCCGTTCTCGCCTTCTCCCCACTCTCCGTGCTCTTGGATCAGGAGAGGGTGGTCCTTGCTCCTCGCCAGAGCTCTGTCTCTCATGTTCATCCTGCCCATTCCTCCCTGTCTACAAACTCTCCCAATCCTGAAAGGCCCTGCCCTTCCCCATTTTCCTCCAATGAAGCTGGCTTTAGCTGGGAACAGCTAAAGAACGAGTCGACTTGGGAGTAAGGCCACAGGTGGACGAGGAACGGCCCCTCCCAGAGGACATAAAAGAGGGGGGAAAAGGGGAGTGGAGTTTGCAGGAGACAATGAGGTCATTCCTGCATTCTTGCCAAGTATTGCGGCGACTGAACGATATCGGCCTGGCCACTCTCCAGAGCCTGAGAAAGGTCGGTAATTGGGAACGATCTTGAAAGACTGTGGAAGAGGAAAAGCTTTGCTGGTATTCACTGTCAATGAAATAAAAGGGGTTTATGGGGAGGGGGCTTCGTGCTGCTGGGTCAGGCCAGCCCTTCCCAAGCCCAGCGGTGCAAACCTGAGGATGAGGTTGATTTCGTCTTCCTTGGTCCACTCGGTTCCTCCGCTCTGCTTCCAGTTGAGGTAGTTGAGCCATTTGGAGCGGCACTGCTTCTCCGACCGGGTTCCCACCCGCTCGGCCACCGCGGCCCAGGAGACCCCTTGCGTGACGATGTCCCCGGGCTCCGTGCTGGTCATTTCGTGGACCACTTCAGCCAGCCTCCTCTCCTCTTTCTCCGTCCATTTCCCTGAATTGGAAACAACCGCAATGAAAGCAATAGCAGTCGCACTTAAGACTCATATACCACTTCACAGCCCTAAGCCAGTGGTTCCCAAACTTGGCAATTTTAAGACTTGTGGACTTCAACTCCCAGAATTCTCCAGCCAGCTCTGCAGAGCTTCCCTGGCAGGGGTTTTCATGACCACCGTACCTGTGTTACAGGTGTCCTTCATCAGCCGGCATCGGTCTTTTACGGAGGAGGCGCTCCGTCCGAGAGCCGCTCCGATCGTCGCCCAGTCATTGCCGTGCTTGATCCTTAATCTAAGGGGGGAGGAAGGGGGGGAGGGATTCATTTTTGCCCATCAGGACTGGGAAGATCAGCTGCTTCTGACTCGGCTCCTCAAACACTACAAAAACCCTCTGAAGTGAACTCAAAATATCCCGTTCTTAGGAGTGCCGGCAGCCCTGGCAAAACGTTTCTCTCTCACTGTGTGCTAACAACTCCCTCCGGCAGGGAGATGAATAGTTGCCTGCCACATCTATTCATCTCCACCTCCAGCCTTTCGTCCCCAGAACTAGCAGTGGTGGCTCCTCCGTCCCAAGGACCGGCCCATAGATTTCCACTGCTCTCCTCTGCCTTCTGCACATCAGACACTCAGGGATCTTCCTTCCCAAGGACCGGCCCATAGATTTCCACTGGCTCTCCTCTCCTCTGCCTTCTACACATCTGTGTGTCAGGCACTGGGCCCAGCTCTTCCTCCTCTTCCTCCTCCAGACCTGGGGGCTGTTGAGTCTCCATCTGAAGGTTGAGGGAGGGCCCAGGCTCTGTCTCTCTCTGAAAGCTCCATTCCCCCCCCCCCCCGGAGCTCTCAGGTTGCCTTGGTGCTGGCCCTGATTCCCACGCCTCCCCCTCCTCCTCCGGCTGCTGTTGCACGGTGGGCTAATGTAGGCGGATGGCAATAGCAGCGAAGAAGGCCAGATAACCATTCCAAAATATAAATGCGGTTTGGTACAGTTCAGTAGAGTTTAATGCCTCTGTGTGGGAAGTTGAGATAGGAGCGGCTTCCCCATCCATTTGGGGTGGTTCTTCCGGTATTCCTCCCAGGGGGCTGAAGGGATGAGGGAACCCCATGGAGGCAAGTTGGGAGGGAGGTGAAATGGGATGCCAGGAGGGGGGGGGGAGCGCTAAGGCTTCGACTGAGCCACAGTAATCAGCTGCTTCCAGGGGATCCTGGCAACGTCCTTCTTTTTCCCTTTTGAGCAATTGTTGGTATTGTGGTATTTTTTTTTTAGATATATAAGTGTGGTGGCTGGTCACTGAATTCTTGGCATGTCCTAAAGCAGCTTTTTTTTTTTTTTTTGCATTTACTCAGCCAAGTCAAGACCTCCACAGTTCCTTCCAACTGTGTTATTGTGTTATTCTGCATGACACAGTGTGTCAGTCCTGCAGCCTTCTTTTCTTTTGGGTCTCTCGCCTGCCACACTTTTTACTATTCTGCTATGCCTTTTCTATGGTGGGAGAATGTGAGGGGGGATTGTAGGGAGTTAGATGCTATGTAGCCATAACAACATTCTTCCTAGAAAGCCAAAGTCATCCTTTGTCTCTGCACCTCTGCACCTGACCGGAAGTGGATGGGTGGAAGTTGCCAGCGTGGCAGTGGAAAATTGGACCATGGGATGGACTTGTGGGTGAGGGGGCAAGATCTTCAACTTCACAACTGGGGTGGGGAAAAGCAGGAAGCCTTCAGATTCGGGTTTCCCCAGATGTGCCAACTCAATACATTGCAACTTTGAGCAATGTCCAATTGGATTGGACTCAGATTTACTTTTGGATGCTATTTGGAACCCGGACATTGAGCACAGAATTAACGAAGCCTTTCTAACCGAGCTTTTTGGCCCAAAGGAAGCCGAAAGGCCTCCCCTGCAGGGAGGGGTTTTACGGGACCATTTAATCCACACAATCCATTTTGATGACGTCCCTTCTCTCCCTTGAGTGTAAATGCAGGAGCCTTGACTTGTCCATCTAAGATTCTAGAATGGGGTATGAACAACTGGCAACATGCGGTTGAAATAAAACTTACTCTTTGAGTTTTTCAATCTCTTCGGGGGTATACCTGTTAAAACATGGAAACGGCATATTGAGTGAAGATGTAAAAATAGACCTTCAGTATACAAATCCGTCTTGGGGCTGAGGAGACTTTGGGAGAAAAGGGAAGTCACGAGCTCTCTTGTCCTTCGCTATCTTGCCTGCAATTTCCTAGTTTCCCATTGTCAGGAATCGTGATTTTAATGAGGATCAATAGCAATAGCAATAGCAGTTAGACTTATATACCGCTTCACAGGGCTTTCAGCCCTCTCTAAGTGGTTTACAGAGTCAGCATATTGCCCCCAACAACAATCGGGGTCCTCATTTTACCCACCTCGGAAGGATGGAAGGCTGAGTCAACCTTGAGCCGGTGAGATTAGAACCGCTGAACTGCAGAACTGCAGTCAGCTGAAGTAGCCTGCAGTGCTGCATTTAACCACTGCGCCACCTCGGCTCAATCAGCAGGAAAGGAAGCTGTGTAATGGTCTCATAATTGCCACTATAGCTAACTAACTAAACTAAACTAAACTAGCTAACTAAAGTAGGAATCATCACTGCCTTGAGGTCATTCGAGCCGTATCCCAAAGGGGCTTTTTCAGGAGGCAACGGGACTTTCTTAAGTTTTCTTTTGAAGGCCCTTCGCTTCTCGTCCAAGAAGCTTCCTCGGCTCTGACTGGATGGTGTGGAAGGGAAGGATTGATGATACTCCTGGCAGGTGGTCATTTGCAAACTTGGAGGTTTGTCCTCGGGGGGGTCACCTCAGTGGTGCATATTTGCAAACCTCCCAAGTGGCCTCAACGACCCTCTCAAAGGATGCAAAGGACCAGCTGTCTGAATGGAGCATAAATCATTCTGTTCCTTGCCTTCCAGTCGGAGCTGAAGAAGCTTCTTGGAGGAGAAGAAAAAGATCTTCAGAGAAAACGAGAGAAAGTCCAGTTGCTTCTTGAGAAAAGCACCTTTGGGACAACCATGACTTAATTTTCTGGCCAGTCCCTTCATTATGACGTTCTAACACAGCGTTTCTCAACCTTGTCAACTTGAAGATGTCTGGACTTCAACTCCCAGAGTTCCCCAGCCAGCGAACGCTGTTCTAACATTTTAAGCCTGCACGCCACTCTTCCGCCTGGGGCTGTACCCAACTCACAATCCTCCCCTCTGGGTCAAACCTCAGGAAGGTTCCTACTTGCCAACGTGGTTTCGGTCGTCGTACATGCGAAGGACACGTCTATAAACGGCAAAGAGGGGCCGGTTCAAACCCCAGGCGATGGTCCTGTAGAAATCTTTCCTCTCATCTTTGGACATCTCAAAAATGATCTCGGTGGCATCTTTGATCCCACGGGCCTGGTCGTATGGAAAGGACAATTTCAGTTTTCCCCCCCTCCCTTGACACAAAAAATAAAAAACTGATTTTGCTTCTCCTTTCTTTTTTTCTGGCAGCCCCCCCAAAATCAGGAGGTCAATTCACACGCTAAGCCACTCTGAGCCACTTCCTGTTGACAAACGGCAGGGCAGAAAAAATAAGCCAGGATTTGATTTTGCAGGTTTTTAGAGGGCAGCTGAACAAAATCAAATCTTATATACTATTGCTGGGTTATTACAAGGCTTGTAATAATTAACAGGTTTAATGGGAGGCTATACAGAGATGGCAGCGATGTTTTGTTTTTTTTCCTTTTGAAAAATAACCAGCAACCAGGAAAAGGTGCAAAATTCATTTCCCTTGAAATCAACATGGAAGAGATGACCTCTTATTTCTAATGGGTTTTAAAATCAAAACAAGGATGTTTGAATCCGTAATGTTTGTGTGTGTGCGTGTGTGTATATTGCATTTGTGCTGATAAATAAATAAATAAATAAATAAATAAATAAATAAATAAATAAATAAATAAATAAATAAATAAATAAATGGAGACTAGTATAGATCTATTTCAAGCTATTTAGCTCTCATCAGCTAGCCATACCCTTACTGGGATTTGATGCTAGCTGATGAGAGCTAAATAGCTTGAAATAGATCTATACTAGTCTCCCTTTATTTATTTATCTATCTATCTATCTATCTATCTATCTATCTATCTATCTATCTATCTATCTATCAGCACAAATGCAACACAAATGTAACAAAAGGCAACAGTAAAAATATTGGGTTTCTGTCGTGATGGTCTCTTGTGACGAGCCGATAGACAGAGAAAGGAAGCAGTCTGCTTCCTCCCATATTTGGGCATACCAGGGGTTGTGACACTAAATACATACATACATACATACATACATACATAAAATGAAATCTATTATAAACAAATCCAGCTGAAATGTTCTTTATAGGTCTCTCTCTCTCTCTATGGGAGGCAGGCCGATGCTTTCACTTTTAAGAAAAGGCTGAATCCGTGTCAGTCGGGGTCAAGCGGAGATTCAGGATGTCCCAATTTAAGATTCGTTGGCTTCATGCCAACTATTGAGTCTTTAAGGCTCTGAGAAGGTCAGACAGCCCCACTTTAAACAAAAGCGCCATTCATCATCTGGCTGAATGGGTAAGAAGAGAGCCTGCATGCTGCTCAACCAGATTTACTGCTTCATGAGCTCCTGCAAACTCAGGGGAAGAGCCTGGTCTCTTCAGGTATGGAGCGAAAGGGACTTATTAGTACCCGGAAAGGAGTTTTTTCCTGGAAACGGGGAGGTTACAAGAGAGATGGAAAAGCTCTTATGGAATCCCACTGATGGAAAGACTGAAGAGACCAACGTCTGAAACTAGGACGCGTATTGAGAGCAAACACGAACCTTCAGATAGCGCTCAATGTTGCTCATCAAAATCTGAATTTCTTCCTTCGACCACATGCCCTGCTTCCACTTATGACCTTGAAAATAGAGAAGAAGCCATCACACACGGACACCCTTCGAGCACTTCAACTTACGGGGGAACAACTGGCACAGAGAAGCCGAGAAGGGTTTTCTTAGATCTGCTTCTAATCCAGCAGATGAATTTTAAGTAATCGTTCATAACCACTTCAGCATTATTAATTTTTAGTTTAAGCTGACAGAGAATGGCAATTATTGGGTGGCTTAAAACACAGTAAATGAGATAATTAAATCACAGTATCGTGTTTTTTTTTCAACGTTTTCCCGAGTCATGCAAAGTGGTTTTATATCTGAGCACCCAATTCAGCAATCTCTTATATTTTCAAACACGCAACAAATTTAATACCGTATGGACAAATTCAACGCCAAATTTAATGTTGGCTTTAAGCACTGATAAATCAATGCCTCAAACTGGAAATGAAAAGTTTCTATTAATCCTAGAGAAGAAAAAAATGTAAAGGCCAGAATAGCAGAGAACCCAATAAAATGCAAGCTCTAATAATTTAGCCGTACACTAAAAAATAAATAAATATAGATATTCATTAGCTCCCATTGCAAAAATAAAAAAAAGAGCTAGCATGTTGTCCTCAAGTTCTTTGAATAAAACAGGTGGATTCCTCTCAAAACAACGTCCTACTTTTCCGTCATGCAGCCAATGCTCCCAGGCCTCCCTCCGCCCAGAGACGCTGCCCCCCCCGCCAATAGAAAACGCCAACTTGCCTTTGTTTGTGAGACAGTCCTTGTCCTCTTTGGTTGTGAACCAGGCCTGACTGACAGCCGAGACTTCTTCGTTGGCTAGAGAAGAGATTTCGTCCAGCTGCTCGTTCTGAAGGATCTGGGAGGGGGAAAGGGGAGAGGAGACCCTTTAAATCAGGGCTCCTCTGACTTCAACAACCTCCAGAAAGGGGGGACCAGCTGTGGGCTTCACATTCTGTTAGCACCGGTTCACTCCCCCCGCGTACCCGCTCACTTCGGCCTTCCGTGTATGCGCTGGGTTCATGCGGGCGGCTTCTGCACATGCGCCCGGGCTAAAAAAATGTGCCCAAATGGGACGGTACAGAGCCGGAGCAGGTCGGCAGGCCCGCCCACGATTTCCACACCAGTTTGGGCGATCCGGTGCGAACTGTCTGAATCCCAACTCTCCGGCCCTCAGAATATAAACAACCCCTTTCTTTGATAAAGCAAGACTCTCTTTTATGTCTTCAAGTCCCACCAGAGCCACGGGGGCCCAAGATTGCACGGGGAGACCCCGTCCAGGAGACTGACCTGAATCTGAGTGACCGTTCCTTCGTTCACCTCATGGTCAGCTACTTCTGTGGTGGCTGTCATGGTCACCTCAAAGCTCTGGTCGCTTTCTGACACTGGAAAGCAGATCAAGGGTTAAGCGTTGTGTGTAGTGGGATTGCGGCCCATATTCCCTCTCACCTGTGCACAGCAGAGACCCCACCCCATCCTCGGTAGGAGAGCAGGTGGTCGGTCAGCTGCCTCCCCTGGCTATTCCTCTCTTGCCACCTGCTTTCTTTAGAGCCAGCCTGGTCTAGAGGTGAAGGCGCCTGGCTAGAAACCAGGAGACGGGGAGTTCTAGGCCCACTTTAGCCATGGAAGCCAGCTGGGTGATCTTGGGCCAGACCCACTCCCTCAGCCCAACCTACCTCACAGGGCTGTTGTTGTTCTTTTGGGGATGTTTGCTGCCTTGAGGTGCTTGCGAAAATAATAAAAGTGATATATAAATGAATGAATGAATGAATGAATGAATAAATGAGTGGATGGATGAAAGTGGATGGATAGATGATTGGAATGGATAAATGAGTGGATGGATGAAAGTGGATGGATAGATGAATGGAATGGATAAATGAATGAATGGATAAATGAGTGGATGGATGAAAGTGGATGGATAGATGATTGGAATGGATAAATGAATGGAGTGGATGGATGAAAGTGGATGGATAGATGATTGGAATGGATAAATGAATGGAGTGGATGGATGAAAGTGGATGGATAAATGTAGATGGATGGATGGATGGGTGAATAAATGAATGTTTACAAACTGGGATATGGAATAGTGGATCTCTTGACCAGCCAAACCAAAATCCGCTTGCCCCCCATTTCCACAGACCCTCTTCCTGCCCTGCCCCCCAATGTGGTCTCCCTTTAGCAGCCCCCTCCCTTCCTCAAGCGGCACCTGCAGACCCTTCAGGAGAGCCCTTACTTGGAAGCGCCACGACTGAGATGCAGGGCGGGTGTCCTTCGATGCTCTCGTCATCTTCCGAGGACAGGCAAAGCCTTTTATGGGGAGGCTCACTGCCGTCTTCCGAGTCTACTTCGTCTGCCTCTAAACGCCCACGGAGAGAAGGAGGAGGAGGAGAGCCATCAGGCCCAGAAGGGAAGCCATTCTGACATTACCTCTTGCTCAACCGCCTACTGCAGGTCATGGAAAGACCCCGCCTGACACTCAACTGGAAATCCCAGGGAGAAATGGAGTCATTGAAAAAATCCCAGTTTTGTTCCCGTGCCTGAAAAATATTCACATTTTTAGCTCTTGGTCCAAGGGGCAATCGCCATTATTTCCCCCTTGTTATGACCCTTTCTTTCAGAGTGGAGTCGGGGCGACTGAGTGGAGCTGAGCATTTGCTGGCCGGATGCCCTTCCTGACGCCTACATAGAGTTCACAGCATATATTTCTCTTTGGCCCAGAAAGACAACTATCTGCCGCTACCTAGGATCGTACTCTCAACCTTCCGAGTTGGAGGGGAGTGTCTTCAACTCTAGACCACTGTGCCCTTCACGCCCCCACCCCTTTTGCAGTCCCCGGAGGCTAAGCAGCTAGCATTTAGTGGTGTGCTTCTTCACTTATAAGAAAATAATAATTAAAAGATGCATTTAATGGAGAAAAAGTTCATAAAGTTTGATTTGCTCTCTGGTGCCATCCCGTGTGCCCTCTAAAGAATGAATGGCCTAATTTCCTTTTTCTTTTAAAGCGCAACTTCCAGTCCTAATACTTTGCCCATAATATCATTAAAATGAATTTTCTTTCATCCAATTTTCACGCGCATTAAAATCTCATGGCTTAAAAGAGTCGTTCGCTGCAATAATCAAACCCTTATAAGGGACCGTTAGTTGTTTTAACGTTTCGGTTTGCCCAATTCCAAGGGAAGTCATTGAACCCTTTGTGCAAGTGTTGGGCAATTAATGACAATCGCAATTGATCTGGCCTCATCCTCCCACATCCAATTCCAGCCTCAAGCAACTTGAGTGTAAGGGGCAAAACTCCTTCTGGAGACCCAAGGAAAATTGTTCTTAGAGGGAAATGGCCAGGATGGGTCAGGGCTGGCCCCTTCCTCCTGCCTCAACACGATGGATCAGAGCTGAAAGGCACTGGAGAGCTGCCAGCCCAGGTTCAAGACCCAAACACTGTGTGATGGAGTGAGCTCCTGTTCCTTGCTCCAGCTCCTCTCTATCTAGCAATTGGAACGCAAGCAAATGCGAGTAGATCAATAGGTGCCACTTTGGTGGAAAGGTAAGAGTGTTTTGTGCGCCATGCTGTCCACGTGACCACGGACATTATCTTTGGGCAAGGCTGACCCTCTTGGGCAAGAAACAGAGATGGGCACAGTGCCAGAATTGGACACCGACCGGCCAGGGAAAGCTTCCTTCACCCCCCTTTTTAAACCATTCTTCAGCAGTGTGAGCATGGCCTATTTTGAGGGCTGGGATGGGTGAAATGAGTGTCTTGAGGAAATGCAAGTCTTATCCATTGCAAACCTTAATTTTTTTTTTTTAAAGGACGTTCCTGAAATTCCTCCAGGAAACTAAAATTCCCAGGGACCCTGAAAACTGTCTCCCCCAAACGGGCCGTGCAATGAAGCCCAATATCTTGGTCTGAGGAGGGATTGCAGTTTGAAACAATGTGGAGGGAGCCTGCAGTCAAAGAACAGGGGTTCTATACCATCCTGAGGGCAGTGAAGAATGAGGTTTCCTTGAGGGTCTTGGGTCAGAGTCACGGAATTCACGGTTTCCACTGTCACTGTGTCAGATTCTTCTTCAACTGTGGTCATAATCAACTCTACAAGAGAACAATCACAGGTAAGTCACGTGGCCGTTATTTACCCACACAGGAGACTATCTGAAGGTCAGGGTTGAACTGCGTGGCGGTTTTCCTCTTGCGGGCATTTCATTATCCAAAATAGTCATCTAGCACTGATGATGTTACCCAGTTCAGATAATGAATCGTCTGCAAGGAAATAACCAAGCTCAGAGGGCACCAAGAACCTGGTTGTCACTTACTTTGAACCTACAACCTGCTTCTTTAGCTCAGAATCAAAGAGGCCCTCAGTACTTCGTGAAAGGCAAGTAAAAAACAGGCGTGTTATCGACCTAGGCAGAAAACATCTTCTCCTCGTGGGGTTCACGGGTGGCCTTTTATTTCTTGCACCTTCTCATTCATAACTTCAAAAACAAACCCTTTGAGAGGAGGATTACCAAGAAGAAACCCACCGTCTCCAAGGAAGAGAAAGTTGAGGGACAGACTCAGAGAAATGCAAGGGTTGGTTAAGATTTGGGGGGACATCTGGTTCACCATCCCAATGCTACAGCATCCACAAGAGAAGGCTGTCCCATCTCTGTTGAAGCGTCTACAGGGGGAAGAAAGTTCATCGGTTCCTGAGGCAGTTCAGGTCCCTCCTGGCCATCTCTGACCATCTTGAAGCCGAGTCATGGCAGCTGGACTTCTTGTCTTGTGAAACGCTTCGCAGCTGGTCCAAGGAGCTCCTTGATTCTGAGGAAGTGGGTTATAGATGTCCCCCATTCCTTATGCTGCTCTTTCGTCAGGAAGATCAAGACCACTTCACAGGCTCACACATGAGGACCCACCAAGGAAAACGGATTAAGGAGCTGGAAGGCTTACATCCCAATGATGGTCTTACCTAAGTAGACTCTCCAGATTTGGGGAGAAATGAAATCTCCCTGGGGGAGATATATATATATGGGGTACTCCTCACCAACGTCTTCCATCGACCTTCAAGGTGGTTTTCCTGATGTCCAACCGATCTCAATGTTCTCGCGATGTTCTTCTGGTCTTCTCTTCAGGAGCCACCTCCAACAGCTCTCTTCCCTCCTCTCCTACATTCAGATACTGGAAAATGGCTCCTGGGTTGCCCCACCCGTCTTACAACTTTTGATTCTTATCACTCAAATCAAAGGCTTTGTCATTCATCCAGCAGGGATTCCTCTTGTGGGTTGATGCCCACTGTTGATGCTTCGCCAAGTTGAGGTCCTCGAGAATCTTGATAAATGTGGTCCGAGGCCTTTTGTTAGTTTTGCTATTCTCCCTGTGAGGTAGTCCAGACCAGAAGCACCATAAGGAGCACAAGTCTACCTTTATTATAAGGTTACATTAACGGACTCTTGCAAGACTGAAAGTCTCTCTCCCCTTTTACTCTCCTTTTACTCTTCAGAAATCTAAGGAAGGGCCCCTTCCAACATGCTTCTCCTTCTGTGACCGGAGAAATCTTTTACACGCTGGTTATCCAGACGGTGAGTCTTCCACGTTCATCCCCACATGCCATGACGCCAGCTTTGTGACATCTGCAAATTTGTTGCGTTCTTGAGGTGGCTAAGCGCGGACGGATGTGTGCGTGTGCAACTGAGAAACAGCAAATGTGAACAGGAGAGTTTTACTCGGTCACTGTGTTTTCCAAAGAACCTGTTGTGCCTGGACCTTGCATTGGAAGTGATTTTTGTGTCTCCCTTCCTTTCCTGGATATTGACCTGCATTGTGTGCCTGTGTTAGACACACCTATCTGGAACACCCAGCAAAGGGTGGTGGTGGGGGGAAGACTTACAAGATCCATGTGCCTCAACAGGTGAAGAGAGTGTGAATGCGTTGCCATGAGCCTCCGCACACACAGAATTTTTAATTTAGCCCTTTCATGAAACAAAAAACGGAAACCTCACAGAGATGCGATTAATGTGCGTCTTCTCAAAGCTCTCAGATGCCGGGCCCTGGTGATGCCTTGCTCAGCAGGTTGGACAAAAATGAGAGCAGGCCAGTGAGGGAATAATTTTATCGGGGGTGAAGAAGGAGGTCTACAAACAGCACAACCCCACCAGGTGCGTCTTCCTGAAGAAGAGGACGGGAGGACCCTGGCAACACATCGGTTTCAGTGCTCGGCTGGAAAAACAACAACTGGGAGGAAGATATTCGGGAGAGGGAAAAGGGCCTCCGTGCCAAGATGCTCAACATCACAAGCCTGTGCTATGACGCATGGCAACGCCTGCGCTGCTGCCATCTGAGGAAGACGCCCAAAACTTAGGGCAGGAGGAGGGAATGAGCACCCTGGGACTCCCATTAGGTGCTGCACCTGATGATTCTTGATGAATGTATCTTGTCTTTTTATGCACACTGAGAGCATCTGCCCCAAAGACAAATTCCTTGAAAGTATCTCTCCCCTTTTACTCTCCAGAAAGCTAAGGAAGGGCCCCTTCCAACATGCGTCCCATGCTTCTTCTCCGGAGAAATCTTTTACACGCTAGTTATCCAGACGATGAGTCTTCCATGTTCATCCCCACATGCTATGGCTTTGTGACATCTGCAAATTTGTTGCGTTCTTGAGGTGGCTAAGCATCTGCCCCAAAGACAAATTCCTTGTGTGTCTAACCACACTTGGCCAATAAAGAATTCTACTTTCCTCTATTCTATTCTGTTCCATTCTATTTACATTCTATTCTGCCTTCTATGCCATTCTATTTATATTCTATTCTATTCAGAATTCTCCTATTAGATGAGATGAAATTCGGAGGAAAAATTTACAAGAATGATAGAAAGATTTTATAGTACCCAGCCAGCCAAAGTTCTGATGAATGGAGATGTAATAGAAAAGATTGAAATAAAAAAAGGAGTCAGACAGGGATGCCCCCTCTCCCCTCTGCTATTTATACTGACCTTGGAAACTTTATTAAATGAAATTCGGAATGACCAAGGAATAAAAGGTTTAAGACTTAAAAATGAAGAATATAAAGTCCAAGCCTATGCCGATGACTTAGTATTTGCCTTAGAGGACCCATTAGAATCTAGTTTGGAACTAATTCAAAAATTAGTAGAATATGGTGAAGAGGCAGGACTAAAGATTAATAAGGACAAAACAAAAATGATAACTAAGAATATGACAGAATTCTCCTATTTATATTCTGGTCTGCATTCTATTCTATTCTGGGACCACATGAGCCTGGGATACTGCAACCGTCGTAAATAGGAGTCCGTTGCCAAGGGTCTAAATTCTGACCATGAGGATTCTACGGGAATGGTGGTGTGAAGAATGGTCATGTCACTTTTGCAACTGCCGTTGAAACTTTGAACGGTCCCTAAGTGAACTGTTGTAAGTCGAGAACTGCCTGCATATCACTACATGGAGTTCTGATCATGAGATTTCTTTTCATTGTCCTGCTTTCCTCGTTGAGTTTCCGTTTGACCAGAGGTCAGTTCCAGACGGTTTGGTCTCTGACTACCATGTTCGTTGCAATCGACATATTTAAATGTAATAGAAGATTTAAAAAAAAAATAGTCCTCTCCATAAATCTGTTTCCAGAGCCCACAAAAATCTGTTGCAGCTGATGGCACCTTTGAAATCCAGCAGGGAGCCCTCTTTTGATCAGCAAAGTTGATCTATCTGAGAACTGAAATGGATTTTGAAACACTATTGTGTATTCTGTGCAGGTGTAAAGTTAAAGAACAGTTTTTGAAAATACAGTGGAAGAAAAGAGACATTTTGAAATATAGTTTTTTATTTGTCAAAGCATTAAATAAGATTACATACTTTATGTAAGCATACCAACTGAAAAGATGGAGGCACTTTATTTCAGAGTATTTAGTGGTAAATTATCCATTAATCTACTTTTTGTTTTACAATCTCCTGGTTTGGTTGTCAATTGTTCTCTTCCGAAGATCCCAATATTGTTTATGAAACAGAAAAATCCTACACAAGAACACCCAGCAACCACAATAATGCAAAACCTCTCAGCATGAATGTTAAAACAATCAAATTCAGGGAAGGATTTGTTTTATGTTAAAATAACACTGACATAACTAGGCTAATGGTTACTTATACTAGAAAAGTAAATGATATTGGAACATCTTTTAGTCTCAAAGCACAACCTTCAATAATTCTGTACCCCAAGATTTTGCAATAGCAGGAAAATTTATATAGCGTATGGGAGAGAGAGAGAGAAAGAGAAGCGGGAGAAAGAGAAGGAAAGAAGGAAGGAAGGAAGTAAGATAGACAGATAGATAGATGTGGGAAGAATATGAGACAGTTCATTTGCTGTAGTGCAGGTATGGTTTGTAAAATTACCATTTTGCATTTTATGCACTGAAGACAAATTCCTTGGGTGTCCAAACACACGAGGCCAAGAGAGAATTCTATTTCCATTTCCCATACACAGGTGTACACACACAAACAGCTTTTATACATCATAATACCCAAAACAACTTATTAGATTTGTGACCCTCCTAACTCCCAGTGGCTTTGAACCTGGGCTATATGACATACTAGGCAGACTTCTTAGCCATGAGGCCACAGGCTCTTATCCGTTTATCAGCGAAGCCAGGGTGAAAGGTATCTATTAGATGTTTACAACCCCTGGTAAGCCCCAATTATGGGAGGAAGCTAACTGCTTCCATCATCTGTCAATCGGCTCGTCACAAGAGTCCATCACGACAGAAACCCAATATTTTTTACTGTTGCCTTTGTTATATTTGTGTTTTTGTGTTTTTGTGTTTTTTTAATTTGTGCTGATAAATAAATAAAGGGAGACTAGTATAGATCTATACTAGTCTCCCTTTATTTATTTATCAGCACAAATTTAAAAAAACAAACACATACATACATATATATATATATACATATATATACATATACATATATATATATATATATATATATATATATATATATATATATATATATATGCATATGCATACATACATGCACACACACATATATTTCTCAAATATACATACACACATACATAGATGCATGCTCACACACACATACACACATACATATATGTATACATACATGCACATACACACATGCGCGCGCACAAACATGTACACACACACAGAGACGCCCTCAGAGGACCATCCCTGCTGAGGTTCTCTAGTGAGGGCCATGAAACGTTTGCAAGGAAAGAAGGAGGCCCAGAGACCCCCCACCCCCAAGGACCCTCCCTCCCTCCCTCGGGGGCCCCTTTTGAGAAGCCCCCCCCCCCCTCCAGACGCCCCCCGGGGGAGAGAAGCCAGGGAGGGAGGGGGTGTGTGCTTGTGGGGGGGGGGATCTCCCTGTCTCCATCTCCCTGCCCCCCCCCTCCCCGTCAAAGCTTCCCCCCTCGGGGGAAGCCGCCCCCCCCGCCCCCCCGCCCGATGGTCTCTTCCAGGGACTTACTTCCTGTTTTGGGTCCGGGCACTTGAGAGGCCAGGATGGAGGCTCCGAAATGCCAGGATGGAGGAGGCGACGCCCGCCCGCCTCCCTCCCTCCAAAGCGGCGGCAGAGGCAGCGGCGGAGGCGGAGGCGGAGGCGGCACCAGCGGCGCAGGCCCAGGCGGCGGAGGGCCCAGGCGGCGGAAGGGGCGGCGCCGGAGGAGCGGGCACAGAGATCCCCGGGCGGAGCGGGCCGGAAGCCACTTCCCCCTCGCGCCTCTTCTCCCTCTCCCCATCCTCTCCCTCCGCTCCCCTCGTCTGCTCCAATGGCCGCCTTCCTCCTCTCTATCCCCCCTCCCCTTTGAAAGCCCTCCTTTCCTTTCCTTTCTTCTTCCTGGCAGAGGAGAGGGGGGGGGGAGTGGAGGAATGGGGTCATGGGGGGCTTCTTCCACCCCCAAAAGGGATTTCAACCTGGCTCTCTTCCCACCCTCCTTGTTTAAAGACCTCCCCTCTGGACTCTATGGCAGTGTTTCTCAACCTTGGCAACTTGAAGATGTCTGGACTTCAACTCCCAGAATTCCCCAGCCAGCGAATGCTGGCTGGGGAATTCTGGGAGTTGAAGTCCAGGCATCTTCAAGTTGCCAAGGTTGAGAAACACTGCTCTATGGTCTGGTCTGCGCTTGGACGGGAGGCCACAAGGAGATCCCAGTTGGAAAAGAAACATCCTGGAAGAAGGCGGTGGAGAGTCTCTTCTGCATAGAGGCCCATGCCTGGGAGCTTTGCAAATTTCCCCTATCTGTGAATGTCTGATCAGATGGCTAAATTGAGAATAATAACAGTACTACTAATCATAATAACAATAACAGTTGAGAACCAATAAGAATTGAGAAGGCAGCAACGGACAGAAAGTGCCGTCTATGCAAAGAAGCTGAGGAAAGAGGGGACCGCCTGGTAAAGCTGCTGGAAGAAGATCACCCAAACCGACTACAAGCAGCGGCGCCACAAAGGAGCAACAAGGGCGCATTGGAGGATCTGCAGGAAATGCCATTTGCCTCCAAACAAGAACTGGTGGGAATCCCAAAACAGAGAAAGTCCTGGAAAAGGAAGAAGTTAAAATGCTTTGGGTACCTGAGAGACTGTGAAACATCCAGCCCCACGGAAACTGTGAATGTTGTGTTGTTGTTTTTAAAGTGTTGTCTTTGTCTAGTTATTTCCCCTTCCCTTGTCTATTGTGAGCTGCCCGGAGTCCTTCAGGAGTGAGCGGCATACAAGACAAATAAATACAATACAATACAATACTTTGGGTCTTCAGGATGCCCAGACAGACAGGCACCTGCCACAACTTCACAGTCGTCGATAAGAAAGACTTAAAAAGCCTGGACAGAGGAGGTGGCAGAGGAGAAGAGAAAGAACTGGAGAAGAGAACAGGAAAATACAAAGACCTGCGAAGAGGAAGAGAACGGCTGTAGCAAAGGCCAGCGAGGGGAGGACCCAAAGTCACAGGCGCCTGGGCTGCCCTCCCAAAACAACTGGAGCCCCCCTTGGACGCCATCATTGGCATTGACCAAACTGCCATCAGTCAATTGCAGAAGGCGGCTTTACTTGGAACTGCTTCTATCTCTGCGCCAACACCTGTAGCACTATCAAAAATCTGGATTTGCCTATCCCAGGTCCTTGGTAAGGAACTCGATAGGTAGACAAAAATGCCAAACCCAGACTGAACATCTGGCTGACTGTGATGATAACAACAACAACAAGGATGCTGGCAGCAACTTGTATCAACCATCAGCACCAGTCAGTGATATTTGTGATACGTTTTTAAATGTTCAGTTGACTGGGTTTCATGTTTAATAACAACAGCAACAACACGAAAGTTTGGGGTCTTTCCTTGAAGGAGAGGGCCTACCTGGTAAGCAGCTTTTGGGAGCATTGAATGATTAAATTTATGGCATTTCCCTGCTGAGACTCCACACTAGGACAGTGTTTCTCAACCTTGACAACTTGAAGTCCTGTGGACTTCAACTCCCAGAATCCCCCAGCCAGCATTCTGGGAGTTGAAGTCCACAGGACTTCAAGTTGCCAAAGTTGAGAAACACTGCACTAGGAGACTCCTCGGTGGGAGGAAAAAATCTGCTCTGGTATGGAGAAGAGTTGTGTCACTTTTAGATTTATTTATTTTTTGAATTGGCTTAGCTTTTGAAACCGGACACAGCATCTTATTAGACTAAGAAATGCAACTTTAATAAACTGCAAACAGCAGACAGATGTGGTGTATTCCCCCCCCCCCCAAAAAATCATTTTATTAAGAATTAGAAGCAACAACAAATACAAAACAGGAAAATACAAGAAAAGAAAAAAGTGCAGGTGAAAAATAAAAGAAAAGGGGAAGGAGGGGGAAAAAAAACCCTTTCATCCCAGCAGAAAAAAAACAATTTTAATAGTGTGTCGCCCTCTTTAAATAAAACATAACTTCTCCCTGAGCTCAGGAAAACAAGAGGCAAATAAAATAAAAAATATTTTTTTTATTTTTTTATTTTTATTATTTTTATTTTTTGTCTTGTTTTCTTTTCTTGTTCTGTGTAAGCCGCCCAGATTCCTCCGGGATTGGGCGGCCTATAAATCTAATAAATCAAATTAAATTAAATGGTATCAATCTTTGTCAGCAGAACTAGACTTAAGAGCAAGCAGATCTGACTCTTCCCTTCTTTTAACCCTGATAGAAGAAGCCAATGTCATATCAATCAATCAGAATAGAAGTGAAAGGGACCTTAGAGGTCTTCTAGTCCAACCCCCTGCTCAAGCAGGAGACCGTATAGTGCTATTTCAAACAAATGATGATCTTTTCTTTAAAAAAAAGCCTCTAGTGATGAAGCACCAACAATTTCTTGAGGCAAGTTTTCCCACTAGTTATAAACGCTACCTGTTTTTTTTTTTTGGAAAATTATTCTTTTAACCACTTCAGAAAAAAAAAATCCTCACTCTGCTTCTTTTGCTTCAGCCTCCAGTGGTGACTCTCCTTGCAAAAGTGGTCCTTGCTAGCCTGAGAAAGCCCGGAAGTTTCCAGACGTGCCATATACTATTTTATGTGAGTAATTCCTGATTCATTTTTCTGTGGCTACTCGAGGTTTTTAACTATGATGACTTTCCTCCGGCCTCGTAACCACCAGATGGCTCACATCTCCACATTTCAGCTTTTCAGCTCCGTCATTTCCTAAGAGGCCTTTGGGGGTTCTTCTTTTATTAAGGTTCCATTATTGAGAATAAATAGCAATAGCAATAGCAGTTAGACTTATATACCGCTTCATAGGGCTTTCAGCTCTCTCTAAGCAGTTTACAGAGTCAGCATATTGCCCCCAACAATCCAGGTCCTCATTTCACCCACCTCGGAAGGATGGAAGGCTGAGTCAACCTTGAGCCGGTGAGATTTGAACAGCCGAACTGCAGATAGCAGTCAGCTGAAGTGGCCTGCAGTACTGCACTCTACCCACTGCGCCACCTTGGCTCTGTGTATAGTGTAATGGGTATAGTGTCACCCCGTCCATAGAACTGTGCTATCGAAAATACTTGGTACCAAGCACCCACCTCCTGGCACGGAGGGAGGATCCAGGGATGACCCACTTAAGTTCCTGGGAGCCTTATCTACAGTAATTGATCCCAGGAGTAGCAATAGCAATAGGCCTTAGACTTATATACCGCTTCACAGTGCTTCACAGCCTTCTCTAAGCTGTTCACAGAGCCAGCCTCTTGCCCACAACAATCCGGGTCCTCATTTTATCTGCCTCGGAAGGCTGAATCAACCTTGAGCCGGTCAGGATTGAACTGCTGGCAGTGGACAGAGTTGGCTTGCAATACTGCACTCTCACCATTGTGCCACTACGGGCCGCTCTGCCTGTCTGTCTGTCTATCCATCTATCTATCTATCCATCTATCCATCTATCCATCCATCATCTATCTATCTCTCATCTCCTATCTATCTATCTATCTATCTATCTATCTATCTATCTATCTATCATCCATCCATCCATCCATCCATCCATCCATCCATCCATCCATCCATCTATCTATCTATCTATCTATCTATCTATCTATCTATCAATCACAGTAACTATAGCAGTAGCCCTTAGACTTATATACCACTTCACAGTGCTTTACAGCCCTCTCTGAGTGGTTTACAGAGTCAGCCTCTTGCCCCCAACAATCTGGGTTCTCATTTTACTGGCCTCGGAAGGATGGAAGGCTGAGTCAACCTTGAACCGGTCAGGATCAAACTCCTTTCAGTCGGCAGAATTAGCCTGCAATGCTGCATGCTAACCACTGCACTACCATGATGAGTAGGTTTTCAGACTGGGGAGATTCCTGCATTACAGGCAGAACGTAATAGAGTAGTTAGCCTGAACTCTGCACATCACATCTGGGTCTGGTTGTTTGTGCCTGGCTTGCTAAAGGGACGATCCTGTTATCTGCTTGCATGTTGTTTATTAATTAAACAACATGAGCCAAGGTGGCACAGTGGTTAAATGCAGCACTGCAGGCTGACTGCTAGATCAGCAGTTCAGCGGTTCAAATCTCACCGGCTCAGGGTTGACTCAGCCTTCCATCCTTCCGAGGTGGGTAAAATGAGGACCCGGATTGTTGTTGGGGGCAATATGCTGACTCTGTAAACCGCTTAGAGAGGGCTGAAAGCCCTATGAAGCGGTATATAAAAATCTGCTATTGCTATTGAGAATTAATTAATTAAAATGATATGGTGCCCATCTCACCCTGGAGAGACTCTTACGCTTGTTGTATTGGATTGTGGGTCACACCAGCCTTGGAGGCAGACAATACAATGTGAGAAACAATAACAGAAGGATAAGGTTGCCTTGTATTCAGCTTGGCTTCCGTCCAACACAGGAAAATATCCAATAGCACAAACATCTTTACTATTACTATAGTTCTGATTTTTTTTTAAAAAAACAACAACACCTTCATGGACCAGCCTATCGGCCTGTCATTTCCTGGTGGTCTCTCCTCCATTCATCCAGCAGGGATACATACCTCTTGAAAGCGATTCTACAGCTATTGTGCCACATCATAACAGAAAGAAAATTCCTGGTTTTGTCTGGATGTTGATTTTTAAATTTCTCTGCCTTGCTGTAGGCCTTTGTGTTCGATCGATTTTATATATATATATATATATATATATATATATATATATATATATATATATATATATATATATATATACACACACATACATACATACATACATACACAAACACACACACACACACATATACATACATACATATATACATATATATACATACATACATACATATACACATACATATACATATATGTGTTTTTTATTTGTGCTGATAAATAAATAAAAGGAGACTCCCTTTATTTATTTATCAGCACAAATAAAAAACACAAATATAACAAAGGCAACGGTAAAAATATTGGGTTTCTGTTGTGATGGACTCTTGTGACGAGCCGATTGACAGATGATGGAAGCAGTTAGCTTCCGCCCATAATTGGGGCTTACCAGGGGTTGTGACTCTAAATATATATACATACATACATACATACATACATACATACATACATACATATATATGTTTTATTTGTGCTGATAAATAAATAAAGGGAGACTAGTATAGATCTATTTCAAGCTATTTAGCTCTCATCAGCTAGCCATACCCTTACTGGGAATCGAACTTGTGCTGTATTGCCTCTTAGGAAATATATATATATATATATATATATATATATATATATATATATATATATATATATATATATATATATATATATATATATATATATATATATTTTTTCCCCACAAGTCCATCATGCATGGGAAAGTGTTCTTCACGCTTTTCATACTCCCAGCAAGGATTTGAATATCCTTCCTTACCTCCCGCGCCCCCTGCTTAGCATCTGTCAGTTTAGCATTGCCGCCCACAGAAGCTCATGCATAAAACAGCCGTGGAATGGATGTATCCTGATCTGGTCCTTTTTCCTGCAGAAAGGGCTTGCTATTTTTGGAAACAACTCTAGTAGGTTGTCTTCTCCAGAGATGGACAAAGTTTTAGCAGAACTGTAGGTGAAATATGTAGCACCTTCCTGCATTTGGGCTCATTCCACTTTTTATTAATTCCACCCCCACTAGTCTAAAGTCTTTGAAGAAAATAAAAAAAGTTGCAGAAGTTTTTTTTTTTTTAAAGCAAGTGAGGCTGTTCCAGAGAAGAGGGAGTCAAGCTATTCTCCAAGGCACCCGAGGGCAGGACAAGGAGCAATGGGTGGAAACTAATCAAGGAGAGATCCTTCCTTCTCTCCTCCCTTCCTTCTCTCCTTCCTTCCCTCCTTCTCTCCTTCTCTCCTTGCTTCCTCCCTCCCTCCCTTTCTTCTCTGCTTCCTTCCTTCCTTCCTTTCTTCCTTCTCTCCTTCCTTCCTTCTTTCCTTCCTTCCCACCTTCCTTCCTTCCTGTATCTCAGGGGTTGCCCCAAAGAAGAGGGAGTCAAGCTATTCTCCAAGGCACCCGAGGGCAGGACAAGGAGCGATGGGTGGAAACTAATCAAGGAGAGAAGCAACTTAGAACTAAGGAGGAATTTCCTGACGGTTAGAACAATTGATCAGTGGAACAGAAGTTGCCTCCAGAAGTTGTGAATGCTCCAACACTGGAGGTTTTTAAGAAGAGAGTGGACAACCATTTGTGTGGAATGAGATAGGGTGCCCTGCTTGACCAGGAAGTTGGAGTAGAAGACCTCCAAGGTCCCTTCCAGTTCTGTTCTGATTGATTGATTGATCTGATTGATTGATTGACAGTGAGAACAATAAACCATCAGTGGGACGGCTTGCCTTCAGAAATTGTGGGGGCCCCATCACCGTAGACTGGGCAGCCGCTTGTCTGAAACGGTATAAGGTTTCCTGCCTGAGCAGGGGGTTGGACTAGAAGACCTCTGAGGTCCCTTCCAACACTGTTATTCTGTTGTTCTCACCTGTAAATAATTCTTCCCTGCCAAGAGGGTTGGGGGGAGGGGGTGTCATTTGGTCTGTCTGCTCCTACATGCTCTCAAAAGCCTGAATGTGCTTTTGGGTGCCAAAGATTGGCAGCTGTGGAATTGTGTTTTGTGGAAACACAGAGGTGGAGGGTTCACCTCAGCCTAAAAGCCCACCCCGGGGGCGGGGGGAAGGATTTCTCCAAATGAGCTGATGGCAGCCCCAGATCCTGTTCTCCGTAAGGCCGGCGCCTTTGTTTAAAGCAGTGTTTCTCAACCTTGGCAACTTGAAGATGTCCGGACTTCAACTCCCAGAATTCCCCAGCCAGCATTCGCTGGCTGGGGAATTCTGGGAGTTGAAGTCCGGACATCTTCAAGTTGCCAAGGTTGAGAAACACTGTGCTAGGAGGACATCCGAGAACAGATTTGTGAGTAAGTCCATGGAGCAGGCAGGGAAATAAAACGCAGGTCAGGACAGAGGCTGGGGGGGAAAAAAATTCCAAAAGGACTTTGCAGGAAAATGGACATACAACCGATAAAAGGATTGGCAGGACGAGTGTCCGCGGTGACGGAAAAAGAACAAGGAGGTGAGCCAGGAAAATCTGAAGACTGACATCCCCCTTATTCCTTCCTGTCAGTTTGACCTCATTTCTTCCCTTCCGCCCTGTTGGGTAAATGAACATCAGCGGCCAAAATGTCACGTTGAGCACAGAACGTGTTTCTGGAAATTTTTCTCTTCTTCCCCCCCGTCATTTCGGAAGAGAGATATTCTACAGATTCACACAGTTGGAAGGGACCTTGTAGGTCATCTAGTCCAGCCCCCCACCCAAGCAGAAGACCCTACCCCATTTCTGACCGATGGCAGTCCAGTCTCTTCTTTTTTTAATTTTTTTATTCTTTTTATCTTCTTTATCTTCTTAATTTTTATTTTTTCGTTCTGTCTTTTTAAGTTTTTTTAAAAACATATTTTATTTCCATTTTCATAACGTACAATCACATGTATACTATACATAGCCAGTATCATATAGTATTAAATAATGATTACATCAATTCCTCTTGTCATCAACGCCCCCCCAAAAAACACCCATTATTAGTTCTTCTGCTCTCCATACACCTCTTTCTTCTACCTCTCTCCTACTTCCTATCTTCCCTCCATCATCCTTTCCTACTCTACTTCCCCTTCCTTTCTCCTTCTCCTCTCTCTTCATTCCACTCCTCCTTATCCTCCTCATCTTCCCCCCTTACCCTCTCTCCTATCCCTCTCTTCCCATCTTTCTTCTCCCTTCTGCTTCCCACTCTTCCTCTCATCGGTGTATTTCCGCTTCCATATCAATATACTTAACATATCCTAGTTTTAAAGAGAAAAAATAATAATAAGAGAAGACAGTATATGTGTGGAATCAAATTACAGTCCAGTCTCTTCTTGAAAGCCTCCAGGGATGAAGCTCCCACAACATCGGAAGGAAACTTCTGTTCCTTTGGTTCATTGCTCTCACTGTCAGAAAAATTCCCCTTATTTCCAGGTTGAATCTCTCCTTGGTCAGTTCCCATCCATCGTTCCTTGTGTGGCCTTCAGGTGCCTTGGAGAATAGCTTGACCCCCTCCTCTCTGGGGCAGCCCCTCCAATATTGGAAGGCTGCTCTCCTGTCTCCCCTGGTCCTTCTCTTCAGTAGACCAGCCATGCCCAGTTGCTGCAACCATCCATTGTATGATTTTGCCTCCAGTCCCCTCATCATCCTAGTTGCTCTTCTCTGCATTCTTTCTAGAGTCTCAACATCTTTTTTATAGCGTGGTGACCAAAACTGGATGCAGGATTCTAGGTGTGGCCTTACTAAAGCTTTACAGAGTGGTATTAGTACCTCCCTTGATCTTGATTCTATCCCTCTGTTAATGCAACTGAGGATTGCATTGGCTTTTTTGGCTGCCGCTGCACACGGCTGGCTCTTATTTAGCTGGTTGTCCACTAAGACTCCAAGATGCCTCTCCCAGTCACTGCTTTTAATATACCATATATATGTATCTTACACGGGAAAAGACCCGAATACAACAAGACCACCATAGTTTTTAATTGCTGCGTCTTGTGAACAGCAGGCTCTTATGTAGAACGGCAGAGAGGTTCATCTGAATGTATTTCGGCTAGGATAAAATCCGTCAAGGCGAAGGGGGAAAGTGTGGGAGGGGGAGAACGGTGGTGGCACCCATTAGGAAGGGTGTAGATTACTGGGGACGGGTGGGTGAAGCTGTGGGAAGCCAACACTGCAGGGTTATCCGTATTTTCCGCCAGGCCAAGCATTTCTGATTAGCATCCTGCATAAATACGTTAGAAAACTTTCCAAATTTCTAGAAGTGACATTGTCACAGACCTGAAGTTGGGGAGGATTTTTAAAGGTCCCGTTAAACTTTGCATCTCAAAGGTGCTTTTTCAAAAGGCCCCAGGATGGGATTCCCTCCCCCTTTCTTTTTTCTTTGAGGAAGGAAAAGATGTTTCGCTTCTCAACTCGAGCAGGGGGTTGGACTAGAAGACCTCCAAGGTCCCTTCCAACTCCGGTATTCCATTATTCTGATCATTAATCCATGGAACGACTTGCCTCCAGAAGTGGTGAGTGTTCTTATCATTGGAGGCTTTTAAGAAGAGGCTGGGCAACCACTTGTCTGAAATGCTTTAGGGCCCTGATGGGGAACCTATGAAGTGACACACAGAGCCACTTCGCCCGGCGTGCGCAGCACCACCTGTTCCTCTTCCGGGTTTCTGGGGCGCATGTGCCTATCAGCCTATCAGCTGGCCTTTGCGCATGTGTCAGTGTTTGAAAGCAGAAGAGCGGGTCTTCCATTATCCAGTCTGAGCATGCGCACCGGCCAGCTGATTGGCGCATTTGCATGCATGGCAGTAACTGAAAGATTTGAATGCGCACCAAAAACAGAAGTTAATTTGTGGGGGGGGGGCATGCCCACTGGGCAACCTCGTCAGGATCGTGGCCCAGACAAGCACCCCTTTTCTGCAGCCAGTGCTTAAAAAGATTCACCATCACATTCTTTTGGGTCTCAGGAATGCTGCACTTTCTATTCTTCTCCCATGCCTTTTCTATGGTGGGAAAATGGGAGGGGGGATTGTATGGAGTGAGATATGTAGCCATAACAACATTCTTTCTAGAAAGCCAAAGTCATCCTTTGTCTTTGCAACTGGCTGGAACTGGATGGGTGGAACAACCAGCATGGCAGTGGGAGATTGGATCATGAGATGGACTTGTGGGTGTGGGGGGCAAGATCTAGAACTTTCAATTGGGTGGGGAAAACTGGGAAGCTTTCAGATTCAGGTTTCCCCAGATGTGCCAACATGGCTCCCTTCATCAATTGGAACTTTGAGGAATCCTTTGCCTTGGACTCTGATTTAATTTTGGATGCTATTTGGGACCCTGACAACTAGAAGACCTCCAAGGTCCCGTCCGGCTCTGTAATTCTGTGTTCTATGTTTATCCCTCCTTTGCACAATATTCTCAAGATTGCAAAACTGCGAAAAATGGAAAGCCAGATGTTGAAGCTAAGGAGTGGGGAGCAGAGTTGCAACAACTCACACATTCTGACAGCCTTCGGATCTCCCATAGAAGCAGAGAGTGATTCCTTTTTAATAACTCTCTTAGTCTCGCATTTCATACAAGCTCCTCCTGGCTTCCGAGGAAGAGGTTGGTGGAGATGCATGTGGGGACAATTGAGTAGAACACCTGGCACCCGGCTTGTTGCCACAATTGGCAACCCCCCCTTCCCCACCCCCCCACCCCCTCTCTGGAGAAGAAAGAGGCAATGATTTTGCTCGCTGTCAGAAGACGGATGGGGTGATTTATAAATCGATCAAACATTCTACCTTCCTCCCAGGCTTTTCGTTCGGAGGGACGGTTTTGTTTGCCGGAGAATAAAAAAGTGAATTGACTTGCACTGGGTTGGCGCTTTTGTTCTGTAAATATGGGTTGAATGCCACTCGGAACGAGCCATTCAAGAGCCTTCTCTCCATTTCCACCTTTCAGAATGATTATAATGCACCAGCAACAGCAGGATTTTTTTTTCTTTCAAAAGTCAGGCCCTTTCAGCTTTATTTTCTCTATTGTGGAGGGATGCGGCTGCCTGTGAGTGCAGGGACACAGAGGGGACGGCGAAGACGTTCCCTTCCCTGCGTTCTCCTTTTTGTTTGGGTTGAGGCTGGAAAATGAAAGCCCGTCTTGTTCCTCATTGTGTTTTGATTCTCTCTTATTCCATCCTCCTCCATCCCGAAAGCTTCCAGGGGACTGACAGTGAAACAATAGCAATAGCCATAGCAGTTAGACTTATATAGCGCTTCATAGGGCTTTCAGCCCTCTCTAAGCGGTTTACGGAGTCAGCATATCGCCCCCACAGTCTGGGTCCTCATTTCACTCAGATAGATAGATAGATGATAGATAGATAGATAGATAGATAGATAGATAGATAGATATGGATGGATGGATGGATGGATGGATGGATGGATAGATAGATAGATAGATAGATAGATAGATAGATAGATAGATAGATAGATAGATATGGATGGATGGATGGATGGATAGATAGATAGATAGATAGATAGATAGATAGATAGATATAGAGAGAGGGAGAGATAGATATAGAGAGAGGGAGGGAGGGAGAGATAGTTATAGATAGATATAGATAGAATAGAATAGAATAGAATAGAATAGATAGATAGATAGATAGATAGATAGATAGATAGATAGATAGATAGATAGATAGCAATAGCAGTTAGACTTATATACCGCTTCATAGGGCTTTCAGCCCTCTCTAAGCGGTTTACAGAGTCAGCAAATCGCCCCCAACAACAATCGGGGTCCTCATTTTACCCACCTCGGAAAGATGGAAGGCTGAGTCAACCTTGAAGGAAGGAAGGAAGGAAGGAAGGAAGGAAGGAAAAGGATGGAGAGAGAGATAGAGGGAGAAGGAAGGAAGGAAGGAAGGAAGGAAAAGGATGGAGGGAGGGATAGAGGGAGAAGGAAGGAATAGCAATAGCAGTTAGACTTATCTACCGCTTCATAGGGCTTTCAGCCCTCTCTAAGCGGTTTACAGAGTCAGCATATCGCCCCCACAGTCTGGGTCCTCATTTCACCCAGATAGATAGATAGATGATGATAGATAGATAGATAGATAGATAGATAGATAGATAGATAGATAGATAGATAGATAGATAGATAGATAGATATAGATAGATAGATAGATAGATAGATAGCAATAGCAGTTAGACTTATAGACCGCTTCATAGGGCTTTCAGCCCTCTCTAAGCGTCAGCATATCGCCCCCACAGTCTGGGTCCTCATTTCACCCAGATAGATAGATAGATGATAGATAGATAGATAGATAGATAGATAGATAGATAGATAGAGATAGATAGATAGATAGATAGATAGATAGATAGATAGATAGATAGATAGATAGATAGATAGATAGATAGCAATAGCAGTTAGACTTATATACCGCTTCATAGGGCTTTCAGCCCTCTCTAAGTGGTTTATAGAGTCAGCATATTGCCCCCAACAACAATCCGGGTCCTCATTTTACCCACCTCGGAAGGATGGAAGGCTGAGTCAACCTTGAAGGAAGGAAGGAAGGAAGGAAGGAAAAGGATGGAGAGAGAGATAGAGGGAGAAGGAAGGAAGGAAGGAAGGAAGGAAGGAAGGAAGGAAGGAAAAGGATGGAGGGAGGGATAGAGGGAGAAGGAAGGAATAGCAATAGCAGTTAGACTTATCTACCGCTTCATAGGGCTTTCAGCCCTCTCTAAGCGGTTTACAGAGTCAGCATATCGCCCCCAACAACAATCCGGGTCCTCATTTCACCCACCTCGGAAGGATGGAAGGCTGAGTCAACCTTGAGCCGGTGAGATTTGAACCGCCGAACTGCAGAACTGCAGTCAGCTGAAGTAGCCTGCAGTGCTGCATTTAGCCACTGCGCCACCTCGGCTCTGTATATAAACAACACGTTGCTAATACAGGAGGAGGAAGAGGTAGCTTCATTCCAGTTGCCAGGTCCGGATGGCCACAAAACGGCATTGATCTCTAATCAGAATAGATCTGGAAGGGACCTTGGAGGTCTTCCAGTCCAACCCCCTGCTGAAGGAGGAAACCCTATCATTTCAGACAAATGATTGTCTAATCTCTTCTTAAAAACCTCCAGTGATGAAGCACCTACAACTTTTGGAGACAAGTTGTCCCAATGGTTAAATTGAGCCGAGGTGGCGCAGTGGTTAGGGTGCAGTACTGCAGGCCACTTCAGCTGACTGCTATCTGCAGTTCGGCGGTTCAAATCCCACCGGCTCAAGGTTGACTCAGCCTTCCATCCTTCCGAGGTGGGTGAAATGAGGACCCGGATTGTTGTTGGGGGCAAATATGCTGACTCTGTAAACCACTTAGAGAGGGCTGAAAGCCCTATGAAGCGGTATATAAGTCTAACTGCTATTGCTATTGCTAATTGTCCTCACTGTTAGGAAGTTTCTCCTTAATTCCAGGCTGCTTCTCCCCTTGATTAGTTTCCACCCATTGCGTCTTCTCCTTCCTTCAGGTGCTGTGTAGAATAATTTGACCCCCATTCTGCTCAAAGGACCCCCTTATTGATATGTTCTGTTTTTTTCTTTTTTTAAAAAAAAAGAAAGCCACAGATTGTAGTATTTCTGCTTGTGCCTTTGCAGCAAGGAGAAAAATCCAGAACAGGCTGGTTGCCTGCTTTGAATTATTTCGCTTTGAATATTACGTTCTCGGTAATAGCTTGGCAGTGCCTGGAAATCTTTGCATAATAAAACAGCTCACAGCCTCTGCAAGTCCGTCCTCTGAGCTGATGGCAGCCCCAGATCCTGTTCTCCGTAAGGCCGGCGCCTTCGTTTAAACCAGTGTTTCTCACCCTTGGCAACTTGAAGATGTCCGGACTTCAACTCCCAGAATTCCCCAGCCAGCATTCGCTGGCTGGGGAATTCTGGGAGTTGAAGTCCGGACATCTTCAAGTTGTCAAGGTTGAGAAACACTGCTTTAAAGTCTTCCAGCTGCCGATAGCGAAGGAAATTCCTTTCCCACCTTGCTTGCTGCCAAAGGCTTCTTAAAACAGGAGTTAAATTTAAATGGGGATTCCACCAGGGGAGAGAGCTGATCCCAAGCATGAAAGATAGCGAGCAGGAGAGGAAATTAAATCAAACGTCTCTTCCAAATGAAAGACAATCTCTTTAAAAGCTTTTCCTGCCAAGCTGCCAGGGTGGATTTCCGAGAGGAGATTGCGACCAATTTCACTAAAGCTTTTATACCTCTAGTAGGGTCTTTGGCCCTCCCGAACTCATCTCCGGCGGGATATTCTCCGTTGTATCGTTGTGTTCCTTATCGGAAGGTAAAGAGGACAGTTTGCCTCCTGGTGTTTCAGGGAGAGGAATCCCGTCTAATCAGGAAATTGCTTCAAGAATAATCGATCCTAAAAGCCTAAACCCCTTTCTTTCAAGAGCTCTTGTTACAGGCCAATCCCGGTGGCTTTGCGATAATGCAGGATGTGAGTACAGGGTGTTTTCCACATTCAGAAAATCAACTGGACAGGAAGTCTCATTTTAGTGCGACTTACCGTTTATGAGTCACCCTCTGCCATCACGATGGAGAAATTAAGAGGCACAAGGATGGTTGGTGAGGCACACAACACCTTTAGGGGTGGGGAACACCCTGAAAACTCAAAGGATCTGCTGCCTTTGACTATCTTAGCCACAGCTCTTCAAACCTTCGTCCAGGGGAGTCCAGGCCGGGCAATTTTAGGATAGCATAGGACAACAGAGTCGGAAGGGATCTTGGAGGTCTTTAACCCCTTGCTCAGACAAATGGTTGTCCAATCTCTTCTTGAAAGCCTCCAGTGATGGAGCACTCAAAACCTTGATGGAGGCAAGTCGTTCTACTGATTAATTAAGAGAATAATGGAATACCAGCGTTGGAAGGGACCTTGGAGGTCTTCTAGTCCAACCCCTACTGAATCGGGAAATCCTATACCATTTCAGACAAGTCACCGTCCAGCTTCTTCTTAAAAATCTCCACTGTTAGGAAGGAGGAAAGTAGAGAAGGGAGGGAGGGAGAAAGGAAAGGGAAAGGAAAGGAAGATGGAAGGGAGAGAAAAGGAAGGAGAGAGGGTAGGAAGGGAAAGAGGAAAAAAATCTCCACCCACAACCTCTGGAGGCCAGCTGTTCCACTGGTTCATTGTCCTTACTGTCAGGAAGTTTCAGGAACAGAATAACAGTTTGAAGGGACCTTGGAGGTCTTCTAGTCCAACCCCCTGCTTAGGCAGGAGACTCTATACCACTTCAGACAAATGGTTCTCCAATGTCTTCTTAAAAACCTCCAATGTTGGAGCCCCCACAACTCACGGAGACAAGGAATTCCACTGGTTAATTTTTCTCATTTGTCAGGAAATTCCTCCTTCGTTCTAAGTTGCTTCTCTCCTTGATTAGTTTCCACCCATTGCTTCTTGTTCTACCCTCAGGTGCCTTGGAGAATAGCTTGGCTCCCTCTTCTTGGTGGCAATCCCTGAGATATCAGAAGATTGCTATCATGTCACCCCTGGTCCTTCTTTTCCCTTAAACTAGACATACCCAGTTCCTGCGACCGTTCATCCTATGTTTTGGCCTTCTGCCCCCTAACCATGCTTATTCGTTTCTGGTGGAATAACTCAACTTGGCCTTGTTCTGGATGGCCCAGATGTTCTGGCCTGAAGACCCGCCTTCCTTCCCCTTCGCTATATACGTCTGGGCCTCCATTGTCCCCTGTTTGTTCTGACTGCACAAGGTTTCTGAATGCAGCTTTGTTTCGTGCGCAATTCATCCTTTTCGCGAAAGCCTGTGAGGGCAGCTGCTTTTGGCAGGGCTCTGGAATGAAAACACAGCACAAACAGGCAAAAACGAAGAAGCAAAAAGCACCCAATCTCTTCCTGTTCGCTTCAATTTTGCTTCCCCCCCCCCCTCAAACAACCTCAGAGAGATTAAGACAACCTCCATTATCTCCCCATCTCCCAGCTTTCCCCAGCCTGCAACTGGAAGGTGAATTCTGTTAGCTCATTTATAACAGAAATGGAGGTAGGGATAAGAGCCACTGTCGATTCTTCACAGCTGCCCTTTTATCCTCGGGAAGAGCAAGGAGGAATTGTCTTCACTGGGCGTTTATCTGTCACCGAGTTTCTTCCTCTGCTGGAAACAATCATTTGCACAAACAAGCATCCTGGGTTTTCTCGCCAAACAAATGAGGAACGTGGCTACAGACCGGACAAATTTCTCCAAGAATCCGTATTGCTTTTTAACAAATCCCCTTGTAAACTGTTGGTCAAGAGTTTCCCCCCAAGAGGAAGTCCCAGTATTTGAGGGTATCTCTGCCTCAAAGAAGAGGGGGTGCGGGGTCAACCTGTTCTCCAAAGCACCTGAAGGCAGAGCACGAAACAATGGAATGGAAGCCAGCCAAGGAGAGAAGCAATCTGGAATTAAGGAGAAATGTATTAACAGCGAGGACAATTAATCAGTGGAAAGACGTGTGAAGTACTTCGCTCATGAGGCCAATGTTGAGAAAAGACACGGACACGAGCTTTCTCGGGATGAAGCGACTCAGATTGGGGTCTGGGAGCCTCTTTTATTGAGATAGGACAAAGGCAGGAGGAGCAATCAGCATCTGATTTAAGACAGCCTGTCAAACTACAATTGCGAATCTACTGCTCAGGGAAGTTCTGTCTATATATGGTCAAATCCTGGGCGTCGTTGGGTAAGGCACATCTAGAGCGAACTATCAGGATGTTATGTTATGCACTTATCAGGATATCGGGATGTTATGTTATGAACTATCAGGATGTTATGGAGTTTGTTTTTTCCTGTGTGGTTCAGCATGGCTGCACATGCCCTGTTATGCACTGGGCCATGGGTGACCACCACACCTACACCAAGGAGTTATATGGCAACAAAGACATTGTGGATGCTCCACCCACGGAGGCTTTGAAGAAGAGATTGGAGAAGCGATCTCTCTGGAATGGTCCAGGGCTTCCTGCTTGAGGAAGGGGAGGCGTTGGACTAGGTAGAAGGTCTCCAGGGTCCCTTCCAACTCAGCTATTCTGTAAACAAATCCAGGGCAGATTCCCCCCCTCTGGCTCCTCAGTCTGCAGTTGGCAAGCCACAAGGAAGGAACAGAAGGCTTCATCAGGTTTCAGCATTGCAAGGCAAAGGGCAGAAGTCATCGCCCCGTGTGTGTGTGTGTGTCCGTCCAAGGAGAATATAGGAAATAGGATTTATGCCCCTGACAGATACAGGAAGAAAACTGTTGCCTAGGCCAAGGGAGATGAATCATTTTTCAAATGCCAAACAAAATATCGTTCGTGAAATAGCCCGAACAAGTTGCCTCTTGAAGAGCTATGCCGTAAGGTTCAATAGGAATAACAGAACAACGGAGTCGGAAGGGACCGTGGAGGTCTTCTAGTCCAACCCCGTCTTCAAGCAGGAGACCCTGTACCATTCCAGACAAGTCACCGTCCGGTCTCTTCTTAAAAACCTCCATTGATGGAGCCCCCCACAACTTCTGAAAGTCCTCGACCTGCAACAGTCCATTTAGTGACCCTCCAAAGTTACAACGGCACCGGAAAATTCGACTTGGGTCGGTTCTTCCCGCCTATCATCATTTCAGCATTTCCATGGTCACGAGATCGAAATTCAGCCGTTTGGCGACTGGCTCATACTTAATGACGGTGGCAGCGTCCTGTGGTTTCCCCTTTTACGACCTTCTGAGGAGCAAAGTCAGCGGGGAAACCAGATTCACTTAACGACCGTGCTAGTGAATCTCTTAACAAGTGTGGCAAAAAGGGCCGTAGGATGGGGTAAAATTTGCTTAGTAGCGGTCTCACTTAGCAAGACACAGTTTGGTCTCAGGCGTGGTCGTAAGACGAGGATTATCTGTATGTGTGTGTCTATGGATACGGCATTCCTTCTGCGCATAAGAGGGTGTTTTTTTTTTAAAAAAAATTCTCAGGGTTCTGATAGCCGTGTGGTTATTTCCCCAGGGAGTAAATTCTTACTGTGTTGAAAGAGACTTTCTTCGAGAATAGGATCAGGCCAGCCCAGAAAAGGCCACGATTTCAGCACCAGAGAATTAAAAACACCCCAATAAAGAGGCATTCAGAAGCCTCCACATTTCACAACCACCCAGTGGAGCCACGGAAGCCCTCCTGGGTGCTGTATTAATCTCCGGAGATTATTGAAGCAATGCCTGAAATCCAAGTAAATATCAAAGGTGACTCGACTCAGCGGCTACTCAATGATTTCGGATTTATGCCTTCATGCCTTTAGCACATTTATTTTTAAGAGGTTTTATCAGCTGCCTGTTTGCTTTCTGATATGTGGACCTAAGGCGGAGTTCCCGAATGATAACAAAGGCTGGGATTGTGTGTTCCTTTATCCCCATTTCCCTCTGAATAACAGTAAAGTCTCATCAGGTCAGGTTGTTCATCATCTAACGACCCCATAATCTCCTGCGGGGTGGAGTCCATGCAACTGGTTGGAGTTAGCAGAGTGTTTGAATGCCAGATGCCCTTCCTGTTGCCAGAGCAGAGTTTTGTTCAGCAGATACATTCTCACTGTGCCCGGAGAAAGAAATATCTGCCTCTACCCGGGATCGAACTCCCCGCCTTCTGATTGTGAGGCAAGAGTTCCGTCTCTAGGCCACCGCACCACTCCCAGGTAATATTCATATGGCTGAGAAATTCTGCTCCTTGCAATGGGGTGGGGTGATTTGAGATTCAGGATAGGACCTCTCGCAAACCACGGGCACTGACAAAACCCCCATCGGTCAATTGCAAGAGGCAGTTTTACTGGGAACAGCTTTCATCTTGCGACGAGACCTTTCACGTCATTAAACAGCAGCATCTGCTCTTCCAAGCTCCTTGGGAAGGACTTGTGAAGTGGAACAAAGGCCAAATCCTGTGCGATCAACCATAATAATAATAATGCTAATAAAAACGTTATCAGCCCACTGGGTGCCATACTAAAAGAATCCTGGAGAGGTCATGGAAGGTGTGCACATTGTCATTACAAAAGGCCACGCTGCTTGGATCCGCATGTATACTGAAGCCATTCAGGTTCTTGGGATGAGCTTAGTGCATATGGAGGCCGACACCAGCTGAAACATTGGCAGCTGTGATTTGCCATTGATGTGTCAATAATAATAATAATAATAACAATAACAATAATAATAAAGACAGATAAAGACAGAAATAAACCTAGTAAATAGTAGATGTGGCAGTGCCTGGAGACAGCAGAATAAAAGAGAAAGAACTGGAGAAAATACCAAACTACGAAGACCTCCAAATAAAACGCAACGGTCACAGGCACAGGTTGGAGGCAATCGCAAAACATCTGTATTCTGAAGCACCTTTGGGATTGACAAAACCCCCGTCAGTCAATTGCGAAAGGCGGTTCTACTTGGAACAGCTTCCGTCCTTCTGTCAGACTTTTAGCACCATCCAAACCTCCCCATCTGCCTATCCCAGGTTCTTGGGGATCCAATTTAAACATCTGGCTAACTATCATTTTTCCTCCTCCTCCTATCTTTATTACATCAACTTTTGCCTAAATGTGGCCTGTGGTTTTCAGTAAAACTGGTTTTCCAGACTCAAAAGGGAAACTGCTTAATTTTTTACCATTTCTTGGGCGCTACTAAAGACACCAAGGCATCCATTTTGAGCCGGTGGAAAAGATGCAGCTTACAAAAATGTTTCCCCCCCCCCCTCAAATGGGGGTCCTTCCCTTCCAACCCTTTTTTGCCTTTGAGGAAGCAGCCGGTTGAGAAAACGAGTTGGCCTATTGCTTTCGTAAAGGAACACACCCGGTGTTTGCAGAACAGGAACAGGCTTTTCATAAGTTAGTTATTGGCTTAAGGAGACAAGCGTAAAGTGTTATCCAAATATTAGGATTTCCAGATTATCTTGGGCTGATCTGCACTTCCTCTTTGTCCCACCTGTCACCTGTCCATTTGGGAGGGGGGGAGGAATGAGTGACGTCATTCTCAGATTGCCCTTTAGCCTGCAAGGAAGGTGACCCTCACCTGAGGTCCCTTTATCGGCAAGAAAATTAATCTCTCTCCCCCCCCCCCCACCCTCTCTTTGCTGGTTCAAATGGGATTTGGGACAGTCCATTAAATGTGTTGCAGTTCCTTCTGTCCTTGCACAAATGGGACTTGGAAGATTCCTGACCTCTTCCCGAAATTAAAAATAAAAACATTAGGAGTCACCTTGCAACAAAGAAAGATTTTTGAGCCACGTAAAGGGGAGAAATATGGGAGGCGAAGGTCGGTGACATCCAAGAAAACAAACCTTTGCATGCGATCACCTCATTTTCCTATGTTGAAAGAAATGTCCTTTTGGGTTCAGCTCCAAGTGGGGGAAGAAGACACTGGAGACATGGAGGCTGCTTGGAAAGATGGTTTATTGTTGGACGGGGCCACATGGCTTGAGCCCTGAACAGAAAAGGCGATCACATGCTTCAGTGTTGGTGGAGAAGAAGAGAAGGGCTGAGGGAGGGGCTGCTAGGCTTTGTATACCCTGTTTAGTCCCACCTCTCTGTTTCCTGTTCCTGTGTAAGAAATGCATTCTGATTGGTTGTCAGACTCCCATGGTGCCATGCAGGGGGCTACTCTCTAGGCTGTGATGAGTTCTCAGTTGCCTTGTGGTCAGTTGAGTAATATCCCTTCCCCCTACAGCTGCAGTGAGGAGAAGTCTTTATTATGTAAAGTGGGCTAGCCTGGCCATCTTAATGGCCCATTAGCTGGGGATGGGCAGAAAGCTACAGGCAACTATTCTGTCTTTTGAAACATGTTTCTTTCACATCCAGAGAAATATTCTGCCTTTTCAATATTTCCTAGGATATTTCATTTTTCTGGGAGAGGGCTGGGTGATAACTTCCCACACCTAAAAATATAAATGTACTCAGCATGTGTAAATGTACACAAACGATTCTCTTGTACTGTTTATTTGATCTGTGTGGCAGCCCATCTCGTTTAAGTAACTGGATGGAAGTCCTAGAGTTTCTTTTTTCAGGAGGCAACTGGAGTTTCTGTTTTTTTTTCTTTGAAGACTTCTCATCCAAGAAGGTTCAGAGCTGAAGAAGCTCCTTGGATGAGGAGAAGAGACGCCTTCAAAGAAAAACCAGAAAGTCCAGTTGCCTCCTAAAAAAGCCCCCTTGAGATAACCATGACCTGGATGGAGGAGAATCTCCATAGACCAGTGTTTCTCAACCTTGGCAACTTGAAGATGTCCGGACTTCAACTCCCAGAATTCCCCAGCCAGCATTCGTGTATAAACAATTCAGTGTCTAGGACAGTGTTTCTCAACCTTGTCAACTTGAAGATGTCCTGGACTTCAACTCCAGAATTCCCCAGCCAGCATTCGTGTATAAACAATTCAGTGTCTAGGGACAGTGTTTCTCAACCTTGTCAACTTGAAGATGTCTGGACTTCAACTCCAGAATTCCCCAGCCAGCATTCGTGTATAAACAATTCAGTGTCTAGGACAGTGTTTCTCAACCTTGTCAACTTGAAGATGTCTGGACTTCAACTCCCAGAATTCCCCAGCCAGCATTCGTGTATAAACAATTCAGTGTCTAGGACAGTGTTTCTCAACCTTGTCAACTTGAAGATGTCTGGACTTCAACTCCCAGAATTCCCCAGCCAGCATTCGTGTATAAACAATTCAGTGTCTAGGACAGTGTTTCTCAACCTTGTCAACTTGAAGATGTCTGGACTTCAACTCCCAGAATTCCCCAGCCAGCGAATGCTGGCTGGGGAATTCTGGGAGTTGAAGTCCAGACATCTTCAAGTTGACAAGGTTGAGAAACACTGCCATAGACAACCGAATGGAAACTGACCAAGGAGGGAAGCGATCTGGAGACATTTCCTGACAGTGAGGACAGTTAATCAGTGGAGCGACTCTCCTCCAGAAATTGTGAATGCCCCGACACTGGGAGCTCTTTTAAGAGAAGTTGGATAGCCATTTGTCTGAAGTGATGTACGGTTTCCTGCCTAAGCAGGGGGGTTGGACTAGAAGACCTCCCGGGGTCCCTTCCAACTCTTATCATCTGGACACTATGTGCAATTCCAAGTGCTGTTTTTAACCTTGAGGTCCCTACGTGATTTGCCACCAGAGCATTGCAAAAAGACCCTTTTCTCCACCAATTTTTAACCTGTCTGATTTGGACATCCTGGGAGAACCTGTTCAGGAGACCCCACTTTCATGAAGCCAGGGGGTGCGTGGAGAAGCTCGTAGGCGAGCCTTTCCCTGGATTATCTCTCCATTTCGGAATGGGCCTCCCTCCGAAATTCAACCTGCTCCCGCTTTATTAGCTTTCTGCAAGCTATTGAAAACTGAAGTTGTTCCAGGAGGCCCCTGGGAGAAGCGACGGATGATTGCGTTGCCTTTGATTAATTGTCTTTGTATTCTTTTGCCGAGATGCTTTATTGCGTTGCTGTCGATGTATATGAAGTCTCTTACATTGTGGTGGACTGTAAACCTAATAAATAAATTCACTGAGGAGGGGAGTAATTGGAGTAGATTTATTTGCAAAGTAGCGTAGGATCTCTTCACATATATGCTTATCTTGGGGCATTTTCTGAATGGAAGCAAATAGAAGGTCGATGGGTGTTCCAGGAGGCATCCATCCAAGCATCCATTGCATTCGTAGCGAGGCTCAAGGCACTTCGCTTACATACTGCAACTCCGTGGAAGTGGTTTTGCCCATAATTTCAAGCTATGCACTTCTTTAGCCTAGGAGTCCCTGTGAAGCCCATCCAAGTTTCTAACCAGGCCTGGCCCTCCGTAGCTGCAAAGCCTAGCTCTGCCTATGGGGAATACAAGGCTTTCTGCCAGTTCCTCTGCAAGATTGAAGCAGATGGGCACATACACCACTTGGTGGGGTTTTTCTTTTAGAACAGAAGAGAATGACAGAGTTGGAAGGGACCTTGTAGGTCATCTAGTCTAACCCCCTGCCGAAATAGGAGTCCCTACACCATTTCTGACAGATGGCAGTCAAATCTCTTCTTGAAAGTCTCCAGGGATGAGCTCCCACAACCTCCGAAGTCAACCTCTGTTCCGTGGGTTGATTGTTCTCACTATCAGAAAATTCCTCCTTGTTTCCAGGTTGAATCTCTCCTTGGTCAGTTTCCATCCATTCTTCCTTGTCTGGCCTTCGGGTGCCTTGGAGAATAGCTTGACCCCCCTCCTCTCTGGGGCAGAATGGAAAAAAATATCAGTGGTACAAACTTCCTGACTTTTTGATGTTAGGGATCAGCTAGAAATGAAAGCATGCCCTAAAATAGGCTTTGCGGTGCTAAAAGAACAAAGGAAATTTTCCTGGAGGTGAGATGGGTGGCATGCAAATCTAATAAACATACATACATACATACATACATACATACATACATACATACATACATACCTTCAGAGTGCTGGGAAACCTGAGTCCCACCTCTGTGGGACGTAGCTATACCTGCTCTGCATCTTTCTGCCTCTCCAAATTCTCTGTCTAATGCTTACATGTAGCCAAAAGTAGGAAAGGGTTTTCACCTTTCCCATTTAACAACTGAGCTGGTGTGTGTGTGTGTGTGTGTGTGTGTAGGTGTGTGTGTAGGTGTGTGTGTGTGTGTGTGTGTGTAGGTGTGTGTTTTGCCTGTCTAGCTTCCTTGACACTGGAACTCCCATTTCTTGCATTATCCCGATTCCCAAACTCTTGATTAAGCTGGCAGGTCTTTTAAGAGGAAAGGTGGCTTGGAGGCTTTTCTGCACCCCAGGAGAGGAATTGCTGGGATTTTTTTTTTAAAAAATAGGAAGCCATAGAAATGAATACAAAGTGGGGGGGGGGTTGGGGGGAAGGGGGGGAGTGGAGTTTACTAAGTTGGAGGAGGGGTGTTGGATTTTAAGGTATTATGATTGTACATGTACACTGCTATTTCTTCTTTTCTATGTATATTGAAATGGAATTATAAATACCATCAACACAAAAGGGAGTTTGCTCAGAAGCTGAAACACACCAAGTGAATGAGAGGAAGAGTGGGAAGCAGAGGAGAGAAGAAAGATAGGAAGAGAGGGATAGGAGAGAGGGTGAAAGGGGGAAGATGAGGTGTATAAGGAGGAGTGGTAAGGGGAGAGAGGAGAAAGAGAAAGGAAGGGGAAGTAGAGGAGAAAATGATGGAGGGAAGATAGGATGTAGAAAGGGGGAGGAGAGAGGGGGTAGAAAGTGTCGGATAAGGTATAAATATGGTGTATGGAGAGCAGAAGAGCCAATAACTGGTTTTTTCTTTTTCTTTGGTAGTTGATGGTAAGATGAATTGATGTAAGTACAATAATACAACATGATATTGACTATGTAATAGTATACATGTGATTATATGTTATGAAAATGGAAAATAAAACTTTCTAAAAACGAAGAGATGAATACAAGGGGGAAGGAAGGACGTGGATTTTCTCTTTTTCTCCATGGGTCTGCAAGCACTTTGGAAAAGATCTGGAGCTACATTTTTTAAAAACTTTTTCTAACAGTTTTTTTTTTAAATGCTATTCCACATTCTATCAGCAGGTGCATTTCAGTGTCTCCTACTTGAAGTTTTATGTCACTGTTAAAATTTCATGATGCTGAGTTTTAAAAAATGCACCCATTAAATTGCAGCAGGAGCTGATTTTATGTGGTCTTCGTGGAGCCTCCATAGCATGAAAGCGGAGGCTTAAAACCAATTTTATCTTCGCCTAGGACTGCACCCGCCAAGGATGTGGTTCAAATTTGGATTTTAAAGTTGCTAAATAATAAATGCAACAAAAAACTTCATTTGGTTTGTTTGGGAATAATAATAAAGACACAAAATGACAATCCCCAGGCAGAAGCTAAAAGAAATTCAGCAGAGCTGAAGTGTTACACCGCGTCCAGGCTGCCATTTCATTACGCATATTTTACGCATATTTTGGAAACGTGTGTTTAAATTGTTGCAAGCCACAGATTTTATATATTGTTGCCTCCTACGTTACACACACATACTCAAATATATAGAATAACGTGCCACTGGTTTAAGTGGATTGCAGACCCATAAAGGTTAAGTTTCTCTGGTTTTGCTTAAATAGTGAAAATTATTATCTTGCAAGCCCATTCTGGGAAGTCAAAGGAGAAATGGGTTAAGATGGATGATTATGGTTTTCTAATTCATTTTCTATTTTTCTTCTTCTTCAGTATATGGCACCACGAGGCAGGGGTGGGGGAAGTACATAGGTTTATTTGGAATTTCTTTTACGAGGCATTGCAGTTGCTTTTGCAAACATAACTTTACAGCCACATTTTTCTCTGAGCCTTTTAAAGATATTCATCTGCTATTTGACTTTCCAGTTGTACGTGCAACTGAAAAGCTCGCATTTTACTTTATGGCAGCATCGGAATAGACTCTGCGAAAGATTTTAAGGAAGGATGAATCACACGCAACCCGTAACCATGGGTGAAGTAATCTTGGTTCCATCCGTTAATTCCAATTTACAAGTTGCTCAACGCACCGACCACAAATTAACAGCTGAGTTAGAATAACCAGAATAACCAGTAGCTCTGCAGCTGAACCTGGTTAGTGTTAACCTTGGTTCTTTGTCTTGGGTCAGGAGGGACTTGGAGCAAACACGCTTGTTTGATTATTTTATAATGCTCCTGACTCGAAAACCAGGGTTAATTATAATCGTGCAATACAGTCTTTCTGATATTCTGGATAATAACGTCTTGCATGATCCAGTCTGGTGATGCCCTTAGGATTCGGAGGGCGTCTTGTGAATCTGGGAATATGGGTTAATCTCTCCTGAAGCCCAAGCGAGCCATGTATCAACCGCCATTCCCAGCCCTCATCTAGAACTGATGATGTTCCTAGTTGGGTGAATGAAACGTCCTGCAGGAAAACAACCAGCCTTAGAGAGCATCAAGGACACCGCGGTCTTTCTCTCTTCTTCCTCCGCCTCTTCCTCCCTTCAAATCCCACTTCTTATAGAACTTCCTAGCTATTTCCATCCCAGCCCTCATCTAGAACTGATGATGTTTCCTAGTTGGGTAATGAATGTCTGCAAGAACTCATGAAGCTCAGAGAGCACCAGGACACCACAGTCTTCCTCCTCCTTCCTCCTCCTCCTCCTCCCCTCCTCCTCCTCCTCCTCCTCCTCCTCCTCCTCCTCCTCCTCCTCTTCCTTCCTCCCTTCAAATTCCACTTCCTTATAGATTTCCTAGCCATTCCCAGCCCAGCCCTCATCTAGAACTGATGATGTTTCCTAGTTGGGTCATGAAACTTCTACAATTCCCCCCCCCCCCCAAGTTCAGACAGCACCAAGGACCTCTCATTTCAACCCTGAGCTACCAATACAGAGAGTCCTCAACTTACAACAGTTCCTTTAGCAACCATTTGAAGTGACGTCGCCACTGAAAAAAGTAACTTACGACCATTTTCTACCCTTACGACTGTTGCAGGCTGCCCCCCGTCACCTGATCGAAATCCGGATGCTTGGCAAACTGACTCGTATGTGTGACGGTTGTGTCAGTTCCAAATAGCATCCAAAATAAAATAAGAATCTGGGGCAAAAGGTTCCTCAAAGTTCCCATTGATGGAAGAGAGCCACGTTGGCACATCTGGGGAAACCCAAATCTGGAAGCTTCCCGGTTTCCCCCCCAGTTGAAAGTCCAAGATCTTCCCCCCCCCCCAACACCCACAAGCCCATCCCATGGTCCAATCTCCCACTGCCACAAAGACAGATTCTTCCCATTCACCTCCGGCCAGGTTCAGAGACAAAGGATGACCTTGGCTTTCTAGAAAGCATGTTCTTATGGCTACATATCACCCACCCTCCCTTTTCACAGAGTAGACGGTCGGAAGTGTGGCAGGCCTGAGGTCCAAAAGAATACTCTGTCTTTGTGTGTGTGTGTGTGTGTTGTGTCCCTCAATCCCCTTTGGTGACTTTGTGACCGTCTGGATTCACTTAACAACCGTGTTTAACCTAACCGCTAGTGATTCACTTAACAACGGCGGAGAGGAAGCTGGGGGAAAACTCACTTGACCAAATGTTCATTTCACAGGGACCTTTTGGGCTCAGTGAAGGGGGGGGGTACCCCTCTAAATCAACAAATCAAATTGTCCTATTTTAGGGGAGGGGTTGTTATTATTATTCGGGGGGGGGGGTCTTTCCCTCCAGGTACCCCTTGACTTCCACCACAAGATCAAAGCGAAAGCAGAGGTGCTTCTAGCTTGGTGCCATCCTGCATCCTGGCCACCTGGGCGCGTGGGAGCGCATGGGACCCCTCCATCCTCCCCCCCTCCCCGCATCCCCCTCCCCCCAGCTGTCACAAGGGGGCCAGGTGCCGGGGAGCCCCTACCCCCCCTCCCCACCTGGCGCCTGCGCATTGGCAGGTCCTCCTCCCTCCTCCTCCTCCTCCGGGGGCCCCGCCCTCTCCCCGCCTCCCCCTCCCCTCCGCTCCTCGGCCGCCCAGCAGCTGGCAGGCGGGCAGGCAGCGTCGGTGCCGGGCGAGAGGGCAGCGGGCATCCGGGCCAGGCAGGCGGAGGAAGGCGGCGGCGGCGGAGGCTTGCCGGGAGGAGCGGGCGAGCGGGGCGCGGCGCCTGCCTGGGCGATGCTTCGGCTGCGGGGCGCGCTGTGCTGGCTGGGCGGCTGGGCTGCGCTCCTGCTGGGCTGGCCGGCCGATGCCGTGGCCGCCGCCGACAGCCTGCAGCTGCCGCCCTGCCGGGAGGTGAGAGCCACGCGCGGGTCGCGGCGCCGGCCGTGGGAAGCGGTGGGGGGGGGATTCCCGCGGGGACCCGCGCCCCTCCCCGGGGATGCCGGGAGGTTCCCGAGGTCATCCGGACGGGCTCCCTCCAGGGTGGGCGGTGGGCTCCGCTTCCCCTCCGCCGTGGGAAAAGCCTGCCCAACTCCCCCCCGGGGAGCTGTCCGCGGAGCGCTCTGCTTGGCGGGGAGGCTTTATTTCTGTAGCTGACCCGGGAGTGGAGACCACCAGGAAAGCCCAGGAGGGTCACTCAGCGGGACGCAGGGGAAAGGCAGCCGGGGCCAAGGCAAGGGCGCTCGGGCGCTCGGATTCCTCGCGGAGAAAGGCTGCGGGGATTTGGACAGTTCCTGGGGGTGGGTCGCTTGGAGCTCAACAGGAGGGAGAGGTTTCCCAAGGGAGGGAGGGGTGTGTGTGTGGTGGTGGTGGTGGGTGCTTGTGGTTTACAGCCACAGCCACAACCATCTCCTGGCATGCAGAGGGCCAAGAAAGGTCTTAGGGCATGATCTGCCTTCAACCCAAGCAGAGAAATCTGGATGACTTTCTTCTTGGCTCAGAGAGAATCACTGTGAGGCGCCTCTTAAAATGGTCAAGGAAGAATGTCAGCTAGTAGATTTCCTCCAGGATCCTATTCTTCTTCTTCTTTCTTCTTCTTCTTCTTCTTCTTCTTCTTCTTCTTCTTCTCTTCTTCTTCTTCTTCTTCTTCTTTCTTCTTCTTCTTCTTCTTCTTCTCCTTCTCCTTCTCCTTCTCCTTCTCCTTCTCCTTCTCCTTCTTCTCCTCCTCCTCCTCCTCCTTCCTCTTCCTCTTCCTCTTCTTCCTCTTCTTCTCCTCCTCCTCCTCCTCCTCCTTCTTCTTCTCCTTCTCCTTCTCCTTCTCCTTCTCCTTCTTCTTGTGTCCTCCTCTTCCTCCTCTTCTCTTCCTTCTCCTCCTCTCTCCTTCTCCCCCTTTCCTCCTCCCCTTCCTCCTCATCTCCTCCTCCTCCTTTTATCAAATACCTCTATTTTGCACAGCAACAGTCCATTAAGCCACTTACTGAGATAACCTGCAGTTTGTTTGAATCTTGAAACAGACTGGATACCTACAATGTTCTTACAAGCCTGCTTTCTAACAAACCAGGGTTAATCTTAACCAGCCTTAGCAGCCTTTATTTTTTATTTTTGGCATGTTTTATTCCTTGCCCTCTTCTCAGTTTGTGGGAATGTGGCTTTTGTGACTTGAAATTGCAAGGGATGAAGGTTGCCCTCCTGTTGGGGGAGATGGGTCTTTTCCAAAACGCCTCCCTTGGAAAGTGAGTTTGGGATTGCAGCATCCGAGGATGGAAGAGGCTTCCCATTCGTATTCAGAAGGGTCTAAATCGGCCCTCGAGATGAAATAGCCGCCTGGGATGGGGGCTTGGCTTTGTGACCCAGACGCTGGAGAGGGTGAGGGAATATTGGAGTCTCCTCCAAGAAATTCTTCACTCCTGTGATGCACTAAGAATACGGTTTAGGAAAGTTTGATTGTCTTGATCTCATGTCTATTCAGTAAGGGGATGACTGCCTTCTAGGGGGTCTGTTTTAGCGACGTGGTGGTCAGTGGCTAAGACACTGAGCTTGTTGATCATAAAGGTCGGCCGTTTGCTGGTTCGAATCCCTAGCGCCGCGTAACAGAGTGAGCCCCCGTGACTTGTCCCAGCTCCTGCCACCTAGCAGTTCGAACAAGCACATTAAAAATGCAAGTAGAAAAATAGGAACCACTTTTGGTTGGGAAGGAAATTGCATTCCATGCACCTTCAGTGTTGAGTCATGTGGCCACATGGACCACGGAGACGGCGCTGGCTCTTCGGCTTAGAAACGGAGATGAGCACCGCCCCCTAGAGTCGGGAACGACTGTATCTTAAGGATCTGTTTATTTTCTTCTCCGATTGGGGTTTGATGATCCCATCCTGCTTAGTTTCCCATGCCAGGACCAAGCTGGAGTCTTTCTCTTTGGGTTAGGACAGTGTTTTGTCAACCTTGGTGACTTTAAGTCCTGTGGACTTCAACTCCCAGAATCACCCAGCCAGCTCTGCTGGTCTGGGTGATTCTGGGAGTTGAAGTCCACAGGACTTAAAGTCACCAAGGTTGAGAAACACTGGGTTAGAATGCGTTGACTTTGCCCCTCAGCTGATCTAGAACCCGACGGAGTTGAGAACCCTGTTGGAAAAATGGCTTTAGAAAAAATCCGAGGAAGTGAATCGAATGTCCTTATCCTCATTTTCCCTCCTGCTGCTTTTAAATCATCCTCTTATGGTTAATGAGGATGGGAGTGTGGTGTGTGACCTGTGACCTGTCCAATTGGTGTTGCACATGTGCACACGGGAGAGCTTGTGCGCTGGCGACAAATTCCTTTTCCCCCCACAACAACAATCCTGTTGCGGTGGGTTGGATTGGGAGAGAAACTGGCTCAAATTCACCCTGTTGGCTTTCATGCCTAAGGCTAGACTAGAACTCACAGCCTCCTGGTGATTGGCCTAATTGTCACCCAGCCGGCTTTCACCCTAAGGGCAGGACTAGAACTCACCGTCCCCCTTGTGATGGAAGGTGCAGTGAGTTGGTGGTCTCCCTCCAAGAGAAGAGGGTGAAGGAGGCTTCTCTGGATTTCTGGATTGATGGCCTGAAAACTTCCTCCCAGCTGTGGGGTTTGAATGAAGACTCTTGTTCCTCCTATGCAGGAAGTTATTAAGCGTCTGGTTAATATTTCTCTCTTGCGTTTTGGAGAGAAAATGGGACGTTTTTCCTTCCCACGAAGAAAGGAGCCTCTTGCATATATGGAGGAAGAGAGAAGCAGCATCATGTGTCAGGAATGTTGACATGCTGGATTATTCTGTGGCTGCTTTGCTTCTATCGAAATCCCAACTTTTTTCTTTCTTTCCAAAAGTGGTATTTTGCTTTGAAGGCCCAGGTTTTAAAAATCACGATCCTCTCTTTCTGCTCCTAAATATTCTCTCATTGGGTTGGTTTTTTCTTTCTTTCTTTTTTTGAGTGATATTTACTCATTTTTTATTACTTTTATTTTCTCCTATCTTTTCTTTATTTCTTTTTATTTTATTTTTAGATTTTTTTTTAAATTGAATAAACATTAAAAAAGCATTGGGCATAGAGCGACCTTTTCTGCCTTTGCCATTTCCATGCATATTTTAACACAGCAACAAGCAAAATCTCTACTTATCGTACGTAGCTACAATATGTTATTAACGCATCCTTTATCCTCCTTTATATATTTACCTATGGATGATCCAGTGCCAGTTTTTTTAGTCCTCAAAATGTTCTGTTCCGATTCCCTTTTCCTCATTTCAAACCCTTGATACGTTTTGTTCCAAATTTCATAATATTCCGTCCCGTCTCTGTTTTTGATTTCTAGTGTCAGTCTGTCCATTTCAGATCAAAATTTCCTTTATTACCTCTTCTTCAGTGGGGGCATCTCTCTTTTTCCAATTTTTGTTCATTTACTTATTCATTTTGATGCGGCTGGAAGCCCACCAAAACTCCAAAATTGGAACCGTGTTCCTTTTATTTCCAAAGACCTCTGTGGCCACCGTGAAGGCATCGGGAACGTGCTTAAAAACTAAAAATGGTGATATGAACAATTCATATATTTTTTTAGTTCAAAAGTTTTATTTCTTTTAAAAACAAACATTTCATCATTCCTCAATCAGTAAAACATCGAAGTACAATCTTTTTGTATGCCCCTCCCTCCCTCCACCCCTCCAACCCCCCTCCTCCTTCCCCCAATAATAATTCTATTATTACAAGTACTACAGTTATTATATTATTAGAAAAGTAAAACCAATAGGAAGGCAACGTAGAATGGAGAAGTATAACACGAATGCCGACACAGAAGGCTGTATAATTACTTTATATTGTTACGTATGTTTCGTTTTTTGTTTTGTTGTTGTTCGTTGTGTTTTCTTTCTGTTTGTAAGGTAAATGTTTAATAAAAACTATTTTTTTTAAAAAAAAAAGCTAAAAATGAAGGTCTCGGCCACAATTGTCCCCATCTTGGGGGGGGGGGAGGGGGGAAACCAAACCCAGCAAGAAGAGATAAAGAAAGACAGCAAAAGTTGCGCTGGTTTGGACTGGAGACTCCAAGTTGGGCTTACGAGATGAAGACATGATGATGGGCTTCATGGCCGTCCGCTTGTGTTGGTTTGAGGCTGTTCTCTTTCCTGTTTATGTTTCCCCCCCCTCCCCAAGTTTTTAATTTTAATTTTTTTTAATAAAACGTCAAATCCATGCGCCATACATCCCAGTGCAAACAAAGCTAGTCAGATCAAACATTAGTATACATCCTATCAACTTATAAAATCCCCATCACAATGTGCATCTAGATTTGGTCCCAGCCTATCATGATCCCATCATTCCATGGTGGAGACTTCCAAGTTGGGCTGAGGAGATGAAGAGATGATGGGGATGGGCTTCATGGCCGTCCGCCTGTGTTGGTTTGAGGCTGTTCTCTTTCCTGTTTATGTTTCCTGTTTTGTTGGCCAGATTTTTTTTATTCCCCAGTGGTTTTCCCACCCCCCCGCCCTTTCTCTCTCTCTCTCCCTCCGTCTCTCTCTCCCTCTCTCTCTCTCTCTCTCTCTCTCCCTCTCTCTCTCTCTCTCTCTGCACATTTCCTATTGGAGGCGTGTAAAACAATATTGTCTGGAGCTTTGTGGTGAGCCCGAGTTAGGATCTCAAGCCCGATTCTTGCCTTTTGCATTGTTCTCTCCCCCCCCTCCCCGCCTCCCCCGATTATTCCCTCCTCGCTTCCTTTTAAGCTCAACCAGGCATGAATGTGCGGTGGCAGGCTGTTTTCCCCCCCCGTGCTGCATCCCCTGCGCATCATCTGCTCCATCCCCTGAGTCAGGGAGGCTGAAGTCATGGGATTGAAAGTAAACGTCCCCCCACCCTCTGTTTCCCCACTGGGAGGCATACTTTCTGTGGGCTTTGTATCCAGGACTCCGGGGGGGGGGAACTCCGGTGAGTCCGCCTGCATCCAGGTGATATTATCGGCATAACAAACCAGTTATTTATCTACACAAGAACTTAGGATATCGTGCAAGTAGACCGCAATTCAGCCTGAAATTTCCACCGCCGAGTGTGCCACTTGTGCAATGTTTTATGACATTTTCTGCCACGGCCGTTAAGTGAATCCCTGCCGCCGTTAAGTGGAGGAACATGGTTGTTGGGTGAATCTGGCATCTCGGTTGACTTTGCTTGTCTGAAGGTCCCATCAAGGGGGAAAGAGTTACATGAGTAGATCAAAGAGAATAGTAGTAGGATTGTTATTGTTATATAATTAATTAGAAATAGAGTGATGATGGTATGTTGTTCGTTGTAGAAAAAATTGGAAAGAAATTTAGCCCTCTGTGTCAAAACGTAACTGGAGGATGTATATTGCCTACAGTAAAATAGACTAATATAGAAATATGAAATGGTAATTGGGTGTCATTTTGAAGGGGCAATTAAAGATATTGTTTACCTCTCGTGCAGGAGAGCAGGAGGCCCATTTGCCTTCATCGGCTGCCTTTTGCTGTTAGAAGCCCCCCCCCACCTCCCCCAAGCACCCCCCCCCCCCGAAGGAAAGTGTTCATGGAGAAAAAGGGAGAAGATCCCCTGGAAGAGGAAGGGAGTTAATCATCCATGCTGCCATAAGTAAATGAGGCATTTTACAAGACTCCTCCAAATGGGGTCTGTTTTTGCCTTGCAGGCATCAGCACTTGCTGAATTGTTTGGCAAGCAGGAATGGGAGAGAGGTAGGTAGGTAGATAGGTAGGGAAGGAGGGAGGGAGGGAGGGAGATAGAAATGGATGGATAGATAGATAGATAGGCAGACAGATAGATAGAGAGATAGATAGAGAGAAAGATAGATAGATAATAGATAGATGATAGATAGATAGATAGATAGATAGATAGATGATAGATGATAGATAGATAGATAGATAGATAGATAGATAGATAGATAGATAGATAGATAGGCAGATAGGTAGGTAGGTAGGTAGGTAGGTACGTAGATAGATAGATAGATAGATAGATAGATAGATAGATAGATAGATAGATAAATAGATAGATAGATAAATAGATAGATAGATAGGTAGGTAGGTAGGTAGGTAGGTAGGTAGGTAGGTAGATAAATAGATAGATAGATAAATAGATAGATAAATCGATAGATAGATAGATAGATAGATAGATAGATAGATAGATAGATAGATAGATAGATAGATAGATAGATAGGTAGGTAGATAGATAGATAGATAGATAGATAGATAGATAGATAGATAGATAGATAGATGATAGATATAGATGGATAGAGATATGTAGGTTGGTAGGTAGGTAGGTAGGTAGGTAGGTAGTAGATAGATAGATAGATGATAGATAGATAGATAAATAGGTTAGTAGGTAGGTAGGGTAGATAGATAGAGATAGATAGATAGATAGATTAAATAGGTAGGTAGGTAGGTAGGTAGGTAGGTAGATAGATAGATAGATAGATAGATAGATAGATAGATAGATAGATAGATGATAGATAAATAGGTAGAGAGATAGATAGATAGATAGATAGATAGATAGATAGATAGATAGATGATAGATAGATAGATAAATAGATAGATAAATAGGTAGATTAGATAGATAAATAGATACGCTAGATAGATGGATGGATGGATGGATAGGCAGCAGGCAGGCAGGCAGGCAGGCAGGCAGGCAGGCAGGCAGGCAGGCAGGCAGGCAGGCAGGCAGGCAGGCAGGCAGGCAGAGAGACAGACATTTAATTGATTTGATGACAAAGTCCTTTCTGGCCCCAAAACAAGTGTCTGTTTGCAGAGAAGTAGGGAGCGTTCGCCCAGTTCTCGAACCCCCCGTTGGAAACGTTTTTGCTCCTTTGCTGGCTGGAGCTGGTAAAACACCATCAGAGGCCTGGCGAGGCTTACCATGTACGTGTCTGCTTCGTAGGCCTGGCTTGGCACTGGTGGGTAGGGGAAACCCCGGCCACTGCGGCACAGGTAACAATGAAACCGGCGTTGAATAAGCGTAATTCCAATTCCAGTGTGTTGGGAAAGCCACAGCCTGTAATCAAACCTCTGAGTTGCTTTGTTTGTTCTAAAAACCATTGTGTTATAATGTCTCGTAACAAGCCAAATAGGTCCAGACCTTATTTCTAATCACCCCCAAAGCTCTCTCTTCTTTCCATCACTTTCTGCCTTCTCCTTGATTTAATACAAATTGACTTGTGCTCCCTTTCCCTCAGGTTTTGCTCCAAAATGACATCGGCTGTCCTTTCTCACCCTTTTCTGAATCACCGAGGCAAACGCAGGAGGTCCCTGGGATTAAAACGATGGGCCTCTGTTCAAGGTCCTAGGATGAACGTTGGCTGGCTTCCTTCTGCTCTGACCTGGGAGCGGCACGTAAGCAGTTCGTGCTCTGCTCTCCGGTTGGCTCCCAGCTAGGCCTCTGCTCTTGTGGCTGAGCTCTCCTAGTCTCTGGTTCCAATAATATAATCAATTTCACTTCTGTGCACTGTGTCTGGCGATGTCCATGACCTGCATGCATCAATTGAAGAACAGCATAACAGAGTTGGAAGGGGCCTTGGAGGTCTTCTAGTCCAACCCCCTGCTCAAGCAGGAGACCCTGGGACCATCCCAGGCAAATGGCTGTCCAACCTCTTCTTTTCCCCCAGTGATGGAGCAGCCAACAATTTCTGGAAGGAGGTCATTCCACTGATGGATTGTCCTCGCTGTCAGGAAATCCCTCCTTAGTTCCACGTTGCTTCTGTCCTTGATCGGTTTCCATCCATTGTTCCCTGTTTGGCCTTTGGGTGCCTTGGAGAAGAGGTTGACCCCCCTCCACTCTGGGGCAGCCCTTCAAATATTGGGAGATGGAATCATGTCCTCCCTGGTCCTTCTTTTAGTTAAACTAAGCATGCCCGGTTCCTGCAACCGTTCTTCCTATGTTCTTAGTCTCCAGTCCCCTGACACAGGTGGGCAATAATTGGATCAGCAAAGCCGACAAGTCCTTCTGCTCTTCGCCTCTGTTCCCCATTGCACAGAATCCACCAGTGCTTTCCTCCTTAATATTTCCCCACCGTTGGCATTCCAGCTGCCCATCTTGCTTGCCTCTTCTGTCTGTTTCAGGCTGAGCCTGATCATGAGCCTCACCCAGTTCTTCAAGAGAAGAACAGTTCTTCAAGAGAAGCCAAGAGCCAAGGTGGCGCAGTGGTTAAATGCAGCACTGCAGGCTACTGCTAGATCAGCAGTTCAACTGTTCAAATCTCACCGGCTCAGGGTTGACTCAGCCTTCCATCCTTCCGAGGTGGGTAAAATGAGGACCCAGATTGTTGTTGGGGGCAATATGCTGACTCTGTAAACTGCTTAGAGAGGGCTGAAAGCCCTATGAAGCGGTATATAAGTCTACTGCTATTGCTATTGCTATTCAGCATCAGTGGTTGACCATCACACAAAGGGCCATGTCGGAGGATGGCTGTATTTGGGGTTAGGAGGGGAAAACGATGCTTCAGAGCCGATGGCTTTTGTAGCATCCTTCTACAAAGACATCAACAAAGCACATTTCTTTTTGCCAGGATGACGTGTGTCTCTGTAGGAGGATGCCCCAGAACAAACCCAGTTGCTTCGTGCAATTGAAAACATGGGTTGCAATGTCTCCTTTGGGCCTCTACCATCACTGGTGGGATTCAACATTTTTTACTACCGGTTCTGTGGGCGTGGCTTGGTTGGCGTTGGCAGGGGAAGGATACTGCAAAATCCCCATTTCCTTCCGATCAGCTGGGACTCAGGAAGCAGAGAATAAATGGGGGCGGGGCCAGCCAGAGATGGTATTTGCCAGTTCTCCCAACTACTCAAAATTTCACTACCGGTTCTCCAGAACTGCTCAGAACCTGCTGAATCCCACCTCTACTCTACATCTTTACCAATGGTTCCTATTCCCATAATCATCAGGGACCTGTTAATGGGATAAGTGGTGAGATGTGAGAGCAACACCACAATCTGGACTCCAGAGATTTCACCCTTTGTCAGAGCCCAGATATTGTGCCCTGTAGCCACAGAAAGATCCATCTATAACCAGGGGGACATCTAACTAGTCAACTCCATTGTGTGAAGATAGTTGTCATCTGTCTTTTTCCAAGTGAGTCCAAAACAAGCCCATTTTTCCATCCAAATTCTTTAGTCTCTTGTCCCGTGTTTTCTCTCTCCGAATGCTTCGGTTCAGACTCCAGATGTCGTCACTTTCTGAGCAGGGAAGAATATCCACAGACTTCCAGATGTGGTGGTTCTTTCTCTCTGATCTATTTCCCTTGACCGCTTACTTTTAAGAGTCTAGCTTGTGTGTCCAGAAGATCTATCCCCCAGGCATGTATTGGGATTGTTTATTTTTACTTACTGACATTTTTATACCACTCATCTATAATGCTTGGTATGCTAACATCAGCATCATGCAATATTAATAAACCTGGGAGACGTGAATTGCATCGGAAGGAACAGTAAACTCAACATTACTATGGATAAAAGGACTATGGTTGCATGGATCTATTGCTATGGAGCATGGGCATCCTTGGGGACTCAAAAGGAGATGGCTCTTGTAGTCATGTCTTGAATTTATTATTCCTTCCAGGGATGCTCCTGGCTCTGTCTGTTTTCCGGTGTTCTTAATCCTAGATCCTTCATGAAGTTCTCAATCAGGGCTCCCCAACCCTTGGCAACTTTAAGACGTGTGGATTTCAACTCCCAAGTCTTGAAGTTGCCAAGTTTGGAGACCTGTGTTTTGGAGAATGAGATATAGCCTCAATCCTTCTGGATTATTCTTAGAACAGAGAATCATGGACCTTGGAGGTCTCCTAGTCCAACTCCCTGGTCAAAATGGTCGTCCAGTCTCTCCTTGAAAATCTCCAGTGATGGAACACCCACAACTGCGAGAGGCCGTTATTATACAATTATATTATTGCATAGCCTTTAACTCTGGAAATCACCCTCCTCTTTTAACGACCCCATAATCCCCTGCGGGTGGTGGGGTCTGAATGGCAACTGAATGGAACTAAGCAGGGTGTTTTAATGGCCGGATGCCCTTCCTGTTGCACTGCGGAGTTTTGTTTGATATATTCTCAGCGTGCCCAGAGAGAGAAATATCTGCCTCTACCTAGGATTGACCTCACAGCCTCCCGGTTGTTAGGCGAGAGCTCCACCTCACCACTCCTGTAACTTTGGAATGGTAAGGGAGAATGAGACACTGACCGTCCGATATGTAGTGGATTTCTTTATCTGACCCCAGGGACAATTCTCGGCATGGCGCAGGCTCTCTCCAGCTCATCATGGTTCTCCGAGGGAGATGTCCAATTAGGAAGATTCTCCCGGAAGACAGTCCATTTGCAAACCCAATTGTATTTGCTTTGCTTCATATTTTGCCCTAATTGCAATTGATTTGTCGGCCCTGGTTTTGGAAGTAGGACAGTCTTTGGAATGGAGTTTGCATTTTCCCACCTGTTGGCATTTTAAAGCCCTGAGTTGCAAAAGCAGGCAAGGAAACCACAAGACTGTTTTGTATCGTTTTTAACGAAGCCAGTGTTTCCCAAACTTTTCACATACGTGTATCCCTTCTATAATTTTCATAACGCTGAGTACCGCTCATAAAAAACATATGCTTTAATAAAAATCAAATATATTTTTTTTTATTTTTTTTTGGTACGTACGCAAGATAAACGAAAGTTATATTATAAAGAGCATTTATTTGATTCAATGAGAAGGATGAAATTGTTTATGTTGAGATGACAGATCATCATAATTTGGTTCCTGGTTGTTCATTTTAATCTGAGATGCGGTTCCACGTCCGAAAGTCTGTTCCTTTTTTTCGACTTATGTCTACAAATGCAGAAAAGCAACTTCGCATAAATATGAAGTTGGAAAAGGCAAGATGTATTTCAGGACTTTTTCTGTTAAAACCGGATACACATGTTGCATTTGTAACCAGAATGATGTTAAAGTACATCCTTATGTTTATTTCTCAAGAATCCGTCCGAAGCTAACTCCAACAATTGCTCTTCTTCCGCTTGGCCATAATGAGTTGCGATACGATGTACGATGGCTCCAGTTCCCATGTAAAAACTGCGATACGCGCCTATTTCTTTCCGGTTCCACCACAAAACCGCGGTAGACTAAAGCTGCGCTCGACGAAAGCGCGTACCTGACGTCATCACAGCGCGACGAAAACATCACGCTGTGAACGGTAAAGTTAAAATTAACGCAGAAAACCTTACCCTAACCCCCCCAAACCTAACCCTAAACCTAACCCTTAACCTAACGCTAAACCTAACGCTAACCCTTAACCTAACCCTAAACCTAACCCTAATGCTTAACGTAACCCTAACCCTAAACCTAACCCTAACCCTTAACCTAAGCCTAACCCTAACCCCTAACCCTTACCTTTACGTGAATCGGCTTGCTTTAAAAAGCGCTTTTTTAAAGCGCCCTTTTTTCTCCGCGGTCGTATTTGTCGCGCTGCTGATGACGTCAGGTACGCGCTTTAATCGGGTGCGCTTTAGTGGACCGCGGTTTTTGTCGTGCCACGTTTCTTCCTTGTTCTGTGGGCACAGCTAAGCACGGTGCAGTGGATATTCCCACGTGATCCCCACCAAACTCCAGTGCAATGCGTACCCCCACCAAACTCTTCCCGTACCCCTGGGGGTATGCGTACCACACTTTGGGAAACACTGAACTAAGCCATTGCTTCCCTGTATCGCATAACGGACGGTAAACAAGGTTTATAAACTGCCTGGGATCAGCTGGGTGACGAGCAGAGAGCCCCCGTTCTGATTTTACGTAGATTGGAGCATAAATCCCTTTGAGCTCAAAGGAAATGTTTGATGACGGAACCCAGACTAAAGGGAACTCCAAAATATTTGAGATCTGAATTGCAATCTTTTCAGGAATTGCTATAGTGCTGGTGAATTTAAAGCAAATGAATAAAAACATTGCAATTTATTTTTTATGAAAGCTTTTCCTTGTATGAAACTCATTTTTATATCTTTTCCCCCCTTAAAAATAATGGCAACAGTCAAAAATGTTTTCTTTAAAAAGAAAAAAGGTTTTGTTTATTCACTGAAAGTTAATTTCAAGAAAGGCTACTTTCAAGTAGCCTTTCCTGAGAATGTTTTTATGTGCTTTATATCATTACAGAATTGCCAATGTTTTACATAGATTATCATCAAAGGCTGATTTTTTCCCCCCATAAAGCCAATTTTTCCATTTTGGAATTCGAGAGGCTGCTGGTATTTAAAAAGCAAAACTGCCGATCCTAGTTATTTAGTGAAGATCTAACTGTTCATCTTTATTTCAAAACAGAATAACATTTTAGGTTATTCTGTGCAGGAGCTGGGAGCCTTCATCCCTCCAAAGCCGCCTCATCTGCTGGCTTCCATTTCTGCTGGCACAGCAAGGGGCACACGCCAAGGACACACACACACACACCACACACCACACAATACACACACACACACAATACACACACACACACATACACACACACACACAGACCTGAGGTCGCCTTTCTTTGATGCTCCAGAGGATAATCCAAAGTGGGATTTAGGGGTGGGTTTGAGGTGTTTTGGTTTTTTTTTTGCAAATTATTTTTAATAATTTAATAAAAGCTAGACATGTTGGTAAGGATGAGACAAGAAGCAATGGATGGAAACTAAGCAAGGAGAGAAGCAACCTGGAATTAAGGAGAAACTTCCTGACAGGGAGGACCATTAACCAGTGGAACAGCTTGCCACCAGAAATTGTGGGGGGCTTCATCACTGGAGGTTTTCAAGAGACTGGACAAGCATTTGTCTGCAATGATAGAAAATCTTCTGCTTGAGCAGAGGGTTGGACTAGAGGACCTCCAAGTCCCTCCCAACTTTGCTATTCTGTTATTCTGTCTTCCTTCCTTCCTTCCTTCCTTCCTTCTTCCATCCTTCTCATCATTGGAGGCTTTAAAGAAGAGATGGACAGTCATTTGTCTGAAATGGTAGAGAGTTTCCTGCCTGAGCAAGGGGTTGGACTAGAAGACTCCAAGTCCCTTCTAATTCTGTTATGCTATCTTCCTTCCTTCCTTCCTTCCTTCCTTTCCTTCTTCCTTCCTTCCTTCCTTCCTAACTTCTCCATCACTGGAGGTTTTTTAAGAAGAGATTGGACAGCCACTTGTATGAAATGGCATAGGGGTCTCCTGCTTGAGTAAGAGGTTGGACTAGAAGACCTCCAAGGTCCCTTCCAATTCTGTTATGCTATTTTCCTTCCTTCCTTCCTTCCCTTCCTTCCTTCCTTCCTTCCTTCCTTCCTTCCTTCCTTCCTAACTTCTCCATCACTGGAGGTTTTTAAGAAGAGATTGCACAGCCACTAGTCTGAAATGGCATAGGGTCTCCTGCTTGAGCAAGGGGTTGGACTAGAAGACCTCCAAGTCCCTTCTAATTCTGTTATGCTATTTTCCTTCCTTCCTTCCTTCCTTCCTTCCTTCCTTCCTTCCTTCCTTCCTTCCTTCCTTCCTTCCTTCCTTCCTTCATCATCACTGGAGGTTTTAAAGAAGAGATTGGACAGCCATTTTCAGAAATGGTTAGAGGGTTTCCTGCCTGAGCAGGGGGTCGGACTAGAAGACCTCCAAGGTCCCTTCCAGTTCTGTATTCTGCTATTCTTTTCTTTCTTTCTTTCCTTCCTTCCTTCCTTCCTTCCTTCCTTCCTTCCTTCCTTCCTTCCTTCCTTCCTTCCTTCCTTCCCTTCCCCATCATTGGAGGTTTTTAAAGAAGAGATTGGACAGCCACTCGAATGAAATGGTAGAGGGTTTCCTGCCTGAGCAGGGGGCTGGACTCCAAGGTCCTTGTGTTATTCGGTTATTTTGTTATTAAAATGTAATTCAGAGGGACTTCATAAAGATGGGATAGAAGACCCTTATGATCCAAGTGGGGCCTGAATTTGTGTAGCTAAGCAAGACAGTGAGTTATGTCCAGTTTGATGACCTTTCTTGCTATTAAGTGAATTGCAACTGTTTTTAAGTGAATCACACACAATTCCCTAATAATTTTGCTTCCCGGAAGCTGGCTGGGAAAGTCCCAAAGGTTGATCACCTGAGCGGATGTCACAAACGTTGTAAATACACACCAAGTGCTCGGGTTTCGATCCTGTGATTGTGGGGAATATTGTGACTGCCGTCAGTGTGAGGATTGGTTATAACTCACTTATTTTCAATGCCGTTGTAACTTTGGCAGCCCAGGGAATGCTTGGAAATCAAGTAACATCTCTGTATGTGCTGTAGTTAGATTAGTCATGTACCTGATCGGCTGAGATCAACCACTCATGTTTTCAAAATAATTGCATTTCTTGATCATTTTATTCCTGCCACCCACAACTCATTTTTTCTTTCTAGGATGAACTAACTAACTAACTTTCTTTCTTTCTTTCTTTCTTTCTTTCTTCCTTCCTTCCTTCCTTCCTTCCCTCCTTTCCTCCCTCCTTTCTTTCATTCTTTCTTCCTTCCTCTCTTCCTTCCTCCCTTCTTCCTTCCTTCCCTCCCTCTCTTCCTCCCTTCTTTTGTTCTTTCTTCCTTCCTCTCTTCCTCCCTCCCTCCCTTCTTCCTTCCTTCCCTCCCTTCTTTCATTCTTTCTTCTTTCCTTCCTCCCTCCCTCCTTCTTTCGTTCCTTCCTTCCCTCATTTCATTCTTTCTTCTTCCTTCCTTCCTTCCTCCCTACCTCCCTTTTGCCCTCCTTCCCTCCCTCCCTCTGTTCTTTCTTTTTTCTTCTTTCCTTCGTTCCTTCCTTCCTTCCCTCCCTCGCTCCCTCTCTTCCTCCCTTCTTTCATTCTTTCTTGTTTTCTTCCTTCCCTCCCTCTTTCCCTCTCTTCTTTCATTCTTCCTTCCTCCCTCTCTTCTTTCTTTCTTCCTTCCTTGCCTCCCTCCCTCCTTTCTTTCTTTCTTTCTTTCTTTCTTTCTTTCTTTCTTTCTTTCTTTCTTCTCTCCCTTTTTACAAATGCAACTTCTGTTTTTGAATCTGTTGACTGAAGCAACAGGCATGAAACTTTGAAGCTGGAGTCGATAGGGAGAAAAAAAATGCTCTGCTTCTGCCGTTGCAATTGGGATCGGCTTCTGCAAAGCGATCTTGGTATTAAGCAAGAGATTTTGAACACATTTGTTCAGTCTTTTGTCCAAAATTATAGTCCTGTGTTTTGTGGAACAAGTCTGGAATTAAATGCGCATAGGAGAGACTTTACAGAACATTGTAACAAGTGGGAGATGCCAAAATACAGTTAGCCATCTGTTTAAAAAAGAAATAAAAAAAGAAAACCACAGGAGAAATACAACATGCTTCTGATGAGGAAGATTGCAAATCTCCTGGTTACAAAGTTATATTATCCCGATTTGTATATCTGCAGTCAGTGTATCCAAGGACCACATAAACACAGCCTTATAAACCCTTAGTAAGGCCCCCCCTGGATGCTGCATCCCGTTCTGCTCACCACAAAGATGTTGGGACTTTGGAAAAAGTGCGGAGAAGAGCAACTGGGAGGATTAAAAACCTGGAGACTGAAACATACAAAGAACGGTTGCAGGAATTGGGCACGGCCAGGCTAGAGAAAAGAAGGACTGGGGGGGGGGGGGACGTGATCCTGTAATGCTCTTCCAGTATTTGGGGGGCTGCCCCAAAGAAGAGGGGGCCAAACTATTCTCCAAAACACCTGATGGGGAGACAAGAAGCGATGGATGGAAACTAACCAAGGAGAGAAGCAACCTGGAATCAAGGAGAAATTTCCTGATAATTAAAACAATTAATCAGTTTAATGGCTTCAGACATTGTGGGTTCTTCATCACTGGAGGCTTTTTAAGAAGAGACTGGGCAGCCACTTGTCTGAAAAGGTAGAGGGTTTCCTTCTCAGGTAGGGGGTTGGACTAGAAGACCTCCAAGGCCCCTTCCATCTCTATTCTGATGGATTGAACGTTTGGCTCTTAGATATACAATCCTTGGGAAAGGGATGTGACTCTGCCCAACACACACAGGGGCTTTGCACTCAAATCTTTGCATTCAGGTATTGAAATTAAACGCACCGTTTCATGAACCTTATCAAGGATTTCCCTTCTGGAGGATGCATGTTTGAGTCTCTCGTGGGAATTGGGGGGGGGGGGGGCGGGAAGCAATGAGATTGTGCCCTGCCTGCCCTGGTTGTTTTGGGTGGAAAGTATTTGGGATTTAAACATCGTTTGCAGGAAGTCAAGGAAGGAAATCAGGGCAGCTCAAGGGAGCGGATAAGATTTCTGAGTCCAGAGTGGGAATCCAGAGAGGCTCCCTTCTCCGCTGACCGAAATACCCTTCCTTCCTACGAGTGGGCAAGAAATGGCTTTGGGTGTGTGTGTCACAAAACAGGACCCCCATTGACCACCTTGAACTAAAGCAGTGTTTCTCAACCTTGGCAACTTGAAGATGTCCGGACTTCAACTCCCAGAATTCTGGGAGTTGAAGTCCAGACATCTTCAAGTTGCCAAGGTTGAGAAACACTGAACTAAAGCAATGGGTGGGATGGATGGCAATGCAGATGGAGGGAGCGGGGAGTTCTTTAACTTCAACCACGTCACTGCCTTCTTCTCACTGATAAGTGGAGAATAAAACCTGCAGATACAGAGGAAAAGTCACCCCAAAATTAAAAAAACCTGAAGGACATCATAAGAAAAAAAACAACAACTCATTTTTCCTTTCTCTTCCCTTGTCTGTAGACACCAATCACATTTGATCTATTTGTACTTTTTCTTGAAATATGGGAAACTCTGGCTTATGTTTTTAAAAAAAATACGTTGATCTAATTTTTAATCTTTTTTCGTTATCATCTGTATTGAAATTTCTAACCGCACCTTGCTTTGTGATGCATGGGAACCATTCTAGCTTGAATTTAGTTAAACCACAAGTAAATAAAAGTCAGTTTTGCCATCCCTACGTATTCTCCCCTGTTGTATTCTCGGCAGGGTTTCACTTTCGTAATCTTGAGCCAATTTGGTTCTTGCTGGTGTTAATGTTCCTTGGTAGATTGTCATAAGTTTTTGTTCCTCCTCTCTGGAATTAATCCTAGTGAAAATATTTGTGGTTTTCAGTCAGATGTTATTTTTTAAAAAAATATTATTAATGTTTTGATGTATTTGCTTCCACCAGCCCTAGTTGTCTTTAAACCAGCACCACCACGTGCGGTAGTGTTCTTTCCTTAATAGTTATAATTAATAATAATATCCAACTTTTATTATTTTAGGGTTTGTTCTTCTGGTTAACCCCTGACAGGGATTTTGCACCTATTTTCTCTCACTGTACTTTGGGCTGATTTTTAAAATGGAATTTCCCCCCCATTATTTTCTTCAGTCAATCGCCTCTTTGGAGTTTCACATCCATTTTATCACATAATTTTTAATTTGTTCTTGTTCCATGGATTATTTCAAATGCAATTTATAGACATATCTTAGTTGATTATATTGAGTTGGGCGTGCTTCAAATTCTGTCATATTTCTCAAAGTTCCTTTTTTCCCTCCCTTGAGATCTCTTTCTATTCTTCTAGTCGTTTGTAAGTACTGGAGCCATTTGTAAATTCCCACTTCCATTAAGCAGTCCTTGCTGCGTCTTTCATCTCTTTTCTGAATCTTGAAGTACCGCATTGACTCACAAAATTACAGTTCTTACTATCTTTGGGGTGAGACTTGACTTCTATTCCATTGGAAATGGAGTTAGACTCCTCCTAATGCACTTTAGCTGTTGAGTTAGCAGTGCTAAGGGAAATAGATAGTTAACAGATTAACAGAGTTGGAAGGGACCTTGGAAGTCTTCTAGTTCAAACCTCTGCTCAAGCAGGAGATCGTATCCATTGCACCAGAGGTGGGTTCCTACCAGTTCGCACCTATTCGGTAGAACCGGTTCGTCAAATCTACCAAAGCGGTTAGAAGAGGTTCCACCAGAGGACCTGGAAAGCAGGCCACACCTACAGAAGAGGTTCCAAACTTTTTTGAAACCCACCACTGGAAGAGAGAGATACAGAGAGAGAGAGAGAGAGAGAGAGAGAGAGACAGACAGACAGACAGACACAGAGAGAGAATCACAGAGAGAGGGAGGGAGGGAGGGAGGGAGAGAGAGGGAGGCAAAGAGACACACACACACGCACACACACAGAGAGAAACAGACAGACTCACACAGAGAGAGAAAGAGAAAGAAAGGAAGAAAGAAAGAAAAAAAAAGAAAAAGTGAGAGAGAGATGAAAGAAAAAAAGAAAAAAGGGACAGAGAGACAAAAGGAAGGAAATATATATATATATATATATATATATATATATATATATATATATATATATATATATACACATATACATATACATATACATACACACACACAGAGAGAGAGAGAGAGAGAGGGAGAGAGAGAGAGAGAGAGAGAGGGAGGGAGAGAGAGAACACATGGCCGGTAAGCCACTCCCACAAAGGAGGCCACACCCACAGAATAGGTTCGAAATTTTTTTGAAACCCACCACTGCATTGCACCATCTCCATGCTCACATGATCAAAATTCAAAGCATTTGACTCATATTTATGACGGTTGCAGTGTCCCATCATGTGACCCTTTTTTGCGAAGCTAAATCAATGGGGAAGCCAGACTCACTCAACAAGCATATTACCAAAGAGCCATGGTGGCGCAGTGGTTAGAATGCAAAACTGCGGGCGAATTATGCCCACTGCCAGCAGTTCGATCCTGAGCAGCTCAAGGTTGAGTCAGCCTTCCATCCTTCCTAGGCCAGTAAAATGAGGGCCCAGATGATTGGCGGCAATAGGCTGACTCTGTAAACCGCTTAGAGAAGGCTATAAGAGCACTGCGAAGCGGCATATAAGTCGAAGTGCTATTGCTGCTCTTTTAACAACTGCACTGATTCACTTAAGAACTCTGGCAAGAAAGTTCGTTCAATGGGGCAAAATCCGCTTATCGCACGTAGGTCAAGAATGACCAAAGTTGATCTTGTAGACTCCTCACAGCTTCTGGCATAGAAGAGGTTTCCAAAATTGTAGGGAAGAGTTGGCGCAGCTGCAGGCCAAAGCGTTGATATTTGTTTTTCAGCCACAATCGTTTACATCTCGAAGGGAAAAATGAGCTAGCCTTGTGATTTGTGCGTCAAGGTGCTGAATTAGCAGGATTTGACCCATCCGCCGTTTGGTAGTTGCGTTGGCTTCCGTCTTGTTGTGTTTCTCTCACTGTCTAGACCAGTGTTTCTCAACCTTGGCGACTTTAAGTCCTGTGGACTTCAACTCCCAGAATCCCCCAGCCAGCTTTGGCAAGTTGAAAAATCAACAATAGTCACAACAGGCTTCAGCATTTTTCAATCTTGACTGCTGGCTGAGGAATTCTGGGAGTTGTAGTCCAGACACCTTAAGGTTACCAAGTCTACGACTCCAAAAACGGGCAACTCTTTGATAGCTAGAAAGCGCTTGCTTTGCTGTCAAATTAAGATAGTATTGAAATTACTACCCATTTGGTAGTAATCCCGGGGGAGCAAGGGCTGGTTTTGGTTACTCGGTCTTGTATTGAGGTTCTCCACGTGTGCAGTCGGATTCTGGCCGTTTTCTCCTTGCGCCTGCAAGTCCTTCTGTTCAGTTTGTGGAGGTTGGTGAACATGTTTGTGGGGGAGACCCTCCAACTGCTCCCTCTACATGTCCAAGGTGTAAAAGAAGAAACGTCGTCTAGCCCTTCGGCACAGATGGCGCGGAGGGTGCGCAGCGTTTCTGTAAACACAGAATCATCATTAGCAAATCATGTGAAAGAACAACGCGCCTCTTGCGTGCCTCCTTAGCCTCACATAATTTCAGGCACGCTGGAGGTGCAGGCAGTTACGAATCTTTCTCTGTGCTGGGATGCGGCTTCCTTACAGTTAGAAGTGCGTGTCGTACATTCATTCATCAAAATCGTAGAAAAAAGTCGCCTGAAAACAGATTCGATGCTATCAATGATGCAGGAGTGGGTTGCTGCCGGCTATTTCTATTTATTAAATTTATAGGCCGCCCAATCCCGGGGGACTCCGGGCGGCTTACAGAAATAAAAATATTAAGAAAAGATTAAAAGTAAATAAAACACAGCAGATTAAAAGAAACACAACATGCACCCAGTCTAAGCGGGGCTGGACCTCAATCCAGAGGTCAACAGCCCCAGGCCTGCCGGAATAGCCAGGTTTTGATAGCTTTTCGGAAGGCCATGAGAGTGGGGAGGGTCCGGATCTCTGGGGGTAGCTCGTTCCATAGGGCCGGAGCGGCAACAGAGAAGGCCCTACTCCGAGGCGTCGCCAGCTGACATTGGCTTTTTGCCATGCATTTTTTTTTGACTCTGACCATTTGTGACCATGTACCAATTCTAAGCTGAGTCCTCTCTTGACGCCGCCTCCATGCCCTGTCCCTTCTTTTCCTACAGATAAATCATGTCTGTATTATGCAAGAAAGACGGCATACGAATGGGTCCGCAAAGTGACCCCCGCCCGCTGCCTTTGAAAGAGGCTTTCCATCAAAAGGGGGGGGGACGAAAGAGGTCAGATAAACCAAGATGGCAGCTTTGATTGCATTGTTATGGCTGCCGTCTTGATGGCCTTTTTAAAAGCCTCCCCCGCGGACCACTCCTGCTCTCCATCGGTAATTAGGTGAAGTAGAGATGAGCATTTGGCAGGCAAAGCAGATTGGATCCACAGGGCACCAATGAATCAGGACAATTAGAGAGTGATTTGCACCACAGCCGCTCGCACGGAGCAGTTGGTGGATGGAGACCAATTGAACCAACCACCCGCTGTGCGTCATGCGAAGGGATTATGCCGAATGTACAAGTCACCTGGGCCATCATTCCAACCAAAGAGGTCGCGGTCTTTCTCTTTCATTCCACATCTCCCATCCTTTCCATCCCAGAGTCTTCCTAAGAAGCGTCTGACTTGAGAGCATCTTTTCTTCCTGGTATCTTGGAAGGCTAAAAATAGTGCGAGGGGAACTAGACCTCCTTGGGGGAAGGCAGGAAAGGAGGAGAGGGTTGCGTGTGTGCCTGTGTGTGGGAGGGAAGCTGGAATTCCTGCTTGTGAGGGAAGGCGTCACCCACAAACCCTTGTCTCGCTTTTGATGGAAAGACCGCCGTCCGTGTGTCTTCAGACCGACGTTAACTGAGCCACCAGTTCAACTACACCTTTCTTTGCTTTTTACTATTAACTTTTGGAGACGACCCTTGGCAAATTTATTATGGCAGCCTCCCTGGAATACTTGAAAAATATCAGACAGACAGACGGACAGACAGACGGACAATGTTGAATAAATAATAAATAATGTTACATGGATGGATGGATGGATGGATGGATAGACAGATAGATATGATGTAGATAGATCAATAGATAATAGATACAGATGTTAGATAGATGATAGATACATGGATGGACAGAGAGATAAATATAGATGATAGATAGATGATAGATAGATAGATAGATAGATAGATAGATAGATAGATAGATAGATAGATGATAGATGATAGATAGATAGGTAGATAATGTTGAATAAATAAATGTTACATGGATGGATGGATGGATGGATGGATGGATGGGTAGACAGATATGATGTAGATAGATCAATAGATAATAGATATAGATGATAGATAGAGAGATAGACAGACAGACAGACAGACAGACAGATAATAGATAGATAGAACACACATTCTCTCCTTCTCTCCCTCATTCTGCATCTGTCTGGTGGTTTCTCTCTCTGTCTCTCCCTGTCGCCCCCCTCTGTCTGTCTGTCTGTCTGTCTGTCTGTCTGTCTGTCTCTCTCTCTCTCTGTGTGTGTTTGTGTGTGTGTGTGTGTCTCTGTCTCTGCCCCCCCTCTCTCTCACACACATACACCAAGACAGAGGGAGGGAGGGGGAGAGAGAGAGTGAGAGAGAAATGAAGATATTTAAAAGGCTAAGTAGTAGGTGGATTTTTAATAGTGATATTCACCTTCTGACTCTGACCTAAAGCCTCAATTTTACTGCAGGATTTAGATAAAGTTGGTTGCCACCCGGATTTGCGGTGTGTCTGTGAGATGCCTGTGAAAAGAATGACAAGCCAGTCAGCCACGTTTCTTCTGCCATCCCCTTTTCAAAACCTCCTCTTCTTCCTCTTCCTCTTCCTCTTCCTCCTCCACCTCCTCCTCCTCCTTCCTTCCTTCCTTCCTTCCTTCCTTCCTTCCTTCCTTTCCTCTCCACCATCGATCCCTGACCAAGACCTAAACCGAGGCTGCTGACTGTAGAATAACAACGCTTGGTGTTGAATTGTCAAAAGCATCTCCCCGTGTCGAGTTGCGTTGCGGCTGTGGCAGAATCAGCAGCCGTTAAATAGGTGGGTCCATTCCTTGGCCGTCCCTCTTAACCAGGTCATGTCGTGGCTGAATCTCACAAATCTCATCTGAGCCAAAGGGAAAGATTATCACAGGGCAAAAGAAAAGGTTTAAAACGTAGAATAACAAGAGTCGGAAGGGACCTCCGAGGTCCTCTAGTCCAACCCCCTGCTCAGGCAGGAAATCCTCCTACGCCCTTTCACACAAATGGACAAACTTTGTTCTTCTCCCCTTTTTCTTTTTAATTTCCTGCAGGCCGACTACCACTTTGAGTACACCGAGTGCGACAGCAGTGGGGCCAGGTGGCGGGTGGCCCTCCCCAATCCGGGAGCCGAGTGTTCGGGCTTGCCTGACCCAGTCAAAGGGAAAGAGTGCAGTAGGTCTTCCTGGATTTTTAAAAAATAAATATAATAAACCTTCAGAAAAAATAATAATAATGATAGCATGTCTACTGTTCTAGGATCAGAAAGGGTGGCCTGATTAAATAGAATAAAATAAAGAATTAAATGGAAAGACTAGAGGCTGAAAAGTAGTATTATTATGCATGCTTAAACAGTGTTGTAATTGGCATTGGAATCATACATTGAAGTACTGGATAATTAAATAAGGAAGATAGAATAGAATACAAAAGAAAGGAAAAGAAAGAAAAGAAAAAGAAAAAGAAAGAAAAAGAAAGAGAAAAAGAAAAGATAGAATGCAATGGAATAGAGAATAGAACAGAACAGAACAGAATTCTTTATTGGCCAAGTGTGGTTGGACACACAAGGAATTTGTCTTTGGGGCAGATGCTCTCAAGTGTCCATAAAAAGACAAGATACATTCATCAAGAATCATCAGGTGCAACACTTAATGACAGTCACAGGGTACAAATAAGCAATCAGGAAACGATCAATATCAATATCAATCGTAAGGGTACAAGGAAGAAAGTCACAGTCCTTCAGCCATAATTGGGAGGAGAAGGGTGATAAGGTTTATATCTTATGACAAATGAGGGTATTAATACTAGGAATATTCAACCTTAATTAATGTAACAAATATTATTGATATTAGTATTGTTATTTGTATCAAAATGAATGATAACCAGATGCCACACTGTTCATGTATTGATGTTGATGTGTGTGTGCGCATATGTGTACATGTATGTATGTATGTATACATATATAACAAAAAAGAAAAAATAATAACGATTTAATTTTTAAAAAGTAACAATTTAATAATCATAGGAATAATACCCTGGTCACAAATCTCCTACAGACTTCACCCATCCTTCTTGCTTCCATTTATGGGCTTTGTAGTTTCTCGGGCTGTAAAAGAGACGGTGGGAGATTCGTACTTCCAGGCTTTTGAGGCTCTGTCGATGTAGCCCCCACCCCAGTGAAGTCGAATCAGCTCACCCGCCTGGGATTCCTCTCTGGCTGATGCCCTGAAGCGGACGAGGCCTCACCTGAAGAAGGAGCCCTTTGGACACCTGACTGAAAACTTGCCTAATCCTCATATGAACCACTTATGTAGTCCCTGAGGTTGGGAAGACAACTGGCAGGGTCTTCTCAGTGGTGGCCCCTGAGCATGGTAACCAGTGGTGGGATTCAATTTTTTTTTACTACTGTGGGCGTGGCTTTGTGGGCGTGGCCGGGGAAGGATACTGCGAAATCCCCGTTCCCTCCCCACTCTCAAAATTTCTTCTCCTGGTTCTCCAGAACTGGTCAGAACCTGTTGAATTCCACCTCTGGTTCTATTGGGAAATTGCTCCTTAGTCCAGGTTGCTCCTCTCCATGGTTGGTTTTCATCCATTGCTTCATCTCCTGCTGGAGAACCGGTAGCGGAAAGTTTGAGTAGTTCAGAGAACCGGCAAATACCACCTCTGGCTGGCCCCACCCCATCTATTCTCTGCCTTCCAAGTCCCAGCTGATCGGGAGGGGGTGGGGATTTTGCAGTATCCTTCTTCTGCCACGCCCACCAAGCCACGCCCACAGAACCGGTAGTAAAAAAAAATTGAATCCGACCACGAGATAGAACAATTAATCAGTGGAACAACTTTCCTCCAGAAGTTGTGGGTGCGCCATCAGTGGAGGATTTCAAGAAGAGACTGGATAGAATGGAGTAGATTGGAATGGAGTGGAGTAGATAGAATAGAATAGAATAGAATAGGTGAATATGAATAGGATAGAGGTAGAATAGAATAGAAAATAGAATAGAGTAGAGTAGAGCAGACTAGTGTAGAGTATAGAAAAAGAATGGAATGGAATAGAATAGAAGAATATGAATAGGATAGAGGTAGAATAGGATAGAAAATAGAATAGATTAGGGCAGAGTAGTGTAGTGTAGAGTATAGAAAAAGAATAAAATGGAATGGAATAGAATAGAATAGATGGATATGAATAGGATAGAGGTAGAATAGGATAGAAAATAGAATAGAATAGAGTAGAAAATAGAGTAGAGTAGTGTAGAGTATAGAAAAAGAATAGAATGGAAATAATGGAATAGAATAGAACAGAATAGATTAATATGAATAGGATAGAGATAGAATAGGATAGAATAGAATAGAAAATCAAATCAAACAGAACAGAATAGAATATAATAGAATTCTTTATTGGCCAAATTCTTGGCCTTGGACACACAAGGGAATTGTCTCCAGTGCCTATGGTCATTTGTCTGAAATGATCGAGGGTCTCCTGCTTGAGCGGCGGTGGGGTGGGGGGGCTGGACTAGATCTCAGAAATTACCAGCAACACCCTTTTTGGGCAAAGAGGAAGCTTTGGGGAAGTTTTGAGAGTTTGTTTTTCAGGGAGAAGAGAAATAATATATAGCAATAGCAATAGCAGTAGACTTATATACCGCTTCATAGGCCTTTCAGGCCTCTCTAAGCGGTTTACAGAGAGTCAGCATATTGCCCCCAACAATCTGGGTCCTCATTTTACCCACCTCGGAAGGATGGAAGGCTGAGTCAACCCTGAGCCGGTGAGATTTGAACCGCTGACCTGCTGATCTAGCAGTAGCCTGCAGTGCTGCATTTAACCACTGCGCCACCTTGGCTCATAACACGAGATACGTAGGTTTTCACAGAAAGCAGCTTAGCAACCTCTACGTCAGATGTGCCTCTGATGCAAACTCACCTGGGAGCCAGGTGTGTATTCTTGGTCTCCCCAGAGAGACATCAGGAGCCGGGAAGGTGTATTCACCGCCCGCTGCTAACCCAGTGCGTGGCCCAGCTAATTGCAGTGGGTGTGAAGTATTGTTGACGGCCTGGCAGAATAACCAATTGCGTTGAAAATCAAGCCGTCCAGTGGTCCCAGGCATTGATTTGCTCTTAGTGGCAATCGGCTGCTGATTGAACCAGGCAACAGCTGGCATCTGGGAGCAATTCCTCTTTCTGGGCAAGGGTGCTATTCAGGGAACAAAAACCCAGCCCTGGAACATGGAAGGAAGAGGGGAAGGGGTCAAGGGGTCTTAATGAAGCAACCGAGAACTTGAAAGGGAAAAGGTTCCCCTCGCACATATGTGCTAGTCATTCTCGACTCTAGGGGGCGCTGCTCATCTCCGTTTCAAAGCCAAAGAGCCAGCGCTGTCGGAAGACGTCTCCGTGGTCATGTGGCCGGCATGACTCAACGCCCAAAGGCGCACGGAACACTGTTCTCCTCCCACCAAAGGTGGTCCCTATTTTTCTACTTGCATTTTTACCACTGGCCTAAAACTAGCCCAGGTTCTCATTCACTGCAAATTTTGTTCCTCTTTGCTGTAGGTCAGGAATGAAAACGTACTTAGAAGAATGTGTGGGTTGTGGTCAAACCTGAAAGTCAAGTTTGGTCAGAAGGCACACCTGTAAATCTCCACTCCTAGGTGGTTCCTCTTGGTAGGAGGCCCACAGGTTCCCCACAGACAAACATTGTAAAGAAAAGAACATTACGAAAATTGCATGTTCTCCTGTAGATGAATTATGAGTAGAAGATCAGAAGATGACCTAAAGAATGTTGGTTGGATCCCTTCCTTCCTTCCTTCCTTCCTTCCTTCCTTCCTTCCTTCCTTCCTTCCTTCCTTCCTTCCTCCCTCCCTCCCTCCCTCCCTCCCTCCCTCCCTCCTCCCCCTCCCTCTCTCTTTCCCATCCTCTCCTCTCCCTCTCCCCTTCTCCTTCTCTTTCTCATTCTCCCTCCCTTCCTCCATCCCTCCTCCCCCCTTCTCTCTCTTTCCCCTCCTCTCCCTCTCCCCTTCTCCTTCTCTTTCTCATTCTCCCTCCCTTCCTCCATCCCTCCTCCCCCTCCCTCTCTCTTTCCCATCCTCTCTTCTCCCTCTCCCCTTCTCCTTCTCTTTCTCATTCTCCCTCCCTTCCTCCATCCCTCCTCCCCCTTCTCTCTCTTTCCCCTCCTCTCCCTCTCCCCTTCTCCTTCTCTTTCTCATTCTCCCTCCCTTCCTCCCTCCCTCCTCGCTGCAGTGTTAGAACACAAGGAATAAATTCTACTTAATCCTAGCAAAATACATATTTATTTTGAGCTCCCAAAAAAAGCAGGCTACCTTTGTATAAACTAGCTACAAGAGCCAGATGTTACGACCCCTCTCTGGTTGCCTTGAGAGATTTTGGTGGCAAATTTCACAGCTTCAGTTACACAACCTCAACTGGTAACAATAAGTTACCCCAAACTGTTAAAAACCCAACCAAACCTCAGAAGGAAAATGTTTTGTTCCTTGCCACAAATTTGCTGCATGACCATTTCACTTTGGGTGAGTCTTTAAGTAAGACTAGAAGGGGAGGTCTGGAGCAGCCCCTCCTCACCCAAACCTCTCCCTTCCATAGTTCAAACACAAAGGGCCCTGAGGAGCAAAAAACGGGAGAGCAAATCCATGGAGCAATTTAGTGCGATTCCCCGAGTTGCTGCTACTACTGTTGTGAGCGAATCGTGCAATAGTCAATGCTTTTAAAAAAGGCAAACGTCCCTTTCTCTACTAACCGTTTGCAAACGTTTTCCTCCCCAGCTTTCTCTTGCGCTTCTGGGGAATACCTGGAGATGAAGAACCAGGTTTGCAGCAAATGTGCCGAAGGGACTTACTCACTGGGAAGCGGGATCAAATTCGACGAATGGGATGATCTGCCGGCAGGGTTCTCTAACGTGGCCACGTACATGGACTCCGCCCTTGGCTCAACCGAGAGCAAAGCAGACAGCTGTGCCAAGTAAGGACCTGGCGGATCTTCTGCTCCCCAGGGCTTTGTTGAGGACCAGCCCTTTCCTTATGGATGCCAAGGCGCCAATAGTAGCCGGAAGATGCCAGCTAGAGCAGTGTTTCTCAACCTTGGTGACTTTAAGTCCTGTGGACTTCAACTCCCAGAATCCCCCAGCCAGCATAGCCAGCATAGCTGGCTGGGGAATTCTGGGAGTTGAAGTCCACAGGACTTAAAGTCACCAAGGTTGAGAAACACTGAGCTAGAGGATGTAAACTTGTGCTTCCCTGGCAATCATCCGGCCTAGGTTTAGCATTCAGAAGGCCGGGATTCTCCTAGAGATCCGTGTTGCAAAAGAGCCTGAGGATGTTTCACACAATTATTGGATGCAGAATCTTGGAAACTAGCTGGTCCAATCTTTGTCCAGTGTAGGAAGCTTTGTTGTGACGTTCCTGGTTGATGGTCACCCGTCCTGTCTTTATTTAAGTATCTCTAGCAAAGGCTGTTATGTGTAAGCTGGGTTGACAAAGCCACGAATGAGGAGGTGATGAGCCGCCTGGGGAAGCCAAGAGAAATCATCAAAGCCATTAAAAAGAGAAAGCTAGAAGATTTCGGACATGTGATGCAACACCCAGAAAAATACGGCATCCTTCACTTAATCCCAAAGATTGAAGGCAAAGGAGGTCCAGGCAGTCTGAGGGGCTCTCAAGAGCCTTCTCCAAAATATCCCCAATCAGAAAGCACCCATTCTCCGGCGCTCGGCCTTCCTTGTGGTCCAACCCTCACAGCCACACGTAAATCCTGTAGCCTTGGCTGGAAAAGGAAATGGTCACCCACTCCTGTATCCTGGCCAGGAAAACCCCACGGACAGTAGTATCGAAAAGGAAATAGACCCATTAAAAAAATCTTTGCCTTCTTTAAGAAAAACGAACTCCCTTCCCCGATTCCAATTGTTTATTAAACAGCCTATTGACACAGGCCAAGTAAATAATTAAATAATTAAATAAGTCAGGGGTGTCAAACACAAAGCCTGCGGGCCAGATCCAGCCCGCCATGTCAGATCCAGCCTGTGGGAAAATGTAAGGGCCCAGCCCGTGTCGCTTCGGCCCAGTCTACCCAATGCAAAGAGGAAACATGCCAACAATTTGGGGAGTGGCGGCAAGCTGGCCATGCCCACCCAGTCATCCACGCCCACTGAGTCACGGCCACCGGGTTGGCCACACCCTATGAGTGGCATCAAGCTGGCCATGCCCACCCAGTTATCCATGCCCACTGAGTCACGGCCACCGGGTTGGCCACACCCTATGAGTGGCGTCAAGCTGGCCATGCCCACCCAGTCATCCACGCCCACTGAGTCACGGCCACCGGGTTGGCCACACCCTATGAGTGGCGTCAAGCTGGCCATGCCCACCCAGTTATCCACACCACCGAGTTGGCCATGCCCACCGAGTCGGCCATACCCCATGAGTGGTGTCAAGCTGGCCACACCCACCCATTCAGCCATGGCCACCTGTCGTTCCCCCCGCCAAGGTCAACCACAGCCGTGATGCAGCCCTCAAATACAATTGTGTTGGACACAATCTGGCGTAAGCGAACAGTTCCTGATATCTATCTATCCGAGGGCCCAGCTGGGATAAGACAAGGCTTTGTTTCTCGTTATATTTTTCCAGATCTTCGTGGGCCCCTCGTGGGAATTACATTGAGTCCAACAGGGACGACTGCACCGTCTCTTTAATCTACACCGTCCACCTGAAGAAACCCGGCTCCGTCTTCTTCGAGTACCAGTATATTGACAACAACATCTTCTTCGAGTTCTTTGTAAGGGCAAATCTCTGCGCTCGGCCCATCTTGAATCGACGCAGGTTTATATTTAGGGAATCCCCCTCTTCGTGTCCCAGAGAGCTACGGTCCTGGCAGTGGTCCAGTCCTTCAGATGCCCCCTCCTCATCCCTACTCCACAGCTTTAAAAGCCAGCGCAGCATTCCCTTTCGTGGCTGGAGAAATCAATTCCCTAATCCTGCGTTGTCAAACAAAGGTGGACTTTGAAACTGACTTAAACAGAATTATAGTCCTTATTCTGCAGTTGCTGAGATACCTAGGAGGCAGGTGGTGTCTTCAAACTTGGCAACTTTCAGCATAGCTGGCTGGAGAATTCTGGGAGTTGAAGTCCACAGGTCTTAAAGTTGCCAAGTTTGGAGACCCCTGCCATAAGGGGACCCACCCATCACTTTTAATTGAGAATCTTTTAGTTTTCTGAGTGTTTGAATTAAGAACCTTTCGGTGTTTGCTTTTCTTAAGTAGACAAAACCACTGAAAACATCAGCTTGAAACTTCCGGAGGTTCTTCTAGAAACATCTACAGTTTCTGAGCCACGTTGGGTAGCGAGGACCATGTCGGATGGACTTTGTAACCCTTGAAGGGACCTTGGAGGTCTACTAGTCCAACCCCCTGCTCATGCAGGAGAGCCTATATATCGCTTCGGACCAATGGCTGACCAATCTTTTCCTACGGCTACGAAACCCACAGTTCAAATGTTACAAAGCCCATCCTGCACGGCCCTCAGGGGTGATGTGATGTGAAGGAGAGAAGTCAGTGGGACTGAGACACAGGAGAGCCTCTGCGTCTGAGTGGTGCAGTGGTTAGGGTGCAGCACTGCAGGCTACTTCAGCTGACTGCAGTTCTGCAGTTCGGCAGTTCAAATCTCACCGGCTCAGGGTTGACTCAGCCTTCCATCCTTCCGAGGTGGGTAAAATGAGGACCCGGATTGTTGTTGGGGGCAATATGCTGACTCTGTAAAACCGCTTAAAGAGGGCTGAAAACCCTATGAAGCGGTATATAAGTCTAACTGCTATTGCTATTGCTATTTTTAAAAAGTTAAGAGGGCTGCAGTGGTTCAGTTCAAACGCTGAAACCAGGACCAGCCTTGTTGATTACCTGCCCAACGAACATTGCTGCCTAGCGCTCTGCTTTTTGTTATACGTTGCCCTCTGACAATTGGAGGCACAACATCTTTCAAGGCCCGTTTGTTCTTGTTAAGCGACAGGGAGAAAAGTGTTGGATATTCCCTCTCCCAAGGCAGCTGAGCTGGTTCCTAGCTTGCCTACGGAATCCGACCGCTCCAGGATCTCAGCCTGATGGTTGTCAAGTGATTTGCCAGCTTCCTGGCGTGTGACCTGGGTACAAACCACATGAGAATCTACAAACCACAAAGGCTTTTCCTACACCAAGAAACCTCACCGTACTTAGCAAAGCTTTGCTTTTCACCAGGAAGAAGGGCAACCCTAGGTTTTGTGCCAGTCATGGCTAACCTTTTTGTCGTTGTGCGCCGAAACTGCACGCCCGGACCCATAATGCAATGCGTGTGGGACACACAGCCCTGCCCCTGTGCATGCACACGCAAATTCCCCCCCCCCAGTGCCCCGTTTTGGGCCTAGTAGGCCTCCCTGCAGCAAAAATGGGTCGTGAGGAGGGTTGCGCCGCCCCACCTGCGTTCCCCCTGCCCCCCATGCGTGCTCACGTGACTCTCCCCCTCCTCCACTCATGCATCTCCCGCATGCACCCTGCCTCCTGCGCATGCACAGCAGAGACCCAAACATCAGTTGGCCGGGAGGAGGCGCACGCGTATGCGCGGTGGAGCTGGGCTCGGATGTCTGCCCGCGTGCCATGGGCTCCCCATCACGGTTTTATGCAAAGCACGGTTTCCTTCCCTTCCCATCGGTCCCCCGTAACTCCCCTGACTCTGCAAATGGGGCGATGGCCCCCGTGGCTCCCTTTGGGACAGGGCAAGGCGTAGGTCGCATAAACTCTCATTGTTTGTTTGCCTTAGGATTTATCCTGACTTTGTTTTTTTTTTTCCAGATTCAGAACGACCAGTGCCAAGAGATGGACTCCGCCAGTGACAAGTGGGTGAAATTGACAGATAACGGAGAATGGGGCTCCTATTCTGTAAGTGGGGCTTTTTGCGGCTTCGGTCGAAAGTTGTTGGTCTTTCAAAGCGAGGCGTTTTTTTAGAGCGATAATGTTGAGCTCAGAACATCCCAAAGTGGTCCAAGCTACGTCCCAAGGTCAAAAGGACTTAACTATGGATCTGACCATTGGTGCCCTGGCTGGACGAGGCTCCGGGATTTTAACAGGGGACAAATTTCGTGGCCAGATTTTCTGACCTCAGGCTGTTTTGGCCTCAAAACCTTTTGTGAGTCTCTATTACTTGATGGCTGAATAATGAAGTGCTAACAGCCCAAAAGGACATTTTTTTTTTAAAGAATATATATATATATCATTCATCCTTCCTTTTTTCCTTTCCTCGGTTCTCTGAAGTTCCCCTGAAGCAGATTCATGAAAATCTTATCAGTCACAACTGGAATAGGATCTCCTGCTTGAGCAGTGGGTTGGACTAGAAGACCCCCAAGGTCCCTTCCAACTTTGTTACTCTGTCATTCTGTCCTTCCTTCCTTCCTTCCTTTCTTCCTTCCTTCCTTCCTTCCTTCCTTCCTTCCTTCCTTCCTTCCTTCCGAATCACTGGAGGTTTTAAAGCGATTAGACAACTATTTGTCTGAAATGGCTGAGGGTTTCCTGCTTGAGCAGAGGGTTGGACTAGAAGACCTCCAAGGTCCCTTCTGACTTTGTTACTCTGTCATTCTGTTCTTCCTTCCTTCCTTCCTTCCTTCCTTCCTTCCTTCCTTCCTTCCTTCCTTCCTTCCTTCCTTCCGAATCACTGGAGGTTTTAAAGCGATTAGACAACTATTTGTCTGAAATGGCTGAGGGTTTCCTGCTTGAGCAGAGGGTTGGACTAGAAGACCTCCAAGGTCCCTTCTGACTTTGTTACTCTGTCATTCTGTTCTTCCTTCCTTCCTTCCTTCCTTCCTTCCTTCCTTCCTTCCTTCCGAATCACTGGAGGTTTTAAAGAGATTAGACAACTATTTGTCTGAAATGGCTGAGAGTTTCCTGCTTGAGCAGAGGGTTGGACTAGAAGACCTCCAAGGTCCCTTCCGGTGATTCTATGAATGGTCTCACCTCTGCTGCTTCTCCTGGACTGACAAAGTGGGGCAGTCACTAATTGTCTAGGCTTATATTGCACATATTGTTTGTTTCTGACCTTGCACCCCCCTCCCCTGTGGTTGTAAGCCGCCCTGAGTCCCCTCAGGGAAAAGGGCGGCATATAAATCCCAATAAACTCAAACTCAAACTTATGCTTTACACTAAGCCAGAATATGACCGGTTCATTTTGTGACTTCGTGCCACAAATTGTTATGCTTGGTTATGGAAATCTGTGCTGTAACGAGAGAAGCCGCTGCAGCTTACTTTAAAATATACACATATATATATATCCATGGCTTTAAACGATGCAATTGATGGTTGAAAAAAAGCATTTAAGTGGGACTGCTTGAGTCTTTTTATAAGCAGCCTCCCAGAGAACTCCAGTTTTCCATATTCACAATAAGGATAAAGCAGTTCCGCGTGAGGACTGTCTTCAGAACAGTGGAGAGAAACCTCGCACAAAATGCTCGATGGTGTGAGACGCTCCGTTCCAGTTGCACGCCCACTGGCCTTATCACACGTGTCAACATTTCTGAGCAAACTAATGGGCTGAGCCAACAGGGCGAGGCTTCCCGTTTAGAAAGCAACTCCTTTCCTCCCTGTTTGGATTTGAGGAGGGGTGTGGGAGTTGTGAGTGCTTGTGTCGTGGTGTGTCTCGTGTGTGTGTGTGTGTTTAAATTGGGTTGTCGCTGTGTTTGGCTCCAGTTAGTTAATGCCTTCAAGGCACTTCAGCAAAACGAGGCGTGGTGACTCAAAGCGTCACATCAATCTCAGTGTCCCAAAGGGACGCTTTTTTTTCAGGAGGCAACTGGACTTTCTGGTTTTTCTCCGAAGAGGTTTTGCTTCTCCTCCGAGAAGCTTCTTCGGTTCTGAGTGGAAGGTGGGAGATGGAAGGATTTATGCTCCTTGTAAACAGAACTGGTCCTTTGCATCCTTCGAGAGGGTGGTTGAAGCACTTGGAGGTTCCTCAGGGCCACCTGAGTGGTGCAAACGGTTCCTCCAGTCTGCAATTTTTTCCCCAGGAACAATTCGCACCACTCAGGTGGCCCTGAGGACACAGAGGGACCTCCAAGTGCTTCAACCACCCTCTCGAAGGATGCAAATGCCCAGCTGCCTGCAAGGAATATCAATCCTTCCATCCCCCACCATCCAGTCAGAGCTGAAGAAGCTTCTGGGAGGAGAAGCGAAATGTCTTTAAAAAAAAATTGGAAAGTCCAGTTGCCTCCTGAAAAAAAGAGCTCCTTTGAGACAACCGGGATCTGGGTGACGGAGAATCTCTACAAACTATCAATCTCACCGCTTCCTTAATCTATTTATTTATTTTTTATATTACCTTCTATGAGCATTTGGCTAGTCAGAGATTTATACTTGCCAGGAAAAACCTTTAGCTGTCTCTTGACTAAAAGACCGGACTGCCACTTCTCTGAAATGTGTAGGGTCTCCTGTTTGAGCAGGGGGCTGGACTAGAAGACCTCCAAGGTCCCTTCTAACTCTGTTATTCTGTCATTCTGTTCCCCTTCCTTCCTTCCTTCCTTCCTTCCTTCCTTCCTTCCTTCCTTCCTTCCTTCCTTCCTTCCTTCCCAATCACTGGAGGTTTTAAAGAAGAGATTGAACAAACACTTGTCTGAAATGGTTTAGGGTATCTTCAAGTTGCCAAGGTTGAGAAACACTGGTTTAGGGTCTCCTGCCTGAGCTGTGGGCTGGACTAGAAGACCTCCAAGGTCCCTTCCATCTCTGTTATCCTTAAGACAGTGACTCCTGCTTGAGCAGGGGGTTGGACTAGAAGACCTCCAAGGTCCCTTCCAACTTTGTTATTCTGTCATTCTGTTCTCCTTCCTTCCTTCCTTCCTTCCTTCCTTCCTTCCTTCCTTCCTTCCCCATCACTGGAGATTTTCACAAAGAGACTGGACAGTCACTTGTCTGAAATGGTTTAGGGTCTCCTGCCTGAGCAGTGGGCTGGACTAGAAGACCTCCAAGGTCCCTCCCAGCTCTCCTGCGATTGATTCATTGGCCTCTTTCTCTGACATCCGGTCTGTGCTGTGCTTACTCTGTGTGTCTGGAGTACTAATACTCCAGTCTTTCCTCCCTTCCTCCCCAGGTAGCGCTGAAATCAGGAACGAATATCTTGTACTGGAGGACGACGGGGATCCTGATGGGGTCGCAGGTGGTCAAGCCCATCCTTGTGAAAAACATCACAATCGAAGGTGAATCAATATGACAATTTTGTTCTCATTGCAAGGAACGAGAACTCTTGTCTTATAGTAACCGCTCTTGTGCTTTTAGGGACTTAAAAGAGTTCTATTCTGCTTTTCTTCAGAAATAAAATCAAAAGACATATCGTGCAAAATCGGTCATAAAAGCACCTTGATTCTAAAAAGCATTTCTTCAAGGAAAGCCAAATAGCAAAAAGAAAAATAACTGGGGAGAAAGGATTAAATTAGAACGCAAAGAAAATGGAGAATAAAAATAAATAAATCCCAATGCCTTGAGTGGTATTTTTTCAGAGTGACGCTTTCTCTCCAAAGGCACACATTTTCATGAGGCTCAGCTCAGCCGATCAGCTGCATAGCTGGTGGATGGGGCACCAACAGGAAACCCCCCAAGTTGAAAAGGAATCCTTTAAAAAAGTAAAAACAACAACAATAATAATAATTTTTAAAATCCTGGAAAAAGGGACTGCCTTTTTCTATACCGTGGCCAGGGAAACAATATAGACCTGTTCATGGAGACTCCAGGAATTTAGATCAACTTGTGAGAATCTTTATATTTGCAGCTGGAATGGGGAATGTATAGGAGAAGACTTAAAATGAAAACGTGAAGTTTCTGATTTTTGATTTCTTATTCTTACTTTGCCACTCTTATATCTCTCTGAGGAAGATGGGAGGTTAAGAAATAGGGAATATAAATAAATATATATTTTTTAATGTACACTAGTTGAATAAATACAGCAGTTTGATGGATGAGTTAGTTACTAGGAGAACAGTGACACCTGCTGGATAGAAACGAATCCGCAGGGGAAATAGTAGTTTCATTGTGCTTGAATATTAGTAGCAGGTGAAAAACTAAAATTCATATTGAAGCAATATCTTCAGGAGCTCAATTTGTGATTTATAGAACAGTAGATAGAATAATATCATTAAGCAAAATGGTCCCTTTTTTGTAGAAGAGCAACAAGAAGAAATGCATTGGGTGGGGAAAGAATTATACTTTCTAATTTATGTGCAATTTGTAAGTTGTGCAAATTTTATTATTACGATATGGGAGCAATCTGCAAAAATTTTTGATTGCAGTCTATGGAATGGATTACACTAAGGATTCTTTTTCAAGATGTTTGGAGAGAGGCAGAGGTTTTGCTCCCATCTGCCTCCCAGGAATTCCTCTTCTTCCCACCTCGGTCCTTTTTTAAAACCTCTCGGCCAAACTTTTGAGTGAGAGTGGACACTGAGTGTAGAAGAAGACATGCATCCCTAGGTGTCAAAGGGATTCACAGAACTTTATTCTTCAGCTGTCATTTGAAGAAAAGCGAGCCCTTTCGTTCAATAGCGCTCTTGAATTTTTAAAAAGAAAGTAGATCTGTTATTTGTGTTAAGTTTTTTAATACATCCTCCTCTTTTTAAGCATATAAAGAGGCCTCCGGCTAACTGGAGAAAATTCTAGGTAAATAGAATTTTGAATTTTGTAGCTAAACAGGGATTGAACGTCAGATAATCTTGCTCCAATCCAGCATTATGCACTTCAGAATATACTCATATATATATATAGATGATAGATAGATAGATAGATAGATAGATAGATAGATAGATAGATAGATAGACAGACAGACAGACAGACAGACAGACAGACAGATAGATATAGATATAGATATAGATATAGATATAGATATAGATATAGATATAGATATAGATTAGATAGATATAGATATAGACAGATATAGATATATAGATATATAGATATATAGATATATAGATATATAGATATATAGATATATATAGATATATAGATATATAGATATATAGATTAGATATATAGATATATAGATATATAGATTAGATATATAGATATATAGATATATAGATATAGATATAGATATTTAAAGTCACAACCCCTGGTATGCCCCAATTATGGGGCATTATTATTCTCTGTCCATCGGCTCGTCACAAGAGTCCATCACGACAGAAACCCAATATTTTTACTGTTGCCTTTGTTATATTTGTGTTTTATTTGTGCTGATAAATAAATAAAGGGAGACTAGTACAGATCTATTTCAAGCTATTTAGCTCTCATCAGCTAGCCGTACCCTTACTGGGATTCGAACCTGGGCTATATTACATATTCTAAGACGTCTGCCTAATATATAATATAGCCCAGGTTCAATTCCCAGTAAGGGTATGGCTAGCTGATGAGAGCTAAATAGCTTGAAATAGATCTATACTAGTTTCCCTTTATTTATTTATCAGCACAAATAACACACACACACACCCCCCTTGATTATTGCAATTGGAACCTGCTTCTGGGTGGCTGTGTACTTTCTAAATGGCTCTGTCCCCACTCTTCTTTCTTTGCAGGGGTAGCCTACACGTCTGAATGCTTTCCCTGCAAACCGGGCACCTTTAGCAACAAATCAGGTTCCTCCCTGTGCGAAGTCTGTCCAAGAAACACCTACTCAGAGAAAGGGGCCAAGGAATGCACCAGGTGTCCAGAAGCCACCCATTACTCAGGTACTTTCCCTTCTCCAAGGACCACCGGACGGCCCACTTCTGTTGGGTGGAGATGTTTCCTCAAAGCTAAGGAAGATTTCAGGCCGATTCGAAGATTAGAGATCCACTTTTTATGAAGGCAGCTCTAAGAACTCATAGCCAGCCTCCTAAAGGCTGTGCAGGATCTGGTTTTTTTTTTGGGGGGGGGAGAGGGGGTGATGGCCGTTTTTGTGAAAAACGGGCAATTTTTTGCTCCCCAGCCCCCCCAGGAGCACTTAGCAGGCCTCTCAAACTCTCTGCATGCCCCGTTTTTCACAAAAAAAATAATAATAATGGGAGGCCTGCAGAGTGCAAAAACTTTTTTTTTTAATTTGCCTCTTCAAAATCTTGGTGCATCTTGTACTCCGGTGCGTCTTATACTCCAAAAAATACGGTAATGCAACTCCACCTCCTCTTTTATTAGGTCTGTTTCTTTTAGACAATTTAAATCCCTCTAGGTGTGTATTCCATTGGTGGGTTTCATCCCACCAAGTAATGGCATTAATGCCATAGTTGCCCAATTAATCTGTGGGATAGTTTAAAAACGGGCAGGAGAGTCACCCATGAACGCACAGAGGGCTGGGCAACCCCCCCCCCCAATCTGGCCTATTGTTGCTTCCAGGAGGCTGCAGGGATGCCTACTAGGCCCAAAATGGGGCATGGGGGGGGGGGAAAGTGGGTGCATGTGCATGGGGGGGGGCAGGGAGCATGGGGCTGTGTGTCATGCACACATTGCATTAAGTCTGCGGGTGTGCAGTTTCGGCACACAACGACAAAAAGGTTAGCCACCACTGGCACAGGGTCCCTCCCTCCCTCCCTCCCTCCCTCCTTATCACTGGAGGCTTTTAAGAAGAGATTGGACAACCATTTGTCTGAAATGTATTAAGGTCTCCTGTTTGAGCAGGGGGTTGGTCTAGAAGACCTCTGAGGTCCCTTCCAGCTCTGACTCTTGCTTCTCCCCCGATGGAAGAAGAAAAAAACCCCGCAGCTTCAGTGTTTCGTTTCTCGTGTCTTTTCCTTTCAGATGAAGGATCGGGCCAGTGTCTGGAACGCCTTCCTTGCTCCAACAAGGACTTCTTCCAAATCCACACGCCCTGCGATCGGGAAGGGAAAGTGAGTTGCCTCCCTTCCCCTGCCTGCTCCCCGTCCCAAGTCCTTCCCGTCCCGTGTCCAATGGGGACGTCGCAGTGGGTCACCCGTCAGAAGTCTCCCCTCGGGAGTCTCCTCCTGTGGCCAGGGATCTGCTCCCGGGCATAAAAGTCTTTGCCTGGGCTGAACTCTGCTCCGTTTGTCCCGTAGGAGGGTAAAATGTTTGTTCCAAATGCCTTGTAGGGAGGCGGCTCCAGTTTCGAATGTCGAGGCAGAAAACCAGCCCGCGCCTGACCTGGTTGCGCCTTCTGGATGTTGCCAATAGAAGGGAATATCTGTAGCTCATGGTGGAGGCACCCTTGCTGGTCTCTGGGCTGGGGGGTTCTTTTGCAGATGTTTCATGACCCAGCTAGGTAGCTTTTTCAGTGTTAGAAAGGATCAAACCCCACTCCCCTCCAGCACTGACGATGTTACCTAGTTGGGTCACAAAATGTCTTCAAGAAAAGCACCGGAGAGCACCAGGGGGCCCACAGTTCTTGATTTTTCAAGTAAGGCCCAAACAGTTCAGAGCTAGACTTCCGTGACATTGTGGTACTTTTCAAACATGCTGTAACTTAATCCTTACTCACTGTGTTCCCCCTTCCTGCTCTGGTTTCGGTGGCTGTGGAGAAGGAAGGTTCCCACTCTCCCATCAATAGCAATAGCAAAAGCAGTTAGACTTATATACCGCTTCCTAGGGCTTTCAGCCCTCTCTAAGCGGTTTACAGAGTCAGCATATCGCCCCCACAGTCCGGGTCCTCATTTCACCCACCTCGGAAGGATGGAAGGCTGAGTCAACCCTGAGCCGGTGAGATTTGAACCGCTGAACTGCAGAACTGCAGTCAGCTGAAGTAGCCTGCAGTGCTGCATTTAACCACTGCGCCACCTCGGCTCTCTTTTCCGTGACGTTCCGTGACGTTCAGCCCCGGCCATTGTGGTACTTTTCAAACATACTGTAACTTAATCCTTACTCACTGTGTTCCCCCTTCCTGCTCTGGTTTCGGTGGCTGTGGAGAAGGAAGGTTCCCACTCTCCCATCAAATGTTGAACTACATGAATTTATCCAACACAGATAGTGGATAAACATTTTGCACGAATGTTCAACGTCCAGACACTTCTTCAGCAGTAGCTGACCTTCAATGGTGTCTTGATTGCTATGGACTGTGGGATTTAATTCACTTCATATTTGCCTCAGTCGCTAACTTCCTTGTGTCTTCTCCAGGTCCACACCTGGCTTCCACCTCCTGTTGGGTTGCTGTCAACCCTGAAGCTGGCCTGACTGAGGCCATTTTGAGGCTTCAGCACTGACAGACTAGAGCAGAGGCATGGGGAGGCGGGGAATAGAGATGGTTGGGGTGTTGTAGCCAAAACAAAGTGCTTTCTCGTGGGAACCAAGGTCATTCCTGCAGGTGCTGGGGAGGAGGGGCTGGAGCCACTGGACAGCATCCTGATTGGGCCATGTGACTTGATTGTTTTGAGAAAGTGAGAAACATTTACTTTTAATGAGGTGAAACCTGCGGGAATGTTCAGAGCTGGTTTTCACAAAGTCTGTGCCAATGCGACCTATCCGGTGAACGCATTCTTTGAGGAAATGGCTCGCCTGGGGGGTTTTCTTTGCTACAGGTGTCTGACTTGGAACCCGGCGGCTGCTTCCTTCCCTCGCTCTCTTTTCTCTGCCTCCCTGACTGTCCCGCCTTCCTTAAGCGTCCGTCTTCCTTTCTGCGTCTCCTCGTTTCCAGACCCAGGTCATGTACAAGTGGGTGGAGCCCAAGATCTGCCAAGAGGACGTCTCCGAAGCGGTGAAGCTCCCTCCTTCGGGAGAGAAGAAAGAATGTCCGCCTTGCAACCCGGGTTTCTACAATAACGGCTCCTCTTTCTGCACTCCGTGTCCAGCAGGGATGTTTTCTAATGGAAATCAGGGTATGAAAAACTGACCGGGACGGAATGTCTGGATTAGCAATAGAAGCCCTCTCTTGTGGCCAGCCAGTGGCCAGTGGAGCTGGCAGTAGAATCGGAGAGTGAGGAGGGTTGGGGAGGAACCTGGGCCAGTCCTGGAGTCTGGGGGAGGCTCTGAGGAGGGTTCTGTGTCGGAGGCAGAGAGGGGGCCAGGGCCGTCTGACAGTTATCAGCTGCCTTCAGAGTCAGACATCAGTGAGGCAGAAGAACAGCTGGAGCCTGTTCGCATGCTCAGAGTTGCCAGAGGAAGGGAACAGCAAAACAACAGGGGTCGACTTGGGAGTAAGGCCACAGGTGGACGGTGAATGGCCCCTCCCAGAGGAAATAAAAGAGGAGCGAAAGGGGAGTGGAGTTTGCAGGAGGCAAATAGTTCGCTTCATTGGTTCGTGACTCTCCGAGACTCCATGCCAAGTTTTGCAGATCTCGGCCTGGCAGCTCTCCAAGCCAGATAAGGTCTGTGACTGTAAATCCTCCTCCTTTGAAAGACTTTGCTGGATGGGAAGGAGCAGAATTCACAGCCAATTAATAAAAGAGGTTTTGTCGGGACCAGGAATTGGCTTCATGCTCTCGGGAAGCCTCGGTCAGAACACCCTTGCCTTTATTTGTGTTGGTGGTACCCAGGCACCCTGGCCTCTGTGAACTGAGGCTGTGATATACAACATGGATCTTGAAGGACCTTGTGTCTCTCAAAAACCAGGGAAACCCACTGAACCGGAGGCAAAAGAGACAGGAATCTAGACTAGGTGAATTAATTCTGCTTTATTGGAAGGCTATGTTGAGGGAACTTGGCATGTCTGAACTTCCACTTTTTTTGCTTCCACTTTTCAGTGATGGGTTCAGGAGGTTGGTGGGTCCAATTCAGGCTCTTTCTCTGGCCTTAGAGCAGTGGAGTTTCCCTTTAGTGTCAACTTCCCTTCCATCCATCCAAGGCAGAACAGCGCAGGGTGGTCAATGGCCCATTGTGTCTGTTTCGGCTTGAGTATCGCACGTGTTCCCTCATGCAGGGGAAGCATCACGCTTTCGGAGATGAAGAATGCTGTGTTAACTGAAAGGCAGCTGGCCTGAATGACCCAAGCAGCTTCATTCACAAAGTTCTTTGTCGAGATGCCACCCTTAACCGTAAGCGTGATCTGTGTGGCTTGTGTTAAAAAAAAGGACGGAGCATTAAGTGCACGGTTGCGATCACCCTCTTGAAAGTCTTTCATTCTCTCTCTGGGGGGGGTCTTTGCACCCCAAGGGCCAGGGGTGAAACCCAGCCGGTTCTGACAGATGTTCTGGAGAACCGGTAGCGGAAACTTTGAGTAGTTTGGAGAACCGGCAAATGCTGCCTCTGACCGGCCCCAGGAGTGGGGAGGGGATTTTGCAGTATCCTTCCCCTGCCACGCCCACCAAGCCACACCCACAGAATAGGTAGCAAAAAAAATTGAATTTCACCCCTGCCAAGGATATATAGACTGGGGTGAGATTGTTTTTGTCCTTACATGTCTCATAAAACAGTTTATTTTAAAAATCAAGGGGTTTTTTTGTGTGTGGGGGACTGTTGTGTCCCAGCTCCCCAAAGACAACAAATCCTCTAAAGTGAACTCAAAGATTCCTTTATTAGAAGCGCTGGAAGCCCCAGCAAAATTTTTCTCTCTGACCACAGACTAACAAGTCCTTCTGGCCGGAAGGCAAATAGTTCTCTGCTACACCTGTTTGTCTCCGGCCCCTGCCTTTCATCCCCAGAGCCAGGGTGGGGCTTTGCTAGCAGCCGTGGTTCTTCTTTCCCAAGGACCGGCCCATAGATTTCCACTGCCCTCCTCTCCTCTGCCTTCTGTGCATCTGCGTGTCAGGCACTGCACCCAGCTGTTCCTCCTCTTCCTCATCAGTCACTGACCCTGGCTCCCCCTCCTCCTCCTCCTCCTCCTCCTCCTCCTCCTCCTCCTCCTCCTCCTCCGATTTGGCTGCTGGAGAGGCCGGCGGCTGACAGGCCACAACAGGGAGGTCTTAATTGTCTCCTCCTCCTCCTCCTCCTCTAGAGTGCAAGGCTTGTCCTGCTGGCACTGAACCAGTGCTTGGCCTGGAATACAAGTGGTGGAATACGCTGCCTCTCAACATGAAGACTTCTTGCTTCAACGTTGGGAACTCCAAATGCGATGGGATGAATGGTGAGCTGGTCCTTATCTTACATTCCCCGTCTCTACCGCACTGTTGCTCCAGACCCTGCAAGAGATGTTGGTGTCAGTCCTGCAGCCATCTTTCCTTTTGGGTCTCTGTCCTGCCACACTTTCCATTATTCTACCATGCATTTTCTATGGTGGGAAAATGGGAGGCGGGGTTATACAGAGTTAGATGGATGTAGCCATAACAACATTATTTCTAGAAAGCCAAGGTCATCCTTTGAGCCAAGAGCCAAGGTGGCGCAGTGGTTAAATGCAGCACTGCAGGCTACTGCTAGATCAGCAGTTCAGCGGTTCAAATCTCACCGGCTCAGGGTTGACTCAGCCTTCCATCCTTCCGAGGTGGGTAAAATGAGGACCCAGATTGTTGGGGGCAATATGCTGACTCTCTGTAAACCGCTTAGAGAGGCCTGAAAGGCCTATGAAGCGGTATATAAGTCTACTGCTATTGCTATTGCTATTGCTTTGTCTCTGAGCCTCTGCGTCTGGCCAGAACTGGATGGGTGGAATCTTCCTGCATGGCAGTGGGAGATTGGACCATGCGATGGATTTGTGGGCGTGTGGGAAGGATCTTGAGCTGGGTGGGGGAAACCAAGAAGCTTTCAGATTCGGGTTTCCCCAGATGTGCCAATGTGGCTCCCTTCATCAATTGGGACTTTGAGGAATCCTTTGCCTCGGACTCTGATTTACTTTTGGAGGCTATTTGTAACCCTGACAGTTGGATCAAGCCAAGCGTAGCATTTCCTACAACATCAAGAACTCGGTCTGTGGTTTTGTCTGAACAGGAGATAAGGTTTTAGCTGCTCTCATAATTTGGAGAGCATTTTCTCCTAAGCTTTAACCTTCACCTAAGGCTGAGCTGTGCAGTTAGGAAAAGCACATCCAACCGAGAGCAAAGGAAGAATTTCCTCCTAAGGAACTCAGTGGTGCGTGGCATGTTGTTCTTAAAGTGAGAAATGGGCCTGCTGTGCCTCCCAGAGACCCCCAAGGCCCCATTTCTTCTCTTAAAAAGTCCACAAGAGTCTCCATCGATTGACCACGCTCGTTCAGGTGGCTCCCGGCATCTTCAGGTTGTCTCCATCGGCCCTTCTGGTGGCCAGAAGGTTGGAGATGGCCTCGGCTTGGACCTCTGGCCGGAAGTGGGAAGTGGTTCCTCTTCATGACCATTTGTCAATGTTCCTTGAAGGCCACTAAAGGAAGCCATGGTTCCTATACCTATGGGCAAGGGACGAGTCTGTGTGTGTGTGTAAAGAAAAGTGATTGGATTTAGGGAAGATTTGTTTACATTTTCAAAATCACGGGCGATCTTTTAGATGGGACTTTCCTCTTTCAGGCTGGGAAGTTGCTGGCGATCACATCCGGAGCGGAGCAGGAGGCTCCGATAACGACTATCTCATTGTGAACCTCCACGTGCCAGGATTTAAGTAAGGAGCAGAGCCGTTTCCTCTCTTTTTAAAATTTTTTATTTTATTTTCCTACATATAAACACAAGTTTTACCCTTCCTTCCAAAGAAAAAATATTTTTTATTATCCAAATATTATATCAGTTCCTCAACCCAGAACCTCTGTCATTTGCTCTTCTGCTTTCCATGCACCCTATCATGCCCTATTTCACCACTATCTCCTCCTCCCTACCTCCTTTCTTCCTGCTACCATCCCTCTCTTCTCTACTTCCCCTTCCTCTCTCCTCTCCCCTCTTTCCACTCCTTCTCTCTCTCCTCCTCTTTTTCTCCCGTCTGTTTCCCTCCCTCCTATCCTCTGACAGAGAATCTCCTTAGAGAAACAGAAAGACGGGTTTTCATTTCTTTGGCCTTATCTGGCAAGTTGTTTTGAGAGGAGCCCGTCTCGGGGCAGCTGTTAACTCATCCCTTCCACTCTGTTGAACAGGCCTCCCACGTCGGTAACGGGGGCGACGGGCTCAGAGCTTGGCCGCATCACCTTCGTGTTTGAGACCATCTGCTCTGCAGACTGTGTGCTCTACTTCATGGTGGTAAGTGAGGGGGATCCCCCTGAGGACCTCTGTGTGTGGCGTTCCTCCCAGCCGTTCTTATAGAGCCGAGGTGGCGCAGTGGTTAGGGTGCAGTACTGCAGCCACTTCAGCTGACTGCTAGCTGCAGTTCGGCAGTTCTAATCTCACCGGCTCAAGGTCGACTCAGCCTTCCATCCTTCCGAGGTGGGTGAAATGAGGACCCGGATTGTTGTTGGGGGTGATATGCTGACTCTGTAAACCGCTTAGAGAGGGCTGAAAGCCCTATGAAGTGGTATATAAGTCTAACTGCTATTATTCCTAAGGAGGAGCCTTCTGGGTGGCCACGGTGAACACCATCCCTCCAGGGGAGGCAGAAGAGAGAATGTCACCATTTCTGACCTCTTTCTGAACTCAGCCCTACATAAGCAGCCTTGACGTCTCTTCGTAAAAGAGAACCCATCCCTAACATTAACATTTATTCGCCTAGAGGAGGGGTGTCAAACTCCAGGCCCAGGGGCCAAATATGGCACACAGATCTCGGTTCTGCTCCTTTAACCTGGGCTTTCTTCCTGTTTTGGTCTGGGTGGGTTTCCAGGACATGAACAAGAAGAGTACCAACGTGGTGGAGTCGTGGAGCGGGGCGAAGGGCAAGCAGTCGTACGCCCACCTCATCTCCAAGAACGCTTCCTTCACCTTCACCTGGGCTTTCCAGAGAACCAACCAAGGCCAAGATGTAAGCCTCCTGGCGGTCCTTCCGCTCAAAAGGGAGTTTGCCCCCCCCCCCCGTCCCCTCCCCAAGATATGAAACAAACTCTTGTTTACAGCTTTCCAAGAGTTCGCAAATTCTGATCCCTGAGCAGCTGGAGGGCTACAATGCCAACGGCAGGTGGCCCTTCCCTAAGGACCTCAACGGAGACCAAGATTTCTCTTGTTAAGGGGACTTTTGCCCCATTTTATGACCTTTCTTGCCACTGTTGATAAGCGAGTCCCACTGTTCTTGAGTGAACCCAGCTTTCCCCCCCCCCTCGACTTTGCTGGTCAGAAGGTCGTAAAAGTGGATCATGTGACCCCGGGACATTGCCCCCCCCATCATAAATATGAGTCAGTTGAATTGGAATTTGGATCACCAGATCCTGGAGTTGCTTCAAAGGTTGTAAGTGTGAAACATGGTCATAAGTCCCTTTTTTCAGGGCTGTTGTAACTTTGAACAGAGAGCATTAAAGACCCCACAATCCCCTCGTCCTCCTCCTCCTCTTCCTCCTCCTTTTCCTCCTCCTATCTCTTCCTCCTCCTCCTTCTTTTCTTCCTTCTCATCCTCCTATCTCTTCCTTCTTCTTTTCCTCTTCATCTTTCTCCTCCTCCTCCTTCTCCTCCTCCTCCTCCTCCTCCTCCTCCTATCTCTTCCTCCTATCTCTTCCTCTTCCTTTTCCTCCTCTTTTTCCTCCTCCTTTCTCTTCCCCCTCCTCCTCTTCTTCCTTTTCCTCCTCCTACCTCCTCCACCTTCTCCTCCTCCTATCTCTTCCTATCTCTTCCTCCTTCTCCTCCTTTTCCTCCTGCTCCTTCTCCTCTTTCTCCTTCTCTTCCTTTCTCTTCTTCCTCTCCTCCTCTTAATTTTCCTCCTCCTCCTTTTCCTTTCTCTTCTTCCTCACCACCACCACCTCCTCCTCCTCCCTTCTCCAAAGTCCATTCCCTGCCAGCATCGATTATGGTCTTCAGAGGGATAAATAACCACCTGCAAGAAAACCAGCAAGCTCAGAAGAGCCCGGAGTTCAAATCTTGAGATGCAAATATTCTACTAAAGTGGAGGTCTTACAAATGGCTCTTTATTGATCTGAGCATAGCGTGTATTAGATGATGATGATGATGATGATGATGATGATGATGATGATGATGGTGGTGGTGGTGGTGGTGGTGGTGGTGGTGGTGGTGATGATGCATTTAATGGGTCTTAGTGGTCTCTTTTTTCCCCCCGGACTGTTCCTTTCAGAACAGGAAGCTGATCAACGACGTGGCCAAGATCTACTCGATCACCGTGAGCAACGCAGTTGACGGAGTGGCCTCCTCCTGCCGGGCCTGTGCTGTAGGCCTAGAACAGTCCGGCTCCTCCTGCGTCCCGTGCCCTGTTGGCCACTACATAGAGAAGGAAACCAACCAGTGCCAGGCGTGCCCTCCCAATACCTACCTCTCTATCCACCAGGCCTACGGAGAGGAACCCTGCGTCCCTTGTGGGCCTGGCAGCCAGAGCACCAAGGTAACGTTGGCCTTTGAAAGAAACGTGAAGTCGGTGGCTTGCCTAGATAGAGCAGGATGCATCCAAGGCTTGTCCATCACCAAGTCTCTCTCAGCTTCCTCTTCAGGGGACAAAAGTTCCCTTAGCCGTTCCTCATGCAATTGTCATCTCTTGTGGATATCAGGCTGCCACACTTTCTATTAGTCTACTGTGCATTTTCTATGGTGGGAAAATTGGAGGGGGGGGGGAATTGTATGGAGTTAGATGCTACGTAGCCATAAGAACATTCTTTCTAGAAAGCCAAGGTCATCCTTTGTCTCTGAACCTGGCCGGAGGTGAATGGGAGGAATATGTCTTTGTGGCAGTGGAAGATTGTGAGCGTGGGGTCAAGATATTCAACTTTCAACTGGGTGGGGAAAACCGGGAAGCCTTCAGATTTGGGTTTTCCCAGATGTGCCAACGTGGCTCTCTTCATCAATTGGGACTTTGAGGAATCCTTTGCCTGGGACTCTGATTTAATTTTGGAGGCTACTTGGAACCCTGATGACAATTTGGTCTTCAGACCTTTATCATCTTGGTTGCTTTTCTCTGCCCTCTTTTTCGAGAGCCCTCGGGGTCTTGTTTTGTATGGTGGTCGGGGGGGCCGTGCAATATTCCACCTGTGGCCTCATTGAGGCAACATAGTGTGTCACCATCACTTCCCGGGATCTTTATACCATCCCTTCTTCTGACCCAGCCTTTGCAAGTAATAGTAATCCGTTTACTCGTGAGTAAAACAACCCCCTTTTTATAACAGGGCAATAACGGTCACGGGGATGAACAAAATATCAAACACAATTAGCCTCAACAAACTTGGGTTTAGCCTAGGAGTCCGAATTGCTTGCGGTGTACTTGAAACGAATGTTTGCCTGTGACCACCGGCCCCTCTCAAACCCCTTCTGTTTATTTCCCCGCAGCCCCTCACTTCTCTTCCGTCCCCTCTTCTCTTCTCAGGACCGTTCGGCCTGCTACAATGACTGCCTCTTCTCCTCCGCCAGGAACAACCACAGCCTGACCTACGATTTCAGCCGCCTGGGCAGAGTGGGCTCCTTAATGAACGGGCCCAGCTTCACCGCCAGGGGCACAAAGTTCTTCCATTTCTTCAACATCAGCCTGTGTGGCTCCCAAGTAAGCCCCTGCCCCCCCCCGCCCCCCAAGGCCAGAGCTAGGCTCATCTGTCTCCGGCGGTTTTGTCTGATCAGACGGTGGTCTTCTCTGTTGGGCCGCCTGTCCTTCGCAACCGTCCCCCCTCCATCATTCAAGCCTTTCGGCATTCAGGATGGTTCCAGGAGCCTCGTTTTCCCCCCATGGGAGTTGAACCTGGATAACAGAGAAGCCGGTTTTGGGAAGGCGCCAGATGTGTGCTGCGGTTAAGTTGATTGTTGGTTTGGTTCCTGCCGTGCTGTTCGTTCAATGTCCAGTGCCCGGAGTCCCGGTCACGCAATTTGGGTGGCCGTATAAATCCAAACAAACATACAGATAAATAACACGGATCATCTTACTGGGATCGCCAGCCGATGGGAGAATGGGAATGAAGTAGGGATTGGTTGATTCTTGGCCCTGTTGGGAAGACGTAGGCTATCAAGTGTGATCGATGGAGGGAGGGATGCAGTTTGTCTGGTCATAGATTTGGGATGCAAAAATCAGACAATTACAGAAAAAAATAATTCTCTGCTACCATCTGTGATTCTAGTCTCCCTCCCTCCATTCCTTCCTTCCTTCCTTCCTTCCTGCCTTCCTTCCTTCCTTATCACTGGAGGCTTTTAAGAAGAGATTGGACAACCATTTGTGTGAAATATATTAGGGTCTCCTGCTTGAGCAGGGGGTTGGACTAGAAGACCTCCAAGGTCCCTTCCAGCTCTCTTGTGATTGATTGATTGGCCTCTGCTGTCATTTCAGCCAAATCCTAACCCATTGTTAGAAACACATTCCTTCCTTCCTTCCTTCCTTCCTTCCTTCCTTCCTTCCTTCCTTCCTTCCTTCTTTCTTTCTTTCTTCCTTCCTTCCTTTCTTTCCCTCTCTCTCTTTTCTCTTTATCCTTCCTTCCTCCCTCCCCCCATCTTCCCCCCCTCTCCCCCTCCCCTCCTCTCTGGCTTTTCCAAGGAATCACCATGTCCCTTTCACCATCACGCAGCTCCGTTTTTTGGGATGGCTTCCTGGAATTTGTCAGCAAACTGGCATGAAATTGTAGAAGAGTCCCAATCTGGTTTGAGACAGGTGAAGACGTCTGCCAGGCTCATAAATAAACCAATCGCCCTTTTCCCCTCCCCCAGGGAGAAAAGAGAGCCATCTGTGCGGACAACATCACGGACGTAACGCTGAAGGACATGGTGTCCGAGTCAGAAGATTACTCCAACGTCGTGAGGGCCTTTGTCTGCCAGTCGACCATCATCCCTCCGGACAGCAAGGGCTTCCGCACCGCTTTGGCCCTCCAGTCCAACAGCCTGGCCGACGTCTTCCTGGGTAGCCGCCTCCTTGGGTTGATGCCAGGATGAGCCCCCGTAAAGCAGAGCCCGAGGGGAATCGGGTGCCATGGACCTCCGCCCAACCGGACTCTGATTTGTGGAAATAGGAGGATTTGCAATGAGTAATTTTTGCAAGCCTAAAGACCGGCCTAACGCCCCCGCCCCCCCCCCCCTGTTACTGAGGCTTTTTATACAGGAGTATCTACTAATAAATATCCCTGTTTGATCGACCAGCTGATTTTAATGGATTACTGAATTAGTACTTAAAATCAGTGGTCGCCCCATCATCCATTCTGGGAGTTGAAGTCCCCAGGACTTCAAGTTGTCAAGGTTGAGAAACACTGCTCTAACCAATATTTTTGTGAAAATATCGGTTAGAGCAGGGAAAATGTTCAGGGGCTCTAATGACCTGAAGGAAGTCTAAAATACTTGCAGTTTTATTATACATACATACATACATACATACATACATACATACATACATACATACATACATATGCTGTGCTTATTGATAGAGGAAAAACCTTCTTTTAAGACTTGGAGGTGATTTTTTGGGCTAGTTTTCTATACTTAATTGCTAACAAATTAGGCTCCAAATTACTTTTAAAAGAAAGCTTCCTTTATCCAGATGCCTCCATTGCTCAAGGGGCATCATTACAGATTCATGCAGGGAAGCATCAGAGCTTAATTGGTTTAACCGAGTAACATTCGTCTTCCTTTCTTTGAGTAAAAAAAATATATATATCTTGTTCTCAAAAATATCGGTTAGAGCAGTGTTTCTCAACCTTGACAACTTGAAGTCCTGGGGACTTCAACTCCCAGAATCCCCCAGCCAGCATAGCTGGCTGGGGAATTCTGGAAGTTTAAGTCCCCAGGACTTCAAGTTGCCAAGGTTGAGAAACACTGGCTTAGAGCCTTCATTGAGTTGAAATTCCTTCCTGGGGATTATATTCATGTCCTTTTCTTGGCGAGGAAAGGCAAATAGTTTCTCACCACTTTTTTTCTGGAATCTTTTTTTCAATTTCCAGGCTAATCTAAATGCTCACGTACCGTTAACCAACGGTTGGTTCCTACCGGTTCAGCCTGGTTCGGCTGAGTAGGTAGTAACTCGGCTGCCCATGCACCCAAACCGGTACTATTGTCGGCAGCGCCATCTTGATTTTCGCTTCTGCCCATGCGCATAACAATCTCCATCGCAGAAATGTGATTTTCCGCCCTTTTCTTACGTTCTGCGCATGTGCAGACCTTTTTAGCGCATGTGCATGAAACGTGCATTTGGCGTGAGCAAAAAAATGTGCACGTCGAGCCAGCAGTAATGCTGGTACCAACCCACCCATGCCATTAACGTTCTGACAGCCAAAGCAAGGACGATGGAGGCGGTGCAATCTATGAGCGCAAAACTTTATTGAATACATCATTTCGGCACTGATGAGGGGAAAACCAGATCTAGCTCATTCCTGCTCAAACCTCCATAATTAAAGTATAGGATTCTTCCCCTCCCCTCTATTAGCGGAGTTCACATTATCCAATTGATTCTCGTTATATTGTTTTGAGAAAAAGCCTTTGACTTAGGTGAACACCTGCCAAAGTGTCCTTGGCTCCCACAGCTCGTCCTCTTGGTGTCTGCAGCCTACATCCCATCTCATCCTTTCCTCCCCGCTGATTCTTTGGCAAGCTGAGAAGCGACAATGGTTGCAACAGCATAAGTGTGCTTCGAACTTGACACGTACATTTAATTCTTCCACACAGACCTGAGGATTTTTATAAGAAAACCAGAAAAATATATCGAGCTTTGAAATGACCCCGGTTGGCCTTAGACTAACTTGCGTTGTAACAAATCAAATCTGCCTGATAACGTTTTGTGGAATATACAGTCTCTTTTCCCAACCGCCTGTAAATCCTTTCAGAAATGGATTCCTTTTCTTCTTTGCAGGAGCAACGGTTGAAACCACCCTGGGAAATGTTAATATTAAGCCAGAAATGTTTGGGCCATCTGAAACCAAGCTGCCTGATGTTCATTTTTATTACAAGTAAGTAGAAGAACGAATCACCCGATTCTTCGTTCTCCTTTTCAATCTGCAGAGGGAATGTGAAAATTCAGGAGACGCTTAGACTGTCATCAAGGACCAAATTAAATAGTCTGGAGGCACCATAATCTGTTTTGACTGTGGGGGTTATAACCCTCCTGTAATATCAATGCTTGCTTTCTTTTCTCTCTCTCTCTTTGATTTGGCATCAAATTGATCGAGGAAAGAAGCAATCTAGAACTAAAGAGAAATTTCCTGACAGTGAGAACAATTAATTAGTGGAAGAGAGAGAAAGAGAAGGAGAGAGGGTAGGAAGGAGAAGAAAGAGGGTAGGAGTAGGGGAGAGGTAAGGGAAGGAAGAAGGGGATGGAGAGGAGGAAGGAAGTAGAAAAGGAAGGGAGGGAGAAAAGAAAGAGAAAATAAGGTGGTGTCATAGCAGATGCGAAGGACGGTAAACAAAGCATTCCAAACTATACCTTATAACCTTTTAAATGGAATAATAATAATATAAGAATGGCAAAGAAAAAGAATAACTATGTGAATGTATATCTATAACTGTATGTAAGAGAATAAATGACAGTAAAAATATAAAGCACAGTATAGGTAAATAATATTTGGTCATAAGTAGCTAAGTACAAATAAATAAAGATTTGTACATGGATAATGAATAAGGAGATTATGAAGGCAAGATAGAAATGTATAGAAGGAGAAACACTAACTGCAAAGAAACCGATTCGGAACTGCGGTATGATATACGAAGGAACTTATTGTTCCTATGTTGTTTTTAAGTCATGTGTTTGTTTCTGTTGATGTGCTCATGTGTTTAAAATAAAAATTTATTAAAAAAATAAAAATCAGTGGAACAGAAGTTTCCTCCAGAAATTGTAGATGCTCCAACACTGGAACTTTTTAAGAAGATGTTGGATAGCCATTTGTCTATCAGTAATGAATAAACTATATAATAGTATCTGAAAGAAGGAAGTGGGGGGAAAAAAGCAATAAAATAGCTTGGACCTTTTCATGAAGCCGCTAGGCGTAGAGCCTGACTCAAGAGTCTCTTTATTGCCAAATCGAAGAGCTGCTAATAAGTATAAAAACTGGCAATAACTTCATAAAGCATCCAGCCAAAGCTTCCTTTGCAGCCGAGACAAGCGTGGGGTGGCGTGGGGTGGCAGGGGGAGAATCCCCTTCTCGGGGGTCAACATCCCGACCAATGAACCCAACCAAAGGAAGCACCTCGTTCTTCACCGCAGGAGGCAGAGAGAGCCGAATCTCTCTGGGCAACACCTGGAATTCTTTCCCTCCTTTCTGCCCAGGTCGTCGGGAGCTTCCGCCACTTGCGAACACGGCCGGGCGTCCGTCGTGACGATGCGGTGCAACCCCACGAAACTTGGCCAGGGAGAAATTTCCGTCCCCAGGTATGTGTTACGACGGGAAACCCGAGCGGAGGCCTCCCCGTGGATCTCCGTCCTCCTGAGTCCTTTAATAGGCTTGAGATTCTTTCAGAAGGTTCTTGGAAGAAGCCCCCGTATATGCTCAGTTTCACCTTCGATTTAAGTGAAACCGGGAGAGCCTCTCGGGCGGGATTCCTCGGCCATTTTGGGCCACGGATCCTTCTGGAAAACTATGGAACGAGCTACCCCCAGCGATCCGGACCCTCCCCACTCTCATGGCCTTCCGAAAAGCTATCAAAACCTGGCTATTCCGGCAGGCCTGGGGCTGTTGACCTCATTGTTGAGGTCCAGCCCCGATTGGACTGGGTGCATGTTGTGTTTCTTTTAATCTGCTGTGTTCTATTTACTTTTAATATTTTTTTAATATTTTTATTTCTGTAAGCCGCCCGGAGCCCTCCGGGATTGGGCGGCCTGTAAATTTAATAAATAGAAATAGATTAGGCCACATGAGAGCCCTTTCCTTGACATAGTTGCACCAACCTGAACTCTTGACCATGTGCAAACTAAGTGATAAACCGTGTACGGATCGCTGCTTGCAGAAGAGCAGCCCCTGGGTGAGTCCAGATGTGCACGTCAGAATCAAAAGAGGGGGAGACCGAGTGTTGGAGAGTGGAATCCTTGCCGAAGGATGTCCCGAAAGAACGCTGAGTAACGAAGTAGAAGGCGGCCCATTAAAGACGCAGAGTGCTCATAACATATTTATCTTGGCCGCAGGAGTTGAACAGAGGATACTTTCCCATTTTCAGAACATTGTTAATGGCCAACTTGGCAATGGCCGTGTGGGTTTGTTTTTTATTTGCAGTCCATGGACTGATGGTGTGACAGGGTGGAAACCTCTACGAGAACCAATTAAGTTAATTGTCTCTTCTGAATGCATCGCTCTAACCCAGCCAGCGTTTCTCCTCCAGTTCTTGTCCTG